>NW_026781352.1:0-373468 GCF_030144855.1 Hypanus sabinus
TCACCACACTAATACCCAGAACACGGTCAAACATAACTACACTATTACCCAGAACACTGTCAAAATTCACCACACTAATACCCAGAACACTGTCAAACATCACCACATAATTACCCAGAACACTAAGAAACATCACCACACTAATACCCAGAACACTGTCAAACATCACCACACTAATACCCAGAACACTATCGAACATCACCACACTAATACCCAGAACACGGTCAAACATAACTACACTATTACCCAGAACACTGTCAAAATTCACCACACTAATACCCAGAACACTGTCAAACATCACCACATAATTACCCAGAACACTAAGAAACATCACCACACTAATACCCAGAACACTGTCAAACATCACCACACTAATACCCAGAACACTGTCAAACATCACCACACTAATACCCAGAACACTGTCGAACATAACTACACTACTGACAAGAAAACTGTCAACATCACTACTCTTCTCCCGAATGCACATTTAAAAATCACCACACTAATACGCAGAACGCTGTCAAACATCACCACACTAATACCCAGAACACTATCAAACATCACCACACTACTTCCCAGAACATTATTAAACATCACCACACTAATACACAGAACACTATCAAACATAACTACACTAATCCCCAAAACACTGTCAAACATCACCTCACTAATACCCAGAACACTATCAAACATCACCTCACTAATACCCAGAACACTATCAAACATCACCTCACTAATACCCAGAACACTGTCAAACATCACCTCACTAATACCCAGAACACTATCAAACATCACCACACTAATACCCAGAACACTATCAAACATCACCACACTAATACCCAGAACACTGTCAATCATCACCACACTACTTCCCAGAACATTATTAAACATCACCACACTAATACACAGAACACTATCAAACATAACTACACTAATCCCCAAAACACTGTCAAACATCACCTCACTAATACCCAGAACACTATCAAACATCACCTCACTAATACCCAGAACACTATCAAACATCACCTCACTAATACCCAGAACACTGTCAAACATCACCTCACTAATACCCAGAACACTGTCAATCATCACCACACTACTGACAAGAAAACTGTCAACATCACTACACTTCTCCCTAATGCCCATTCAAACATCACCAAACTAATACGCAGAACGCTGTCAAACATCACCACACTAATACCCAGAACACTATCAAACATAACTACGCTAATACCCAAAACAATGTCAAACATCACCACACTAATACCCAGAACACTATCAAACATAACTACGCTAATACCCAAAACAATGTCAAACATCACCACACTAATACCCAGAACACTGTCAAACATCACCTCACTAATACCCAGAACACTGTCAAACATCACCTCACTAATACCCAGAACACTATCAAACATCACCTCACTAATACGCAGAACGCTGTCAAACATCACCTCACTAATACCCAGAACACTATCAAACATAACTACGCTAATACCCAAAACAATGTCAAACATCACCACACTAATACCCAGAACACTATCAAACATAACTACGCTAATACCCAAAACAATGTCAAACATCACCACACTAATACCCAGAACACTGTCAAACATCACCTCACTAATACCCAGAACACTGTCAAACATCACCTCACTAATACCCAGAACACTATCAAACATCACCACACTAATACCCAGAACAGTATCAAACATCACCACACTAATACACACAATACTGTCAAACATCACCACTCTAATACCCAGAACAAGATCAAACATCATCACACTAATACCCAGAACACTGTCAAACATCACCACACTAATACCCAGAACACTATCGAACATCACCACACTAATACCCAGAACACGGTCAAACATAACTACACTATTACCCAGAACACTGTCAAAATTCACCACACTAATACCCAGAACACTGTCAAACATCACCACATAATTACCCAGAACACTAAGAAACATCACCACACTAATACCCAGAACACTGTCAAACATAACTACACTAATACACAGAACACTGTCAAACATAACTACACTACTGACAAGAAAACTGTCAACATCACTACTCTTCTCCCGAATGCACATTTAAAAATCACCACACTAATACGCAGAACGCTGTCAAACATCACCACACTAATACCCAGAACACTATCAAACATCACCACACTACTTCCCAGAACATTATTAAACATCACCACACTAATACACAGAACACTATCAAACATAACTACACTAATCCCCAAAACACTGTCAAACATCACCTCACTAATACCCAGAACACTATCAAACATCACCTCACTAATACCCAGAACACTGTCAAACATCACCTCACTAATACCCAGAACACTGTCAAACATCACCTCACTAATACCCAGAACACTATCAAACATCACCACACTAATACCCAGAACACTATCAAACATCACCACACTAATACCCAGAACACTGTCAATCATCACCACACTACTGACAAGAAAACTGTCAACATCACTACACTTCTCCCTAATGCCCATTCAAACATCACCAAACTAATACGCAGAACGCTGTCAAACATCACCACACTACTTCCCAGAACACTGTCAAAATTCACCACACTATTACCCAGAACAATGTCAAAATTCACCACACTAATACCCAGAACAGTATCAAACATCACCACACTAATACACACAATACTGTCAAACATCACCACACTAATACGCAGAACGCTGTCAAACATCACCACATTAATACCCAGAACACTATCAAACGTCACCACACTACTTCCCAGAACATTATTAAACATCACCACACTAATACACAGAACACTGTCGAACATCACCACACTAATACCCAGAACACTGTCAAAATTCACCACACTATTACCCAGAACAATGTCAAACATAACTTCGCTAATACCCAGAACACTGTCAAACATCACCACACAATTACCCAGAACACTATCAAACATCACCACACTAATACCCAGAACACTGTCAGACATCAGCACCACTCATACCCAGAACACTGTCAAACATCAGCACACTACTGACAAGAAAACTGTCAACACCACTACACTTCTCTCCAATGTACATTCAAACATCACCACACTAATACGCAGAATGTTGTCAAACATCAGCACACTAATACCCAGAACACTGTGAAACGTCAGCACACTAATACCCAGAACACTGTCAAACATCTCCACACTAATACACAGAACACTGTCAAACATCACCACACTAATACCCAGAACACTATCAAACATCACCACACTAATAACCAGAGCACTGTCAAACATAACTACACTACTGACAAGAAAACTGTCAACATCACTACACTTCTCCCGAATGCACATTTAAAAATCACCACACTAATACGCAGAACGCTGTCAAACATCACCACACTAATACCCAGAACACTATCAAACATAACTACACTAATACCCAAAACACTGTCAAACATCACCTCACTAATACCCAGAACACTATCAAACATCACCACACTAATACCCAGAACACTGTCAAACATCACCACTCTAATACCCAGTACACTGTCAAACATCACCACACTAATACCCAGAACAGTATCAAACATCCCCACACTAATACACACAATACAGTCAAACATCACCACTCTAATACCCAGAACAAGATTAAACATCACCACACTAATACCCAGAACACTGTCAAACATCACCACACTAATACCCAGAACACTGTCAAACATCACCACACTAATACCCAGAACACGGTCAAACATAACTACACTATTACCCAGAACACTGTCAAAATTCACCACACTAATACCCAGAACACTGTCAAAATTCACCACACTAATACCCAGAACACTGTCAAACTTAACTTCACTAATACCCAGAACACTGTCAAACATCACCACACAATTACCCAGAACACTGTCAAACATCACCACACTAATACCGAGAACACTGTCAAACATAACTACACTACTGACAAGAAAACTGTCAACATCACTACACTTCTCCCGAATGCACATTTAAAAATCACCACACTAATACGCAGAACGCTGTCAAACATCACCACACTAATACCCAGAACACTATCAAACATAACTACGCTAATACCCAAAACAATGTCAAACATCACCACACTAATACCCAGAACACTGTCAAACATCACCTCACTAATACCCAGAACACTGTCAAACATCACCTCACTAATACCCAGAACACTATCAAACATCACCACACTAATACCCAGAACACTATCAAACATCACCACACTAATACACACAATACTGTCAAACATCACCACTCTAATACCCAGAACAAGATCAAACATCATCACACTAATACCCAGAACACTGTCAAACATCACCACACTAATACCCAGAACACTATCGAACATCACCACACTAATACCCAGAACACGGTCAAACATAACTACACTATTACCCAGAACACTGTCAAAATTCACCACACTAATACCCAGAACACTGTCAAACATCACCACATAATTACCCAGAACACTAAGAAACATCACCACACTAATACCCAGAACACTGTCAAACATCACCACACTAATACCCAGAACACTATCGAACATCACCACACTAATACCCAGAACACGGTCAAACATAACTACACTATTACCCAGAACACTGTCAAAATTCACCACACTAATACCCAGAACACTGTCAAACATCACCACATAATTACCCAGAACACTAAGAAACATCACCACACTAATACCCAGAACACTGTCAAACATCACCACACTAATACCCAGAACACTGTCAAACATCACCACACTAATACCCAGAACACTGTCGAACATAACTACACTACTGACAAGAAAACTGTCAACATCACTACTCTTCTCCCGAATGCACATTTAAAAATCACCACACTAATACGCAGAACGCTGTCAAACATCACCACACTAATACCCAGAACACTATCAAACATCACCACACTACTTCCCAGAACATTATTAAACATCACCACACTAATACACAGAACACTATCAAACATAACTACACTAATCCCCAAAACACTGTCAAACATCACCTCACTAATACCCAGAACACTATCAAACATCACCTCACTAATACCCAGAACACTATCAAACATCACCTCACTAATACCCAGAACACTGTCAAACATCACCTCACTAATACCCAGAACACTATCAAACATCACCACACTAATACCCAGAACACTATCAAACATCACCACACTAATACCCAGAACACTGTCAATCATCACCACACTACTTCCCAGAACATTATTAAACATCACCACACTAATACACAGAACACTATCAAACATAACTACACTAATCCCCAAAACACTGTCAAACATCACCTCACTAATACCCAGAACACTATCAAACATCACCTCACTAATACCCAGAACACTATCAAACATCACCTCACTAATACCCAGAACACTGTCAAACATCACCTCACTAATACCCAGAACACTGTCAATCATCACCACACTACTGACAAGAAAACTGTCAACATCACTACACTTCTCCCTAATGCCCATTCAAACATCACCAAACTAATACGCAGAACGCTGTCAAACATCACCACACTAATACCCAGAACACTATCAAACATAACTACGCTAATACCCAAAACAATGTCAAACATCACCACACTAATACCCAGAACACTATCAAACATAACTACGCTAATACCCAAAACAATGTCAAACATCACCACACTAATACCCAGAACACTGTCAAACATCACCTCACTAATACCCAGAACACTGTCAAACATCACCTCACTAATACCCAGAACACTATCAAACATCACCTCACTAATACGCAGAACGCTGTCAAACATCACCACACTAATACCCAGAACACTATCAAACATAACTACGCTAATACCCAAAACAATGTCAAACATCACCACACTAATACCCAGAACACTATCAAACATAACTACGCTAATACCCAAAACAATGTCAAACATCACCACACTAATACCCAGAACACTGTCAAACATCACCTCACTAATACCCAGAACACTGTCAAACATCACCTCACTAATACCCAGAACACTATCAAACATCACCACACTAATACCCAGAACAGTATCAAACATCACCACACTAATACACACAATACTGTCAAACATCACCACTCTAATACCCAGAACAAGATCAAACATCATCACACTAATACCCAGAACACTGTCAAACATCACCACACTAATACCCAGAACACTATCGAACATCACCACACTAATACCCAGAACACGGTCAAACATAACTACACTATTACCCAGAACACTGTCAAAATTCACCACACTAATACCCAGAACACTGTCAAACATCACCACATAATTACCCAGAACACTAAGAAACATCACCACACTAATACCCAGAACACTGTCAAACATAACTACACTAATACACAGAACACTGTCAAACATAACTACACTACTGACAAGAAAACTGTCAACATCACTACTCTTCTCCCGAATGCACATTTAAAAATCACCACACTAATACGCAGAACGCTGTCAAACATCACCACACTAATACCCAGAACACTATCAAACATCACCACACTACTTCCCAGAACATTATTAAACATCACCACACTAATACACAGAACACTATCAAACATAACTACACTAATCCCCAAAACACTGTCAAACATCACCTCACTAATACCCAGAACACTATCAAACATCACCTCACTAATACCCAGAACACTGTCAAACATCACCTCACTAATACCCAGAACACTGTCAAACATCACCTCACTAATACCCAGAACACTATCAAACATCACCACACTAATACCCAGAACACTATCAAACATCACCACACTAATACCCAGAACACTGTCAATCATCACCACACTACTGACAAGAAAACTGTCAACATCACTACACTTCTCCCTAATGCCCATTCAAACATCACCAAACTAATACGCAGAACGCTGTCAAACATCACCACACTACTTCCCAGAACACTGTCAAAATTCACCACACTATTACCCAGAACAATGTCAAAATTCACCACACTAATACCCAGAACAGTATCAAACATCACCACACTAATACACACAATACTGTCAAACATCACCACACTAATACGCAGAACGCTGTCAAACATCACCACATTAATACCCAGAACACTATCAAACGTCACCACACTACTTCCCAGAACATTATTAAACATCACCACACTAATACACAGAACACTGTCGAACATCACCACACTAATACCCAGAACACTGTCAAAATTCACCACACTATTACCCAGAACAATGTCAAACATAACTTCGCTAATACCCAGAACACTGTCAAACATCACCACACAATTACCCAGAACACTATCAAACATCACCACACTAATACCCAGAACACTGTCAGACATCAGCACCACTCATACCCAGAACACTGTCAAACATCAGCACACTACTGACAAGAAAACTGTCAACACCACTACACTTCTCTCCAATGTACATTCAAACATCACCACACTAATACGCAGAATGTTGTCAAACATCAGCACACTAATACCCAGAACACTGTGAAACGTCAGCACACTAATACCCAGAACACTGTCAAACATCTCCACACTAATACACAGAACACTGTCAAACATCACCACACTAATACCCAGAACACTATCAAACATCACCACACTAATAACCAGAGCACTGTCAAACATAACTACACTAATACCCAGAACACTATCAAACATCACCACACTAATACCCAGAACACTTTCAAACATCACCACACTAATAACCAGAGCACTGTCAAACATCACCACACTAATACCTAGAACACTGTCAAACATAACTACACTAATACCCAGAACACTATCAAACATCACCACACTAATACCCAGAGCACTGTCAAACATCACCACACTAATACCCAGAACACTTTCAAACATCACCACACTAATAACCAGAGCACTGTCAAACATCACCACACTAATACCTAGAACACTGTCAAACATAACTACACTAATACCCAGAACACTGTCAAACATCACCACACTAATACACAGAACACTGTCAAACATCACCATACTAATACCCAGAACACTATCAAACATCACCACACTACTTCCCAGAACACTGTCGAACATCACTACACTAATACCCAGAAATTTTTTTATCAGGATGGAGGTCGGTGACTAGCCTCAGGGATCCTCAGGGATCTGTTTTGGGTGATAGATCCTCAGGGATCTGTTTTGGGCCCAATGTTGTTTGTATTGTACATAAATGATCTGGATGATGGGGTGGTAAATTTTATTAGTAAGTATGCCGATGATACTAAGGTTGGAGGTGTTGTGGATAATGAGGTGGGTTTTCAACGCTTGCAGGTAGATTTATGCTGGTTAGAAGAATGTGCTGAACGTTGGCAGATGGAGTTTAATGCTGAGAAGTGTGAAGTTCTACATTTTGGCAGGAATAATCCAAATAGAACATACAGGGTAAATGGTAGGGCCTTGAGGAATGCAGAGGAACTGAGAGATCTAGGAATAAAAGTGCATAGTTCCCTGAAGGTGGAGTCTCATGTAGATAGGGTGGTGAAGAAGGCTTTTGGAACGCTGGCCTTTATAAATCAAAGCATTGAGTACAGAAGTTGGGATGTAATGCTAAAATTGTACAAGGCATTGGTAAGGCCAAATTTGGAATTTTGTGTACAGTTCTGGTCACCGAATTATAGGAAAGATATCAATAAATTAGAGAGAGTGCAGAGACGATTTACTAGGATGTTACCTGGGTTTCAGCACTTAAGCTACAGAGAAAGGTTGAACAAGTTAGGTCTCTATTCATTGTAGCGTAGAAGGTTGAGGGGGGATTTGATCGAGGTATTTAAAATTTTGAGAGGGATAGATAGATTTGACGTGAATAGGCTGTTTCCATTGAGAGTAGGGGAGATTCAAATGAGAGGACATGATTTGAGAGTTAGGGGGCAGAAGTTTAAGGGAAACACGAGGGGATATTTCTTTACTCAGAGAGTGATAGCTGTGTGGAATGAGCTTCCTGTAGAAGTAGTAGAGGCCAGTTCAGTTGTGACATTTAAGGTAAAATTGGATATGTATATGGACAGGAAAGGAGTGGAGGGTTATGGGCTGAGTGCGGGTAGGTGGGACTACGTGAGATTAAGAGTTTGGCACGGACTAGGAGGGTGCTGTGATTGTTATATGGTTATATAAAACTGTCAAACATAACTACACTAATACCCAGAACACTATCAAACATCACCACACTAAAACCCAGAACACTATCAAACATCACCACACTAATACACAGATCACTGTCAAACATCACCACACTAATACCCAGAACACTGTCAAACATAACTACACTACTTCCCAGAACTTTATTAAACATCACCACACTACTACCCAGAAAACTGTCAAACATCACCACACTAATACCCAGAACACTGTCAAACATCACCATACTAATACCCAGAACACTATCAAACATCACCACACTACTTCCCAGAACATTATTGAACATTACAGCACGGAAACAGGCTTTTGGGCCATTCTTGGCTGTGCCAAACCACTTTTCTGCCTAGTCCAACTGACCTGCACCTGGACAATAGCCCTCCATACTGCTCAGAACACTGTCAAATATCACTACACTATTGCTCAGTACACTGTTAAACATTACGACACTTCTGCTCAGTACACTGTCAAACAGACAGACATATTTTATTGATCCCAAGGGAAATTGGGTTTTGTTAAAGTCACACTAACCAAGAATAGTGTAGAAGTATAGCACATTATGGAGTGGATGGGAGACATTGTCCAAGATGGCATGCAAATTGGACAGCATCCTTTTTTCAGACACCACCGTCAGAGAGTCCAGTTCCACCCCTACAACATCACTGGCCTTAAGAATCAGTTTGTTGATTCTGTTGGTGTCTACTACCCTCAGCTTGCTGCCCCAGGACACAAAAGCAAACATGATAGCACTGGCCACCACAGACTCGTAGAACATCCTCAGCATCGTCCACCAGATTTTAAAGGACCTCAGTCTCCTCAGGAAATAGAGACGGCTCTGACCCTTCTTGTAGACAGCCTCCGTGTTCTTTGACCAGTCCAGTTTATTGTCAATTTGTATCCCCAGGTATTTGTAATCCTCCACCATGTCCTCACTGACCCCTTGGATGGAAACAGGGGTCACCGGTGCCTTAGCCCTCCTCAGGTCCACCACCAACTCCTTAGACTTTTTCACATTAAGCTGCAGATGATTCTGCTCACACCATGTGACAAAGTTTCCCACCATAGCCCTGTACTCTGCCTCATCAACCCTGCTGATGCATCCAATTGTGGCCGAGTCATCAGAAAACTTCTGAAGATTGCAAGACTCTGTGCAGTGGTTGAAGTCTGAGGTGTAGATGGTGAAGAGAAAGGGTGACAGGACAGTCCCCTGTGGAGCACCAGTGCTGCTGACCACTCTGTCTGACACACAGTGTTGCAAACACACGTACTGTGGTCTGCCAGTCAGATAATACGGAACTACTGCCAAGAACACTGTCAAACGTCATCACACTAAGGCCCAGAATAATGTCAAATGTTAGCACACTACTGTCCAAATCACTGTCAAACATCACCACACAAATGCCCTGAACTCTGTCAAACATCACCACACTTCTGAACCACAGAGCCACAGAACTATAGAATATTACAGCATGGAAAACTGCCAGTGGCACTTCCTGGCTGTGCCGAACCCTGTCAAACATCACCACACTAATAACCAGAACACTGTCAACCATTACTGCACTACTGACAAGAAAACTGTCAGCATCACTACACTTCTCCTGAATGCACATTTAAAAACATCACCACACTAATACACAGAACACTGTCAAACATTACCACACTAATACCCAGAGGACTGTCAAACATCACCACACTAATACACAGAACACTGTCAAACATCATCACTCTGATACCCAGAGCACTGTCAAACATCACCACACTAATACACAGAACACTGTCAAACATCATCACTCTGATACCCAGAGCACTGTCAAACATCACCACACTAATACCCAGAACACTGTCAACCATCACCACACTAATACCTAGAACACTGTCAAACATCACCACACTAATACCCAGAGCACTGTCAAACATCACCACACTAATACACAGAACACTGTCAAACATCATCACTCTGATACCCAGAGCACTGTCAAACATCACCACACTAATACCCAGAGCACTGTCAAACATCACCACACTAATACCCAGAACACTGTCAAACATCACCACACTAATACCCAGAACACTGTCAAACATTACCACACTAATACCCAGAGCACTGTCAAACATCACCACACTAATACCCAGAGCACTGTCAAACATCACCACACTAATACACAGAGCACTGTCAAACATCATCACTCTGATACCCCGAGCACTGTCAAACATCACCACACTAATACCCAGAGCACTGTCAAACATCACCACACTAATACACAGAGCACTGTCAAACATCACCACACTACCCAGAGCACTGTCAAACATCACCACACTAATACCCAGAACACTGTCAAACATCACCACACTAATACACAGAACACTGTCAAAAATCAAGGCACTAATACCCAGACATCTGTCAAACATAACTACAGTAATACCCAGAACACTGTCAAACATCAGCACACGACTACCCATAACACTGTCAAACATCACCACACTAATACCCAGAACACTGTCAAACATCACCAGACTAATACCCAGAACACTGTCAAACATAACTAAACTAAAACCCAGAACACTATCCAACATCACCACACTAACGCCCAGAAAACTGTTAAACATCACCACAATAATACTCAGAACACTATCAAACATAACCACACTAATACCCAGAACACTGTCAAACATCACCACACTACATCCCAGAACACTGTCGAACATCACCACAGTACTGATAAGAAAACTGTCAACAACACTACACTTCTCCCGAATGCACATTGAAACATCACCACACTAATACCCAGAACACTGTCAAACATCACCACACTAATACCCAGAACACTGTCAAACATCACCACACTAATACCCAGAACGCTGTCAAACATCAGCACACTAATACCCAGAACACTATCAAACATCACCACACTAATACCCAGAACACTGTCAAACATAACTACACTAATACACAGAACGCTGTCAGACATCACCACCACTCATACCCAGAACACTGTCAAACATCAGCACACTACTGACAAGAAAACTGTCAACACCACTACACTTCTCTCCAATGTACATTCAAACATCACCACACTAATACGCAGAATGCTGTCAAACATCAGCACACTAATACCCAGAACACTGTGAAACGTCAGCACACTAATACACAGAACACTGTCAAACATTACCACACTAATACCCAGAACACTGTCAAAAATCAAGACACTAATACCCAGAACACTATCAAACATCACCACACTAATACACAGAACACTGTCAAACATCACCACACTAATAACCAGAGCACTGTCAAACATAACTACACTAATACCCATAACACTATCAAACATCACCAGACTAATACACAGAACACTGTCAAACATCACCACACTAATACCTAGAACACTGTCAAACATAACTACACTAATACCCAGAACACTGTCAACCATCACCACACTAATACACAGAACACTGTCAAACATCACCACACTAATACCTAGAACACTGTCAAACATAACTACACTAATACCCAGAACACTATCAAACATCACCACACTAATACACAGAACACTGTAAACCATCACCACACTAATACCTAGAACAGTGTCAAACATAACTACACTAATACCCAGAACACTATCAAACATCACCACACTAATACACAGAACACTGTCAAACATCACCACACTAATACCTAGAACACTGTCAAACATCACCACACTAATAAGCAGAACACTGTCAAACATCACCACACTAATACCTAGAACACTGTCAAACATAACTACACTAATACCCAGAACACTATCAAACATCACCACACTAATACCCAGAACACTGTCAAACATCACCACACTAATACCTAGAACACTGTCAAACATCACCACACTAATACCCAGAACACTATCAAACATCACCACACTACTTCCCAGAACACTATCAAACATCACCACACTAATACCTAGAACACTGTCAAACATCACCACACTACTTCCCAGAACACTATCAAACATCACTACACTAATACTCAGAAATTTTTTTATCGGGATGGAGGTCGGTGACTAGCCTCAGGGATCCTCAGGGATCTGTTTTGGGTGATAGATCCTCAGGGATCTGTTTTGGGCCCAATGTTGTTTGTATTGTACATAAATGATCTGGATGATGGGGTGGTAAATTTTATTAGTAAGTATGCCGATGATACTAAGGTTGGAGGTGTTGTGGATAATGAGGTGGGTTTTCAAAGCTTGCAGGTAGATTTATGCTGGTTAGAAGAATGTGCTGAACGTTGGCAGATGGAGTTTAATGCTGAGAAGTGTGAAGTTCTACATTTTGGCAGGAATAATCCAAATAGAACATACAGGGTAAATGGTAGGGCCTTGAGGAATGCAGAGGAACTGAGAGATCTAGGAATAAAAGTGCATAGTTCCCTGAAGGTGGAGTCTCATGTAGATAGGGTGGTGAAGAAGGCTTTTGGAACGCTGGCCTTTATAAATCAAAGCATTGAGTACAGAAGTTGGGATGTAATGCTAAAATTGTACAAGGCATTGGTAAGGCCAAATTTGGAATTTTGTGTACAGTTCTGGTCACCGAATTATAGGAAAGATATCAATAAATTAGAGAGAGTGCAGAGACGATTTACTAGGATGTTACCTGGGTTTCAGCACTTAAGCTACAGAGAAAGGTTGAACAAGTTAGGTCTCTATTCATTGTAGCGTAGAAGGTTGAGGGGGGATTTGATCGAGGTATTTAAAATTTTGAGAGGGATAGATAGATTTGACGTGAATAGGCTGTTTCCATTGAGAGTAGGGGAGATTCAAATGAGAGGACATGATTTGAGAGTTAGGGGGCAGAAGTTTAAGGGAAACACGAGGGGATATTTCTTTACTCAGAGAGTGATAGCTGTGTGGAATGAGCTTCCTGTAGAAGTAGTAGAGGCCAGTTCAGTTGTGACATTTAAGGTAAAATTGGATATGTATATGGACAGGAAAGGATTGGAGGGTTATGGGCTGAGTGCGGGTAAGTGGGACTACGTGAGATTAAGAGTTTGGCACGGACTAGGAGGGCCGAGATGGCCTGTTTCCGTGCTGTGATTGTTATATGGTTATATAAAACTGTCAAACATAACTACACTAATACCCAGAACACTGTCAAACATAACTACACTAATACCCAGAACACTATCAAACATCACCACACTAAAACCCAGAACACTATCAAACATCACCACACTAATACACAGATCACTGTCAAACATCACCACACTAATACCCAGAAAACTGTCAAACATAACTACACTACTTCCCAGAACTTTATTAAACATCACCACACTACTACCCAGAAAACTGTCAAACATCACCACACTAATACCCAGAACACTGTCAAACATCACCACACTAATACCCAGAACACTGTCAAACATCACCACACTAATACCCAGAACACTGTCAAACATCACCATACTAATACCCAGAACACTATCAAACATCACCACACTACTTCCCAGAACATTATTGAACATTACAGCACGGCAACAGGCTTTTGGGCCGTTCTTGGCTGTGCCAAACCACTTTTCTGCCTAGTCCAACTGACCTGCACCTGGACAATAGCCCTCCATACTGCTCAGAACACTGTCAAATATCACTACACTATTGCTCAGTACACTGTTAAACATTACGACACTTCTGCTCAGTACACTGTCAAACAGACATATTTTATTGATCCCAAGGGAAATTGGGTTTTGTTAAACCAAGAATAGTGTAGAAGTATAGCACATTATGGAGTGGATGGGAGACATTGTCCAAGATGGCATGCAAATTGGACAGCATCCTCTTTTCAGACACCACCGTCAGAGAGTCCAGTTCCACCCCTACAACATCACTGGCCTTAAGAATCAGTTTGTTGATTCTGTTGGTGTCTACTACCCTCAGCTTGCTGCCCCAGGACACAACAGCAAACATGATAGCACTGGCCACCACAGACTCGTAGAACATCCTCAGCATCGTCCACCAGATTTTAAAGGACCTCAGTCTCCTCAGGAAATAGAGACGGCTCTGACCCTTCTTGTAGACAGCCTCCGTGTTCTTTGACCAGTCCAGTTTATTGTCAATTTGTATCCCCAGGTATTTGTAATCCTCCACCATGTCCTCACTGACCCCTTGGATGGAAACAGGGGTCACCGGTGCCTTAGCCCTCCTCAGGTCCACCACCAACTCCTTAGACTTTTTCACATTAAGCTGCAGATGATTCTGCTCACACCATGTGACAAAGTTTCCCACCATAGCCCTGTACTCTGCCTCATCAACCCTGCTGATGCTTCCAATTGTGGCCGAGTCATCAGAAAACTTCTGAAGATTGCAAGACTCTGTGTTGTAGTTGAAGTCTGAGGTGTAGATGGTGAAGAGAAAGGGAGACAGGACAGTCCCCTGTGGAGTCCCAGTGCTGCTGACCACTCTGTCTGACACACAGTGTTGCAAACACACGTACTGTGGTCTGCCAGTCAGATAATACGGAACTACTGCCAAGAACACTGTCAAATGTCATCACACTAAGGCCCAGAATAATGTCAAATGTTAGCACACTACTGTCCAAATCACTGTCAAACATCACCACACAAATGCCCTGAACTCTGTCAAACATCACCACACTTCTGAACCACAGAGCCACAGAACTATAGAATATTACAGCATGGAAAACTGCCAGTGGCACTTCCTGGCTGTGCCGAACCCTGTCAAACATCACCACACTAATAACCAGAACACTGTCAACCATTACTGCACTACTGACAAGAAAACTGTCAGCATCACTACACTTCTCCTGAATGCACATTTAAAAACATCACCACACTAATACACAGAACACTGTCAAACATCACCACACTAATACCCAGAGCACTGTCAAACATCACCACACTAATACACAGAACACTGTCAAACATCATCACTCTGATACCCAGAGCACTGTCAAACATCACCACACTAATACCCAGAGCACTGTCAAACATCACCACACTAATACCCAGAACACTGTCAAACATTACCACACTAATACCCAGAGCACTGTCAAACATCACCACACCAATACACAGAACACTGTCAAACATCATCACTCTGATACCCCGAGCACTGTCAAACATCACCACACTAATACCCAGAGCACTGTCAAACATCACCACACTAATACCCAGAGCACTGTCAAACATCACCACACTAATACCCAGAACACTGTCAAACATCACCACACTAATACCCAGAGCACTGTCAAACATCACCACACTAATACACAGAACACTGTCAAACATCATCACTCTGATACCCAGAGCACTGTCAAACATCACCACACTAATACCCAGAGCACTGTCAAACATCACCACACTAATACCCAGAACACTGTCAAACATCACCACACTAATACCCAGAACACTGTCAAACATTACCACACTAATACCCAGAGCACTGTCAAACATCACCACACCAATACACAGAACACTGTCAAACATCATCACTCTGATACCCCGAGCACTGTCAAACATCACCACACTAATACCCAGAGCACTGTCAAACATCACCACACTAATACCCAGAGCACTGTCAAACATCACCACACTAATACCCAGAACACTGTCAAACATCACCACACTAATACACAGAACACTGTCAAAAATCAAGACACTAATACCCAGAAATCTGTCAAACATAACTACAGTAATACCCAGAACACTGTCAAACATCACCACACAAAGACCCAGAACACTGTCAAACATCACTACACTAATACCCAGAACAGTGTCAACATCACTACACTACTGCCCAGAACACTGTCAAACATCATCACACCACTGCCCAGGTCAGTGTGAATCGTCACCATACTACTGCCCAGAACTGTCAAACTCTGTCAGAGTTTGTTAATTGTGTCCAGGATGGATTCCTATCACAGTATGTTGACAGGCTGACTAGGGTGAATGGGATTAAGTATTAGGTAACGTACCAGGTCAGGTCACAGATCTGACAGTGGGTGAGCATCTGGGGGACAGCGATCACCGCTCCCTGGCCTTTAGCATTATCATGGAAAAGGATAGAATCAGAGAGGACAGGAACATTTTTAATTGAGGAAGGACAAATTATGAAGGCATGAACTTGCGGGTGTGAATTGGGATGATATTTTTGCAGGGAAATGTACTATGGACATGTGGTTGATGTTTAAGGATCTCTTGCAGGATGTTAGGGATAAATTTGTCCCGGTGAGGAAGATAAAGAAAGGTAGGGTGAAGTAACCATGGGTGACAAGTGAAGTGGAAAATCTAGTCAGGTGGAAGAAGGCAGTATACATGAGGTTTAGGAAGCAAGGATCAGATGGGTCTATTGAGGAATATAGGGTAGCAAGAAAGGAGCTTAAGAAGGGGCTGAGAAGAGCAAGAAGGGGTGATGAGAAGGCCTTGGCGAGTAGGGTAAAGGAAAACCCCAAGGCATTCTTCAATTATGTGAAGAACAAAAGGATGACAGGAGTGAAGGTAGGACCGATTAGAGATAAAAGTGGGAAGATGTGCCTGGAGGCTGTGGAAGTGAGCAAGGTCCTCAATGAATAATTCTCTTCGGTATTCACTAATGAGAGGGACCTTGATGACGGTGAAGACAATATGAGTGAAGTTGATATTCTGGAGCATGTTGATATTAAGGGAGAGGAGTTGTTGGAGTTGTTAAAATTCATTAGGATGGATAAGTCCCCGGGGTCTGATGGAATATTCCCCAGGCTGTTCCATGAGGCAAGGGAAGAGATTGCTGAGCCTCTGGCTAGGATCTTTATGTCCTTGCTGTCCACGGGAATGGTACCAGAGGATTGGAGGGAGGTGAACGTTGTCCCCTTGTTTAAAAAAGGTAGTAGGGATAGTCCGGGTAATTATAAACCAGTGAGCCTTACGTCTGTGGTGGGAAAGCTGTTGGAAAAGATTCTTCGAGATAGGATCTATGGGCATTTAGAGAATCATGGTCTGATCAGGAACAGTCAGCATGGCTTTGTAAAGGGCAGATCGTGTCTGACAAGCCGGGTAGAGTTCTTTGAGGAGGTGACCAAGCATATAGATTAGGGTAGTGCAGTGGATGTGATCTACATGGATTTTAGTAAGGCATTTGACAAGGTTCCACACAGTAGGCTTATTCAGAAAGTCAGAAGGCATGGGATCCAGGGAAGTTTGGCCAGGTGGATTCAGAATTGGCTTGCCTGCAGAAGGCAGAGGGTTGTGGTGGAGGGAGTACATTCAGATTGGAGGGTTGTGACTAGTGGTGTCCCACAAGGATCTGTTCTGGGACCTCTACTTTTTGTGATGTGATTTTTATTAACAACCTGGATGTGGGGGTAGAAAGGTGGGTTCGCAAGTTTGCAGGTGACACAAAGGTTGGTGGTGTTGTAGATAGCGTAGAGGATCATCAAAGATTGCAGAGAGACATTGATAGGATGCAGAAGTGGGCTGAGAAGTGGCAGATGGAGTTCAACCCGGAGAAGTGTGAGGTGGTACACTTTGGAAGGACAAACTCCAAGGCAGAGTACAAAGTAAATGGCGGGATACTTGGGAGCATGGAGGAGCAGAGGGATCTGGGGGTACATGTCCACAGATCCCTGAAAGTTGCCTCACAGGTAGATAGGGTAGTTAAGAAAACTTACGGGGTGTTAGCTTTCATAAGTCGAGGGATAAGATTTAAGAGACATGATGTACTGATGCAGCTCTATAAAACTCTAGTTAGGCCACACTTGGAGTACTGTATCCAGTTCTGGTTGCCTCACTATAGGAAGGATGTGGAAGCATTGGAAAGGGTACAGAGGAGATTTACCAGGATGCTGCCTGGTTTAGAGAGTATGCATTATGATCAGAGATTAAAGGAGCTAGGGCTTTACTCTTTGGAGAGAAGGAGGATGAGAGGAGACATGATAGAGGTGTACAAGATATTACGAGGAATAGACAGAGTGGACAGCCAGCGCCTCTTCCCCAGGGCACCACTGCTCAGGACAAGAGGACATTGCTTTAAGGTAAGGGGAGGGAAGTTCAAGGGGGATATTAGAGGAAGGTTATTCACTCAGAGAGTGGTTGGTGCGTGGAATGAACTGCCTGAGTTAGTGGTGGAGGCAGATACACTAGTGAAGTTTCAGAGAATACTGGACAGGTATATTTAGGAATTTAAGGTAGGGGGTTATATGGGAGGCAGGGTTTGAGGTTCAGCACAACATTGTGGTCCAAAGGGCCTATAATGTGCTGTACTATTCAATGTTCTAAGTTCTATTTTAAACGTAAGCAGACTAATACCCAGCTCACTGTCAAACGTCACCACAATATTGAACCATAGGGTCATAAAACCAGAGAACATTACAGCACGGAAACAGGCCTTTTGCCCCTTCCTGTTTGTGCCAAACCATTCTTCTGCCTAGTCCCACTGACTTGCACCTGGACCATACTCCTGCATACTGCCCAGAACACTATCAAAAGTCACCAGACTATTGCTCAGAACTCTGTCAAACATCACCACACTACTGCCCAGACCACTGTCATCTTCACTACACTACTCCCAAATGTACTGTCAAACATCACCACACTACTGTCCAGCACACTGTCAGACATCACTTCATTGCTGCCCAAAACATTGTCAAACATCACTACGGTATTGTCCAGATCACAGTCAAACATCAGGACACCACTGTCCAACACACTGTCAAACTTCATTACACTACAGCCCAGAACACTGTCAAACATCACTACACCACTCCGGAATGCATTGTCAAACATCAGGACACCACTGTCCAACACACTGTCAAACTTCACCACACTACTGAATGATATTACCATGGAACATTACAGCACAGAAACAGGCCTTTTAGGCCCTTCTTGTCTGCGCCAAAGCATTTTTCTGCCAAGTCCCACTGACCTTCCCTGCATACTGCTCAGAACTCTGTCAAACATCACCACCCTGCTGCCGAGAACACTCTCAAACATCACCACACTACTGTCCAGAGCACTGTCATACATAGAGCTTTAGAACCATAGAACATTACAGCTCAGAAACAGGCCTTCTGTCCCTTCTTGGCTCTGCTGAACCATTTTTCTGCCAAGTCGCACTGACCTGCACCTGACCATATCCCTCCATACCCCTCTCATCCATGTACCTGTCAAGCTTTTCTTAAAAGTTAAAAGTGAACCCACAATTACCACTTCATCTGGCAGCTCATTCCACACTCCCACCACTCTGTGTGTGTGAAGGAGCCCCTCCCAATTTTCCCTTTAAACTTTCCCCCCTTCACCCTTGACCCAAGTCCGCTTGTTTTTTCTCCCCCAGCCTCAGTGGAAAAAGCCTGCTTGCATTCACTCTATCTGTACCCATCATGATTTTATACACCTCTATCTAATCTCCCTTCTTTCTTCTATGCTCCAGGGAATGAAGTCCTAACCTATTCAACCTTTCTCTGTAACTCAGTTTCTCAAATCCCGGCAACATCCTTGTAAACCTTCTCTGCACTTTTTCCACCTTATTAATATCCTTCCTGTAATTCGGTCACCAAAGCTGCACACAATACTTCAAATTTGGCCTCACCAATGCCTTATACAACCTCACCATAACATTCCAACTCTTATGCTCAATGGTTAGATTTATAAAGGCCAATGTAGCAAAATGTCTCTTTACTACCCTATCTACCTGTGACACCAGTTTTAGGGAACTTTGTATCTGTATTCTCAGATCCCTCTGTTCTGATGCACTCCTCAGTGCCCTACCATTTACCTTGTATGTTCTACCTTGTTTTTTCCTTCCAAAGTGCAATACCTCACACTTATCTGTATTAAACTCGATCTGCTATTTTTTTAGCACATTTTTGCATCTGGTCCAAATCCCTCTGCAAGCTTTGAAAACCTTCCTGACTGTCCACTACACCTCCAATCTTTGGATCATCAGCAAATCTGCAGGTCCAATTTACCACATTATCATCCAGGTCATTGATATAGATTACAAACAACAATGGACCCAGCACTGATCCCTGTTACACACCACTAGTCACAGGCCTCCACTACCACTCTTTAACTTCTCCCATTGAGCCAATGTCTAATCCAATTTACTGCCTCACCATGTATACCTAGCGACCGAATCTTCTTAACTAACCTCCCATGCGGGACTTTGTCAAAGGCCTTACTGAAATCCATGTGGACAACATCCACTGCCTTCTCTTCATCCACTTTCCTTGTAACCTCAAAAAAACTCTAATAGATTTGTTAAACATGACCTACCACGCACAAAGCCGTGTTGACTCTCTCTAGTAAGTCCCTGTCCATCCAAATACTTGTAGATCCTATCTCTTAGTACTCCTTCCAATAATTTACCACACTACTGCCCAGAACACTAGCAACATCACCACTCTACTCCTGAATGCATTGTCAAACATCACCACAGTACTGTCCAGAACACTGTCAAATATCAGCACACTATTGCTTAGAACATTGTCAAACACCAACACTGTACACTCCTGTTCAAGGTCAAACACTACCACTCTACTCCGGGGTACACATAAAAACACCACAACACTACACCCAAGTTCACTGACAAACAACGCTACTCTACTCCATAGTACAATGTCAAATGCCCCACACTCCTCCCCAGTATTCTGTCTAATATCACCACTGTACTGCCCACAATACTGTTAAAACCTCACTCTCCTCCCCGGTACACTGTCAAACATCACCACTCCTCCCCAGTTTATAGTCAAACATCACCACTCTACACCCCAGTTCATGGCCAAACATTACCACTCTTCTCCCCAGTACATGACAAACATCCCAGGTGTTGACAAGAGGGCATACAGGAGCGTGATATGCCAATTGGTGGAGTGGTGTCGCAGCAACAACCTGGCTCTTAATGTCAGTAAGATGAAAGACATGATTGTGGACTTCTGGAAGGGTAAGACAAAGGAACACATATCAATCCTCAGAGGGATCAGAGATGGAGAGAGTGAGCAGTTTCAAGTTCCTGGGTGCCAAGATCTCTGAGGATCTAACCTGGTTCCAGCATACTGAAGCGGTTATAAAGAAGGCAAGATAGTGACTATACTTCATTAGGAGTTTGAAGAGATTTGGTATGTCAACAAATACACTCAAAAACTTCTATAGATGTACTGTGGAGAGCATTCTGACAGGTTGCATCACGGTCTGGTATGGAGGTGGGTGGGGAGGGGCTAAAGCACAGGACTGAAAGAAGCTGCAAAGTTTGTAAATTTAGTCGGCTCCATCTTGAGTGCTTGCCTACAAGGTACCCAGGACACCTTCAAGGAAGGCAGTGTCCATTATGAAGGAGCTCCAGCACACAGGTCATGCTCTTTTCTTACTGTTACCACCAGGTAAGAGGTACTGAAGCCTAAAGGCACTCACTCAGCGATTTAGGAACAGCTTCTTCCCTTCTGCCATCCGATTCCTAAATGGACATTGAACACTTGGACACTACCTCACTTTTTATACTCTATATTATTTCTTTTTCTTTTGCATGATTTTTAATCTATTCAATATACACATAGTGTAATTGATTTACTTATTTATTATTATTATTATTTTATTTTGTCTTTCTTCTTCTATATTGAACTGCTGCTACTAAGTTAACAAATTTCACGTCACTTGCCAGTGATCATAAACCTGATTCTGATTTTAACATCACAACTCTGCTCCCCAAGACACTGTCAATTAGAACAACTCTTCTCTTTATTTCACTGTCAAACACGACCACTCTTGTCCCCAATACGGTTTCCAACAATACCACTCTACTCCCCAGTACTCTGTCACATCGCCAATATATACCCTGAGTGCACAGTCACACATCACCACACTCCTCCCTCCATACACTATAAAACATATTCACTCTACTCCCCACTACAATGTCAAACACCACCACACTTCTCCCCAGTACAGTGTCAAACACCATCACCCTCTTCCCCTGTTCACTTTCAAACATTACCCAACTTCTCCCCAGTTCATGGTCAAACACCACCAGTCTACTCCCCTGTACACTGTCAAATGCTACCACTCTACACTCCAGTACACTGACAACGTGCTTCAAGTCCGCCACCATCATCCCTGTATCGAAGAAGTCCTCAGTGTCTTGCCTCAACAACAACTGTCCCGTTGCACTCACATCCATCATCATGAAGTGTTTTGAGAGGCTCGTTATAAGGCACATCAAGACCCTGATCCCCCCTCACTGGACCCCCTGCAGTTCGCGTATCGTCCCAACCGCTCAACAGACAAAGCCATTGCCACCATCCTCAATTTGGCCCTCACCAACCTGGACAAAAAAGACACGTATGTTGCATAGACTTCAGATCAGCATTCAAAACAATCATTCCCCAGCACCTGATTGGAAAGCTGAGCCGACTAGGTCTGAACACCTCCCTGTGCAACTGGATCCTAGACTTTCTAACTGGGAGACCTCAGTCAGTCCGGATCGGGAGCAGCATCTCCAACACCATCACACTGAGCACAGGGGCCCCTCAGGGCTGTGTGCTCGGTCCACTGCTGTTCATTCTGCTGACCCACGACTGTGCTGCAACACACAGCTCGAATCACATCATCAAATTTGCCGATGACACGACAGTGGTGGGTCTCATCAGCAAGAACGACGAGTCAGCATACAGAGAGGAAGTGCAGTGGCTAATTGACTGGTGCAGAACCAACAACTTGTCTCTGAATGTGAACAAAACAGAAGAGATGGTTATCAAGTTCAGGAGAGCGCGGTGTCCACTTTCCGCTGAACATTGATGGCTCCTCTGTTGAGATCGTTAAGAGTACCAAATTTCTTGGTGTTCACCTGGCAGAGAATCACACCTGGTCCCTCAACACCAGCTCCACAGCAAAGAAAGCCCAGCAGTGTCTCTACTTTCTGCGAAGGCTGAGGAAAGTCCATCTCCCACCCCCTATCCTCACCACATTCTACAGGGGTTGTATTGAGAGCATCCTGAGCAGCTGCATCACTGCCTGGTTCGGGAATCGCACCGTCTCAGATTGCAAGACCCTGCAGCAGATAGTGAGGTCAGCTGAGAAGATCATCAGGGTCTCTCTTCCCGCCATTACAGACATTTACACTACATGCTGCACCCGCAAAGCTAATAGTATTATGAAGGACCCCGCACACTTCTTGTACAAACTCTTCTCTCTCCTGCTATCTGGCAAAAGGTACCGAAGCATTCGGGCTCCCACGATCAGACTGTGTAACAGTTTCTTCCCCCAAGCCATCGGACTCCTCAATACTCAGAGTCTGGACTGACATCTACATCATTTATTATTACTTTGAAATTTGTCCTCTCCTGTCCTATTGTCTTCTTTATTATTAATTAATTAATTATTGTACTGCCCTGCACTGTTCGGTGCACTTTATGTAGTCCTGTGTAGATCTGTGGTCTAGTGTTGTTTTGTGTAGCACCATGGTCCTGGAGAAATGTTGTTTCATTTTTACTGTGTACTGTACCAGCAGTTTATGGTTGAAATGACAATAAAAAGCGACTTGACTTGAAACACCACCACTCCTTTCCCTAGGACCTCTCTAATCCCCAGTACACTCTCAAACAACACCACTTTACTCTATTACAGTATATTGTCTTACACCAAGTTTTCTTCCCTGTACACTGTCAAATATCACCAGTTTCTTCCCCAGTTCATGGACAAACTCTGTATAAAGTCAAGAGAGGTAGACAGAAAAAGACATGCAGTCCTTTTCCCAGGGAAAGGAAATTAAAAATTAGAGGTCTTAAGGTTTAGGGTAAAAGGGGAAATATTTAAAAGGAACCTGTGGGATAACTTCATGCTGATGGTGGTCTGTATTTGGAACGAGCTGCCGTAGAAAATGGTGAGGCAGGTACATGAGCAAGGTCAATGAGCCAAGCAGGCCAGTGGGATTTGCTTAGACAGGCATTTTGGTTGGCACTAACCATTTGGCTGAAGGACCTGTTCCCGTGCAAATTAACTCCACAACTCGGTGACTATTTACCAGGGTACTGTCAGCAGTCAATGTTGAGACAAGTAACAGAGAGAGGTAAAGTTGAACATTTACAGATCCTTAAAGCTGGCTATGAAACAGACTTGAAACCTAACCAGACCCAAGTGGCTGAGGCTCAGTGAATGCAGGCTGGAGCTACCAAGGCCTTTCTTTTTCCAGCCTAGTGAACAGGTCTGCATTGAAATCAAAGAGCTGGTAGAGTAGGATTTATAGTGAGGGAATATGACACTTCCGGCCACCCAGGACTTGCTTACCTTACCCACCAGCTTCCCCTTCTTGTTCATGCACAGGTAATGTTCGGTCTCCTTGCCCTTGATCCTCACCTGGCTACCAAATGTGTCTGTTTCCACGAGGAGCTGGGCTTGGAAAGTAAGAAGAGAGAATCATTAAGGATTGAGAGTAAACATCACATTGACACAACCTTCCACTTTAACATCCTGGCTATCGATCCAACTGTACACTGAAACCATCCACCTTCTGATATGGACAGAGAGATAGGTGGGATAATCAGTCACTTGGTGATGAAGATAGTGTGAAGCACTCTCTGGGTTGTATTATCGGATATTCTTGAGTCTGGCTGCCTGAAATACCTGAATCGAGAGGCAGACTGATTGTTGTATCTTCTCAGTATTTGTGTTGTACATTCATAAAGTTCTCTGTAAATCATTCTCAGGGTAGGAGAGTCTTGAACTGACTATAGAATGTACAGTAATTCTTATGACTCTGTACTGTTGCATATAACTACAGCCCAAATGGAAGTGAGAAGGACTGACTTCTTGGTAAACCAAATTTTAATAATACAATCCATAAAGGTCGAATCTGGCAACTTGTTTTAAAGGGCATGATAAGAATAAACAGATAATGAATTTCACTGAGTGATTGAGGGATACAGCTTGGAAGCAATGCAATTACCCAACAAATCCATGATGACCATCACAAATCCTACCCTGAACCATTTTATTCTCTGCCACATTCCCATGAACTCTCCCACAAATTCTACCACTCATCAACAACAGCCATTTCATTTAACTAACGTGCCTGTCTTTAAATGTGGGAGGAAACCAGAACATATGGTGGAAATGGATGGGGGAAAATCACTCATTCAGAGGGAGAACTGGCAAACTGGAGGTCAGGGTAGAATCCAGATCTCCAGAACTGTGAGGTAGTGGACCCAGCAGCTACACCACAGAGCACTCAAAGCTCAGTAAGGAGACAGTACAGAGGTCAGCACACTTACAAATCCAGTGTAACACAATGTTTAATTTTATTTGTAAGTTATCTAAAAGTTAATCACACTATCCCTGCATGCAGGAGACCTAGAAAACTTTCAAGCAAATATCCAGCAACTTTCAAGCAAATACATTGTTTCTTGTGAATATTAAGCAGAGACCATCTTCAGTAAACTGAAGTCTTATTCAATAGTGTTACCATTGCTGTGCCCTATCATCAACATCCCGCAGGTTATTACTGTACAGAAAGTTAAATGTGCAATCACAGAAATACAAGAGCAGATCAGAAACTTATCAGTGAGTGCAGTATGAACCATCTACAAAGTGCACTGCCTCTCACTAGCCATGCAGTCTGACAATGGTTTCCAAACCAATACATTTTTACAAGAATGATAAGGGCAGTAGGTACATAGGACTGTTGCCACTGTAGGTTTCCCTCAAAGTTGTTATCGGACTTGGAAATATACCATTGATCCTTCATCGCAATCCCAACAACATCTTCAGGGAGCATCTTCAGCAAAGGAACTACAAAGGTTCAAGAAGATGTCTCATCATCGCCTTCTTAATGATGAGCGATAAATGAGCCAGCAGACTGATGCCAAAATCCAGTAAAGGAATGTAAACATTTTGTACTGTTCCCTTATGTAGATTCAATTTGATTCATCATACATAGCTCTTATTGCAGATTACTGTTGGAGGTCTCGTGCCACACTTCTGTTACCTGGATTGTATCAGTAATTTCCATTTACGATTCCATTTATATAGGTTACACTAGAATATATTGTTCACAGCTTCATTATGGCAATCACACGGTTTATTCACAGTTGTTAAAGAAATTTCAGGAAAAGTTCTATATTACATTGAGATATATTGCATTTAGAAAAAAGCTTTAAAGAAACATTTCCAGATAGCAATGCAGATCACATTTTAATACAGGTCATACTTTAAGTGACAGATATCATAGCCCCAGATTGTACATTTTCTAAAATGAAGGAGTAATGGGAGATTTGCCTGGAGACAACATAATATCTTCTGGAGGAACTCCAATATCCATGTAAATTCATTGCAAATATTGACACATAATATAAGAGATACCTAGCTTAAAGTATGGCTGTTAGTACGACCTCAGTGCAAGGTTTGAAGCACAACTTGTCAGAATTGCGATTTATTTCATGGAACCATGTGGACATGGTGCTTTGCCCTATGCATTTCTGTGTGTCATTTAACTGCACAATTGAAATTCAACTTATTTGAACGACTGAAAAGAAACTTGTATTCAGAACAGAAATGTGGATTCTCTTAATACAAGATAAAAACCTCAGTGCAATTTATTTCTTGGATCATTAAGAGGAATGAGGTACAAAATATAACATTTATTAATGGTCAAAGTTGCCACTCGCTGTTTAGGGTTATTAGACACCTCAAAATGTGATACTATCATGCTTTATTTAACTTGGCAAGAAGTCACATCCTTGAACATCATCGTAACAAATGAAACTGAAAATTATGGGAAGATGAGAAGACATTGTAATGCAACCACTGGAATATGTCTATAAAAATGCTTCTGTGATTCTATGAACTCATATTTGGAAGGATACATCAGTGATACAGCTGGTGGAACTCACCATCCCACAATCACTGCCAGCTCAGCACTGCAAAGCTGAAGGAACAAAGTAACCTTATAATATGAGTTTGGACGAACTCACAGGGCCACTCCCTACAACAGTCGAGAGCCACA
Source organism: Hypanus sabinus (assembly GCF_030144855.1). Classification (NCBI taxonomy): domain Eukaryota; kingdom Metazoa; phylum Chordata; class Chondrichthyes; order Myliobatiformes; family Dasyatidae; genus Hypanus; species Hypanus sabinus. The sequence continues at coordinate 28,155 of NW_026781352.1, forward strand.
AGCAGAACAGCCTACTGTTGGAACAAGACATCATCCTAGCAACCCACAGCTGGTGGGACTTAAAAAGCCTAACACCATACAGCTATAGGAATTGATAAGCACATATGGAGACATCTGGAAGAAGGTACCAACCCAACAAACACAGCTAGAGGAAGACACCAATCCAATAACCTACGGCTGCAGGAAAATACAAACCCAACACCTAGAGCTGGAAAAACACACCAGCCAAACCCTAACAGTCACAGGAAAGCCAGCGTAAGTTACAGCAGGAAGAAGTAACCTACAATCTAGTAGAGATAAACAGTCTAAAGCAGCACAACAGTGGAAAAATGTACAAGCAAAACACCGAGATAAGATGATACTCTAGCCCAACACTGAGAGCTGAAGTTGCTCACCAGCCCAACCCCCTACAGAAAGAGAAAGGCACCCGCCCAACACCACAGAGCACAATGAACACCAGGCTGTACCAAAGCAGTAGTAATTCACCAGCCCAACATCAACAGTTGGATCAACTAAATTGTCAAGCATTTCACAGATAGATGATTGTAGAAAGCCACCAACCCACCAGCTCACAGCAGAAGAGTTCATCACACAGCTAGAGGAGCTCAGCAGCATGCCATACCACACCCTGAAGCATTTCCACAGCTCGGCACACCACAGCAAGATGGGATCAGCAGTTCTCACACTCCATAGCAGGAATGATACCCCAGCCCAACACCTCTCAACTAGAAGACAACATCAGCCCAGCAGTCCACAGCTGAAGAAAGTCTCCAGCACAACAACATGCTAAAGGGACATGCCAACATAGCAGGAAGCGTTTATCAGAACTTCAATACAAGAATGTCCAAAACCCATATCTGGAGGAACTCCACTGCATAAATGGGGGAATTGACAAGTCAGGACACATATGCAGGAGTGCCCACAAATTCAAGAAAGTCAGCACTGCTGACACCAAACTGGTGGAACTCACTGTACAACACTTTACCAATGCAAACTCATTATACAGTGATATAATGGCAGAGTGCTGTCTCATAGTTCCAGAGATCCAGGCTCAATATTGACCTCACGTTCTGTTCATTTGGAGGTTGCTTGCCTGCTCTGTGATCCAGGTTCTCTAGTTTCCTCCCATATCCAAAGATGTACAAGTCTGTAGGATAACTGGCTGCTGTAAATTGACCTTGGTGTGTAAGGAGGGTTATGGGTTATGGAGGAGGATGGTGGAGGTTAAAAGATTGGTACAATATTGCGGGCTGAAGGGCCTGTAACATGGTCTATGTTCTATGTGTAGACAAGGTGTAGGATCAGGGAAGATTTGATGGGAGCAAGCTGAGAATACCATAGGATCAGTGTAAAAGAGCAGTTATTGGATGGCACAACTCAATGAGACCGGTATGCTATGACTGGAGAAATTCAATGGTCCAACATCTCACAATTGGAGAACATCCCAACAGGAGGAATCCACAAGTCAATGAATCACTGCTGGAAAAACCCACTAATCGAACACCTCCCCAGCTGCAGAGCTCAGAGTTTCAACAATATACAGCTGCAATACTCAACTGCCACCAGTCAACAGCTGGACAAACTCAAAAGCCCAAAATTCACAGTGCAGGAATTGGCCAGTCCAACACAAAACAATAAAGGAATTCCTGAATCGATCAGAGCAAAGCTGGAGGCCACCAAACTAATGTCCTGCATTTGGTGGGAGAAGTAACCAGCATCACATTGTTCGAGGAAAGAACCAGCCCAGCACCCAACTAACAACAAGCCATTAGCTGAAATCCTTGCATAAAGAAGAACTACCAGCCAATCAAAGCACAAAAGGAGAAACTCAGTACAATTAGATGGACTAATAACCGCAGTGTTCCCAGCAGCAGATGAAAATGATGAATTCAAGGTTACATACAGGTGGATGTCTTGGCTTAGCTGGTAGCAAATGACTGGCGAAATTCACCAGCCCAGGATCTGACTGCAAGAAATCAATAACACAACAAATCTCAGCTGGGGAAGCACAGCAATCAAACAGCTGCTCCTAAACAATACAACAAAGGAAACCCTCCAAAAAGGGCAAGTGGCAATCCCAAAACACAGAGTGACTACGCCACACCCGCCCAGCAAGTCACAGCCGGAGAGCTCTTAAACTCAGGAATACATAAAAGGGGAACTCAACAAAACAGAAACACGAAACCTGGAGAATTCGCAAACTGGGGAACACACAACCTGAGAACACAAAAACAAGGAAACACACAAACTGAGAATTCACAAACTGGGGAACACACAAAATGTGAATTCTCAAACTGGGGAACACACAAACTGAAAACTCACAAACTGGGAAACACAAATAAACTGAGAACTCAAACTGGGGAACTCTAAACTTGAGACCTCACAAACTCGGGAACACACAAGCTGAGAATTCATAAACTGGACAACATACAACCTGAGAACACAGAAACGAGGGAACACACAAACTGAGAACTCACAAACTGGGGAACACACAAACTGACAATATTCAAACGGGTAACACACAACCTGAGAACTCACAAACTGGGGAACACACAAACTGAGAATTCTCAAACTGGGGAACACACAACCTGAGAACGCACAAACTGGGGAACATACAACCCAAGAACTCACAAAATAGGGAACACACAAACTGAGAACTCACAAACTGGGGAACACACAACCAGAGACTTCACAAACTGGGGAACACACAAACTGAGAATTCTCAAAGTGGGGAACACACAACCTGGAGAACTCACAAACTGTAGAACACACAAACTGAGAATTCACAAACTGGGGAAGACACAAACTGAGAATTTTCAAACTGGGGAACACAGAAACTGAGAACACACAAACTGAGAATTCACAAACTGGGGAACATACAACCTGAGAAATCTCAGACTGCGGAACACACAAACTGAAAACTCGCAAACTACGGAACACACAAACTCAGAATTCACAAACTGAAGAACACACAACCTGAGAACACAAACTGGGGAAGATACAACCCAAGAACTCACAAAATAGGGATCACACAAACTGAGAACTCACAAACTGGGGAACACAAATAAAGTGAGAACTCAAACTGGGGAACTCTCAACTTGAGACCTCACAAACTTGGGAACACACAACCTGGAGAACTCACAAACTGGGGAACATACAAAATGAGAATTTTCAGACAGGGGAACACATAAACTGAGAACTCACAAACTGGGGTACACAAATAAACTGAGAACTCAAACTGGGGAACCCTCAACTTGAAGCCTCACAAACTCGGGAACATATAAAATGACAATTCTCAAACTGGGGAACACACAAACTGAGAATTCTCAAACGGGGAACACAGAAACTGAGAACTCTCAAAATGGAGATCACACAACCTGAGTATTCACAAACTGGGGAACACATAAATTGAGAACACAGAAACTGGGGAACACACAAACTGAGAATTCTCAAACTGGGAAACAGCCAAATTGAGAACTCTGAAACTGGGGAACACACAAACTGAGAACTCAGAAATTGAGGAACACACAACCTGGAGAACTCACAAACTGGAGAAATCACATCCACGGGAACTCACAACTTGGGGAACTCACAACCTGGGGAACTCACAGGCTGGGGAAAACACAACCTGAGAACTCACAACCTGGGGAACTCAAAGGCTGGGGAAAACACAACCTGAGAACTCATAAACTGGGGAACACACAACCTCAGAACTCATGAACTGGGGAACACACAACCTGGAGAACTCTCAAACTGGGGAACACACAACCTCAGAACTCATGAACTGGGGAACACACAACCTGGAGAACTCTCAAACTGGGGAACACACAAAATCAGAACTCAGAAACGGGGGAACTCAACCTGGAGAACTCACAAACTGGGGAACATACAAAATCAGAATTCTCAGACTGGGGAACACACAAACTGAAAACTCTCAAACTGGGGAACACACAAACTGAGAACTCTCAAACTGGGGAACACACAAACTGAGAATTCTCAAACGGGGAACACACAGCCTGAGAATTCTCAAACTGGGGAACACACAACCTGAGAACACACAAACTGGGGAACATACAAACTGAGAACTCAGAAACTGAGGAACACACAACCTGGAGAACTCACAAATTGGAGAAATCACATCCATGGGAACTCGCAACTTGGGGAACTCACAACCTGGGGAACTCTCAGGCTGGGGAAAACACAACCAGAGAACTCACAAACTGGGGAACACACGACATGAAAATTCTCAAACAGTGAAACCCACAAACTGAGAACACACAAACTGTGGAACAGAACACACAAACAGTGAATTCACAAACTGGGGAACACATAAATTTAGAACACAGAAACTGGGGAACATACAACCTGCGAAATATCAGACTGGGGAACACACAAACTGAGAATTCTCAAACGGGGAACACACAACCTGAGAACTCACAAACTGGGGAACACACAACCTGGAGAACTCTCAAACTGGGGAACACACAACTGAGAACTCACAAACTGGGGAAAACACAAACTGACAATATTCAAACCGGTAACACACAACCTGAGAACGCACAAACTGGGGAACACACAAACTGAGAATTCTCAAACTGGGGAACACACAACCTGAGAACGCACAAACTGGGGAACATACAACCCAAGAACTCACAAAATAGGGAACACAGAAACTGAGAACTCACAAACTGGGGAACATACAAAATGAGAATTCTCAGACTGGGGAAAACTCAGCCTGAGAGCCCACACCCAGGGGAACACACAACATGAGAACTCAGAAACTGGGGATCAAACAACCTGCAGAACTCTCGAACTGGGCAACACACAACCTGAGAACTCTAAAACTGGGGAACACACAAACTGAGAATTGCCAAACTAGGGAACACACAAACGGAAAACTCACAAACAGCGGAACACACAAACTGAGAATTCTGAAACTGGACAACATAAAACCTGAGAAATCAGAAACGGAGGAAAACACAACCTGGAGAACCCAGAAAATGGGGAACACACAACCCTAGAATTCTCAAACTGGGAAACAGTCAAATTGAGAACTCTGAAACTGGGGAACACACAAACTGAGAACTCAGAAATTCAGGAACACACAACCTGGAGAACTCACAAACTGGAGAAATCACATCCACGGGAACTCACAACTTGGGGAACTCACAGGCTGGGGAAAACACAACCTGAGAACTCACAAACTGGGGAAAACACAACCTGGAGAACTCTCAAACTGGGGAACACACAACCTCAGAACTCATGAACTGGGGAACACACAACCTGAGAACTTTCAAACTGGGGAACACACAACCTGAGAATTCTCAAACTGGGGAACACACAAAATCAGAACTCAGAAACGGGGGAACTCACAACCTGGAGAACTCACAAACTGGGGAACATACAAAATCAGAATTCTCAGACTGGGGAACACACAAACTGAGAACTCTCAAACTGGGGAACACACAAACTGAGAACTCTCAAACTGGGGAACACACAAACTGAGGATTCCAAACGGGGAACACACAGCCTGAGAATTCTCAAACTGGGGAACACACAACCTGAGAACACACAAACTGGGGAACATACAAACTGAGAACTCAGAAACTGAGGAACACACAACCTGGAGAACTCACAAATTGGAGAAATCACATCCATGGGAACTCACAACTTGGGGAACTCACAACCTGGGGAACTCACAGGCTGGGGAAAACACAACCAGAGAACTCACAAACTGCGGAACACACAACATGAAAATTCTCAAACAGGGAAACACACAAACTGAGAACACACAAACTGTGGAACAGAACACACAAACTGTGAATTCACAAACTGGGGAACACATAAATTTAGAACACAGAAACTGGGGAACATACAACCTGCGAAATATCAGACTGGGGAACACACAAACTGAGAATTCTCAAACGGGGAACACACAACCTGAGAACTCACAAACTGGGGAACACACAACCTGGAGAACTCTCAAACTGGGGAACACACAACTGAGAACTCACAAACTGGGGAAAACACAAACTGACAATATTCAAACGGGTAACACACAACCTGAGAATGCACAAACTGGGGAACACACAAACTGAGAATTCTCAAACTGGGGAACACACAACCTGAGAACGCACAAACTGGGGAACATACAACCCAAGAACTCACAAAATAGGGAACACAGAAACTGAGAACTCACAAACTGGGGAACATACAAAATGAGAATTCTCAGACTGGGGAAAACACAGCCTGAGAGCCCACACCCAGGGGAACACACAACATGAGAACTCAGAAACTGGGGATCAAACAACCTGCAGAACTCTCCAACTGGGCAACACACAACCTGAGAACTCTAAAACTGGGGAACACACAAACTGAGAATTGCCAAACTAGGGAACACACAAACGGAAAACTCACAAACAGCGGAATACACAAACTGAGAATTCTGAAACTGGACAACATAAAACCTGAGAAATCAGAAACGGAGGAAAACACAACCTGGAGAACTCAGAAACTGGGGAACACACAACCCGAGAATTCTCAAACTGGGAAACAGCCAAATTGAGAACTCTGAAACTGGGGAACACACAAACTGAGAACTCAGAAATTGAGGAACACACAACCTGGAGAACTCACAAACTGGAGAAAGCACATCCACGGGAACTCACAACTTGGGGAACTCACAACCTGGGGAACTCACAGGCTGGGGAAAACACAACCTGAGAACTCACAAACTGGGGAACACACAACCTGGAGAACTCTCAAACTGGGGAACACACAACCTCAGAACTCATGAACTGGGGAACACACAACCTGAGAACTTTCAAACTGGGGAACACACAAAATCAGAACTCAGAAACGGGGGAACTCACAACCTGGAGAACTCACAAACTGGGGAACATACAAAATCAGAATTCTCAGACTGGGGAACACACAAACTGAGAACTCTCAAACTGGGGAACACACAAACTGAGAACTCTCAAACTGGGGAACACACAAACTGAGGATTCCAAACGGGGAACACACAGCCTGAGAATTCTCAAACTGGGGAACACACAACCTGAGAACACACAAACTGGGGAACATACAAACTGAGAACTCAGAAACTGAGGAACACACAACCTGGAGAACTCACAAATTGGAGAAATCACATCCATGGGAACTCACAACTTGGGGAACTCACAACCTGGGGAACTCACAGGCTGGGGAAAACACAACCAGAGAACTCACAAACTGGGGAACACACAACATGAAAATTCTCAAACAGGGAAACACACAAACTGAGAACACACAAACTGTGGAACAGAACACACAAACTGTGAATTCACAAACTGGGGAACACATAAATTTAGAACACAGAAACTGGGGAACATACAACCTGCGAAATATCAGACTGGGGAACACACAAACTGAGAATTCTCAAACGGGGAACACACAACCTGAGAACTCACAAACTGGGGAACACACAACCTGGAGAACTCTCAAACTGGGGAACACACAACTGAGAACTCACAAACTGGGGAAAACACAAACTGACAATATTCAAACGGGTAACACACAACCTGAGAATGCACAAACTGGGGAACACACAAACTGAGAATTCTCAAACTGGGGAACACACAACCTGAGAACGCACAAACTGGGGAACATACAACCCAAGAACTCACAAAATAGGGAACACAGAAACTGAGAACTCACAAACTGGGGAACATACAAAATGAGAATTCTCAGACTGGGGAAAACACAGCCTGAGAGCCCACACCCAGGGGAACACACAACATGAGAACTCAGAAACTGGGGATCAAACAACCTGCAGAACTCTCCAACTGGGCAACACACAACCTGAGAACTCTAAAACTGGGGAACACACAAACTGAGAATTGCCAAACTAGGGAACACACAAACGGAAAACTCACAAACAGCGGAATACACAAACTGAGAATTCTGAAACTGGACAACATAAAACCTGAGAAATCAGAAACGGAGGAAAACACAACCTGGAGAACTCAGAAACTGGGGAACACACAACCCGAGAATTCTCAAACTGGGAAACAGCCAAATTGAGAACTCTGAAACTGGGGAACACACAAACTGAGAACTCAGAAATTGAGGAACACACAACCTGGAGAACTCACAAACTGGAGAAAGCACATCCACGGGAACTCACAACTTGGGGAACTCACAACCTGGGGAACTCACAGGCTGGGGAAAACACAACCTGAGAACTCACAAACTGGGGAACACACAACCTGGAGAACTCTCAAACTGGGGAACACACAACCTCAGAACTCATGAACTGGGGAACACACAACCTGAGAACTTTCAAACTGGGGAACACACAACCTGAGAATTCTCAAACTGGGGAACACACAAAATCAGAACTCAGAAACGGGGGAACTCACAACCTGGAGAACTCACAAACTGGGGAACATACAAACTGAGAATTCTCAAATGGGGAACACACAGCCTGAGAATTCTCAAACTGGGGAACACACAACCTGAGAACACACAAACTGGGGAACATACAAACTGAGAACTCAGAAACTGAGGAACACACAACCTGGAGAACTCACAAATTGGAGAAATCGCATCCATGGGAACTCACAACTTGGGGAACTCACAACCTGGGGAACTCACAGGCTGGGGAAAACACAACCAGAGAACTCACAAACTGCGGAACACACAACATGAAAATTCTCAAACAGGGAAACACACAAACTGAGAACACACAAACTGTGGAACAGAACACACAAACAGTGAATTCACAAACTGGGGAACACAAAAATTTAGAACACAGAAACTGGGGAACATACAACCTGCGAAATATCAGACTGGGGAACACACAACCTGAGATCTCACAAACTGGGGAACACACAAACTGAGAATTGCCAAACTAGGGAACACACAAACTGAAAACTCACAAACAGCGGAACACACAAACTGAGAATTCTGAAACTGGACAACATAAAACCTGAGAAATCAGAAACGGAGGAAAACACAACCTGGAGAACACACAAACTGGGGAACATACAAACTGAGAACTCAGAAACTGAGGAACACACAACCTGAGAACACACAAACTGGGGAACATACAAACTGAGAACTCAGAAACTGAGGAACACACAACCTGGAGAACTCACAAATTGGAGAAATCACATCCACGAGAACTCACAACTTGGGGAACTCACAACCTGGGGAACTCACAGGCTGGGGAAAACACAACCAGAGAACTCACAAACTGGAGAACACACAACATGAAAATTCTCAAACAGGGAAACACACAAACTGTGGAACAGAACACACAAACAGTGAATTCACAAACTGGGGAACACATAAATTTAGAACACAGAAACTGGGGAACATACAACCTGCGAAATATCAGACTGGGGAACACACAACCTGAGAACTCACAAACTGGGGAACATACAAACTGAGAACTCAGAAACTGAGGAACACACAACCTGGAGAACTCACAAATTGGAGAAATCACATCCACGGGAACTCACAACTTGGGGAACTCACAACCTGGGGAACTCACAGGCTGGGGAAAACACAACCAGAGAACTCACAAACTGGAGAACACACAACATGAAAATTCTCAAACAGGGAAACACACAAACTGAGAACACACAAACTGTGGAACAGAACACACAAACAGTGAATTCACAAACTCGGGAACACATAAATTTAGAACACAGAAACTGGGGAACATACAACCTGCGAAATATCAGACTGGGGAACACACAAACTGAGAATTCTCAAACGGGGAACACACAACCTGAGAACTCACAAACTGGGGAACACACAACCTGGAGAACTCTCAAACTGGGGAACACACAACTGAGAACTCACAAACTGGGGAAAACACAAACTGACAATATTCAAACGGGTAACACACAACCTGAGAACGCACAAACTTGGGAACACACAAACAGAGAATTCTCAAACTGGGGAACACACAACCTGAGAACGCACAAACTGGGGAACATACAACCCAAGAACTCACAAAATAGGGAACACAGAAACTGAGAACTCACAAACTGGGGAACATACAAAATGAGAATTCTCAGACTGGGGAAAACACAGCCTGAGAGCCCACACCCAGGGGAACACACAACATGAGAACTCAGAAACTGGGGATCAAACAACCTGCAGAACTCTCGAACTGGGCAACACACAACCTGAGAACTCTAAAACTGGGGAACACACAAACTGAGAATTGCCAAACTAGGGAACACACAAACTGAAAACTCACAAACAGCGGAACACACAAACTGAGAATTCTGAAACTGGACAACATAAAACCTGAGAAATCAGAAACGGAGGAAAACACAACCTGGAGAACTCAGAAACGGGGGAACTCACAACCTGGAGAACTCACAAACTGGGGAACATACAAAATCAGAATTCTCAGACTGGGGAACACACAAACTGAGAACTCTCAAACTGGGGAACACACAAACTGAGGATTCTCAAACGGGGAACACACAGCCTGAGAATTCTCAAACTGGGGAACACACAACCTGAGAACACACAAACTGGGGAACATACAAACTGAGAACTCAGAAACTGAGGAACACACAACCTGGAGAACTCACAAATTGGAGAAATCACATCCATGGGAACTCACAACCTGAGGAACACACAGGCTGGGGAAATCACAAGCAGAGAACTCACAAACTGGGGAACACACAACATGAAAATTCTCAAACAGGGAAACACACAAACTGTGAATTCACAAACTGGGGAACACATAAATTTAGAACACAGAAACTGGGGAACATACAACCTGCGAAATATCAGACTGGGGAACACACAAACTGAGAATTCTCAAACTGGGGAACACACAACCTGAGAACTCACAAACTGGGGAACACACAACCTGGAGAACTCTCAAACTGGGGAACACACAACTGAGAACTCACAAACTGGGGAAAACACAAACTGACAATATTCAAACGGGTAACACACAACCTGAGAACGCACAAACTGGGGAACACACAACCTGGAGAACTCTCAAACTGGGGAACATACAAAATGAGAATTTTCAGACTGGGGAACACATAAACTGAGAACTCACAAACTGGGGTACACAAATAAACTGAGAACTCAAACTGGGGAACTCTCAACTTGAAACCTCACAAACTCGGGAGCATATAAAATGACAATTCTCAAACTGGGGAACACACAAACTGACAATTCTCAAACTGGGGAACACAGAAACTGAGAACTCTCAAAATGGAGATCACACAACCTGAGTATTCACAAACTGGGGAACACATAAATTGAGAACACAAAAGCTGGGGAACACTCAAACTGAGAATTCTCAAACTGGGAAACAGCCAAATTGAGAACTCTGAAACTGGGGAACACACAAACTGAGAACTCAGAAATTGAGGAACACACAACCTGGAGAACTCACAAACTGGAGAAATCACATCCACGGGAACTCACAACTTGGGGAACTCACAACCTGGGGAACTCACAGGCTGGGGAAAACACAACCTGAGAACTCACAAACTAGGGAACACACAACCTGGAGAACTCTCAAACTGCGGAACACACAAACTAAGAATTCTCAAACTGGGAAACAGCCAAATTGAGAACTCTGAAACTGGGGAACACACAACCTGGAGAACTCACAAACTGGAGAAATCACATCCATGGGAACTCACAACTTGGGGAACTCACAACCTGGGGAACTCACAGGCTGGGGAAAACACAACCAGAGAACGCACAAACTGGGGAACACACAAACTGAGAATTGCCAAACTAGGGAACACACAAACTGAAAACTCACAAACAGCGGAACACACAAACTGAGAATTCTGAAACTGGACAACATAAAACCTGAGAAATCAGAAACGGAGGAAAACACAACCTGGAGAACTCACAAACTGGGGAACACACAAAATCAGAACTCAGAAACGGGGGAACTCACAACCTGGAGAACTCACAAACTGGGGAACATACAAAATCAGAATTCACATACTGGGGAACACACAAACTGAGAACTCTCAAACTGGGGAACACACAAACTGAGGATTCTCAAACGGGGAACACACAGCCTGAGAATTCTCAAACTGGGGAACACACAACCTGAGAACACACAAACTGGGGAACATACAAACTGAGAACTCAGAAACTGAGGAACACACAACCTGGAGAACTCACAAATTGGAGAAATCACATCCATGGGAACTCACAACTTGGGGAACTCACAACCTGGGGAACACACAGGCTGGGGAAATCACAACCAGAGAACTCACAAACTGGGGAACACACAACATGAAAATTCTCAAACAGGGAAACACACAAACTGAGAACACACAAACTGTGGAACAGAACACACAAACTGTGAATTCACAAACTGGGGAACACATAAATTTAGAACACAGAAACTGGGGAACATACAACCTGCGAAATATCAGACTGGGGAACACACAAACTGAGAATTCTCAAACGGGGAACACACAACCTGAGAACTCACAAACTGGGGAACACACAACCTGGAGAACTCTCAAACTGGGGAACACACAACTGAGAACTCACAAACTGGGGAAAACACAAACTGACAATATTCAAACGGGTAACACACAACCTGAGAACGCACAAACTGGGGAACACACAACCTGGAGAACTCTCAAACTGGGGAACATACAAAATGAGAATTTTCAGACTGGGGAACACATAAACTGAGAACTCACAAACTGGGGTACACAAATAAACTGAGAACTCAAACTGGGGAACTCTCAACTTGAAACCTCACAAACTCGGGAGCATATAAAATGACAATTCTCAAACTGGGGAACACACAAACTGACAATTCTCAAACTGGGGAACACAGAAACTGAGAACTCTCAAAATGGAGATCACACAACCTGAGTATTCACAAACTGGGGAACACATAAATTGAGAACACAAAAGCTGGGGAACACTCAAACTGAGAATTCTCAAACTGGGAAACAGCCAAATTGAGAACTCTGAAACTGGGGAACACACAAACTGAGAACTCAGAAATTGAGGAACACACAACCTGGAGAACTCACAAACTGGAGAAATCACATCCATGGGAACTCACAACTTGGGGAACTCACAACCTGGGGAACTCACAGGCTGGGGAAAACACAACCAGAGAACGCACAAACTGGGGAACACACAACATGAAAATTCTCAAACAGGGAAACCCACAAACTGAGAACACACAACCTGTGGAACAGAACACACAAACTGTGAATTCACAAACTCGGGAACACATAAATTTAGAACACAGAAACTGGGGAACATACAACCTGCGAAATATCAGACTGGGGATCACACAACCTGGAGAACTCTCAAACTGGGGAACACACAACTGAGAACTCACAAACTGGGGAACATACAACCCAAGAACTCACAAAATAGGGAACACAGAAACTGAGAACTCACAAACTGGGGAACATACAAAATGAGAATTCTCAGACTGGGGAAAACACAGCCTGAGAGCCCACACCCAGGGGAACACACAACATGAGAACTCAGAAACTGGGGATCAAACAACCTGCAGAACTCTCGAACTGGGCAACACACAACCTGAGAACTCTAAAACTGGGGAACACACAAACTGAGAATTGCCAAACTAGGGAACACACAAACTGAAAACTCACAAACAGCGGAACACACAAACTGAGAATTCTGAAACTGGACAACATAAAACCTGAGAAATCAGAAACGGAGGAAAACACAAACTGGAGAACTCAGAAACTGGGGAACACACAACCTGGAGAACTCACAAACTGGAGAAAGCACATCCACGGGAACTCACAACTTGGGGAACTCACAACCTGGGGAACTCACAGGCTGGGGAAAACACAACCTGAGAACTCACAAACTGGGGAACACACAACCTGGAGAACTCTCAAACTGGGGAACACACAACCTCAGAACTCATGAACTGGGGAACACACAACCTGAGAACTTTCAAACTGGGGAACACACAACCTGAGAATTCTCAAACTGGGGAACACACAAAATCAGAACTCAGAAACGGGGGAACTCACAACCTGGAGAACTCACAAACTGGGGAACATACAAAATCAGAATTCTCAGACTGGGGAACACACAAACTGAGAACTCTCAAACTGGGGAACACACAAACTGAGAATTCTCAAATGGGGAACACACAGCCTGAGAATTCTCAAACTGGGGAACACACAACCTGAGAACACACAAACTGGGGAACATACAAACTGAGAACTCAGAAACTGAGGAACACACAACCTGGAGAACTCACAAATTGGAGAAATCGCATCCATGGGAACTCACAACTTGGGGAACTCACAACCTGGGGAACTCACAGGCTGGGGAAAACACAACCAGAGAACTCACAAACTGCGGAACACACAACATGAAAATTCTCAAACAGGGAAACACACAAACTGAGAACACACAAACTGTGGAACAGAACACACAAACAGTGAATTCACAAACTGGGGAACACAAAAATTTAGAACACAGAAACTGGGGAACATACAACCTGCGAAATATCAGACTGGGGAACACACAACCTGAGAACTCACAAACTGGGGAACACACAAACTGAGAATTGCCAAACTACGGAACACACAAACTGAAAACTCACAAACAGCGGAACACACAAACTGAGAATTCTGAAACTGGACAACATAAAACCTGAGAAATCAGAAACGGAGGAAAACACAACCTGGAGAACTCAGAAACTGGGGAACACACAAACTGAGAACACACAAACTGGGGAACATACAAACTGAGAACTCAGAAACTGAGGAACACACAACCTGAGAACACACAAACTGGGGAACATACAAACTGAGAACTCAGAAACTGAGGAACACACAACCTGGAGAACTCACAAATTGGAGAAATCACATCCACGAGAACTCACAACTTGGGGAACTCACAACCTGGGGAACTCACAGGCTGGGGAAAACACAACCAGAGAACTCACAAACTGGAGAACACACAACATGAAAATTCTCAAACAGGGAAACACACAAACTGAGAACACACAAACTGTGGAACAGAACACACAAACAGTGAATTCACAAACTCGGGAACACATAAATTTAGAACACAGAAACTGGGGAACATACAACCTGCGAAATATCAGACTGGGGAACACACAAACTGAGAATTCTCAAACGGGGAACACACAACCTGAGAACTCACAAACTGGGGAACACACAACCTGGAGAACTCTCAAACTGGGGAA
Organism: Hypanus sabinus; assembly: GCF_030144855.1. Classification (NCBI taxonomy): domain Eukaryota; kingdom Metazoa; phylum Chordata; class Chondrichthyes; order Myliobatiformes; family Dasyatidae; genus Hypanus; species Hypanus sabinus. Next base: position 43,384 of record NW_026781352.1, read on the forward strand.
CACACAACTGAGAACTCACAAACTGGGGAAAACACAAACTGACAATATTCAAACGGGTAACACACAACCTGAGAACGCACAAACTGGGGAACACACAAACAGAGAATTCTCAAACTGGGGAACACACAACCTGAGAACGCACAAACTGGGGAACATGCAACCCAAGAACTCACAAAATAGGGAACACAGAAACTGAGAACTCACAAACTGGGGAACATACAAAATGAGAATTCTCAGACTGGGGAAAACACAGCCTGAGAGCCCACACCCAGGGGAACACACAACATGAGAACTCAGAAACTGGGGATCAAACAACCTGCAGAACTCTCGAACTGGGCAACACACAACCTGAGAACTCTAAAACTGGGGAACACACAAACTGAGAATTGCCAAACTAGGGAACACACAAACTGAAAACTCACAAACAGCGGAACACACAAACTGAGAATTCTGAAACTGGACAACATAAAACCTGAGAAATCAGAAACGGAGGAAAACACAAACTGGAGAACTCAGAAACTGGGGAACACACAACCTGGAGAACTCACAAACTGGAGAAAGCACATCCACGGGAACTCACAACTTGGGGAACTCACAACCTGGGGAACTCACAGGCTGGGGAAAACACAACCTGAGAACTCACAAACTGGGGAACACACAACCTGGAGAACTCTCAAACTGGGGAACACACAACCTCAGAACTCATGAACTGGGGAACACACAACCTGAGAACTTTCAAACTGGGGAACACACAACCTGAGAATTCTCAAACTGGGGAACACACAAAATCAGAACTCAGAAACGGGGGAACTCACAACCTGGAGAACTCACAAACTGGGGAACATACAAAATCAGAATTCTCAGACTGGGGAACACACAAACTGAGAACTCTCAAACTGGGGAACACACAAACTGAGAATTCTCAAATGGGGAACACACAGCCTGAGAATTCTCAAACTGGGGAACACACAACCTGAGAACACACAAACTGGGGAACATACAAACTGAGAACTCAGAAACTGAGGAACACACAACCTGGAGAACTCACAAATTGGAGAAATCGCATCCATGGGAACTCACAACTTGGGGAACTCACAACCTGGGGAACTCACAGGCTGGGGAAAACACAACCAGAGAACTCACAAACTGCGGAACACACAACATGAAAATTCTCAAACAGGGAAACACACAAACTGAGAACACACAAACTGTGGAACAGAACACACAAACAGTGAATTCACAAACTGGGGAACACAAAAATTTAGAACACAGAAACTGGGGAACATACAACCTGCGAAATATCAGACTGGGGAACACACAACCTGAGAACTCACAAACTGGGGAACACACAAACTGAGAATTGCCAAACTACGGAACACACAAACTGAAAACTCACAAACAGCGGAACACACAAACTGAGAATTCTGAAACTGGACAACATAAAACCTGAGAAATCAGAAACGGAGGAAAACACAACCTGGAGAACTCAGAAACTGGGGAACACACAAACTGAGAACACACAAACTGGGGAACATACAAACTGAGAACTCAGAAACTGAGGAACACACAACCTGAGAACACACAAACTGGGGAACATACAAACTGAGAACTCAGAAACTGAGGAACACACAACCTGGAGAACTCACAAATTGGAGAAATCACATCCACGAGAACTCACAACTTGGGGAACTCACAACCTGGGGAACTCACAGGCTGGGGAAAACACAACCAGAGAACTCACAAACTGGAGAACACACAACATGAAAATTCTCAAACAGGGAAACACACAAACTGAGAACACACAAACTGTGGAACAGAACACACAAACAGTGAATTCACAAACTCGGGAACACATAAATTTAGAACACAGAAACTGGGGAACATACAACCTGCGAAATATCAGACTGGGGAACACACAAACTGAGAATTCTCAAACGGGGAACACACAACCTGAGAACTCACAAACTGGGGAACACACAACCTGGAGAACTCTCAAACTGGGGAACACACAACTGAGAACTCACAAACTGGGGAAAACACAAACTGACAATATTCAAACGGGTAACACACAACCTGAGAACGCACAAACTGGGGAACACACAAACAGAGAATTCTCAAACTGGGGAACACACAACCTGAGAACGCACAAACTGGGGAACATGCAACCCAAGAACTCACAAAATAGGGAACACAGAAACTGAGAACTCACAAACTGGGGAACATACAAAATGAGAATTCTCAGACTGGGGAAAACACAGCCTGAGAGCCCACACCCAGGGGAACACACAACATGAGAACTCAGAAACTGGGGATCAAACAACCTGCAGAACTCTCCAACTGGGCAACACACAACCTGAGAACTCTAAAACTGGGGAACACACAAACTGAGAATTGCCAAACTAGGGAACACACAAACTGAAAACTCACAAACAGCGGAACACACAAACTGAGAATTCTGAAACTGGACAACATAAAACCTGAGAAATCAGAAACGGAGGAAAACACAACCTGGAGAACTCAGAAACGGGGGAACTCACAACCTGGAGAACTCACAAACTGGGGAACATACAAAATCAGAATTCTCAGACTGGGGAACACACAAACTGAGAACTCTCAAACTGGGGAACACACAAACTGAGAATTCTCAAACTGGGGAACACACAACCTGAGAACACACAAACTGGGGAACATACAAACTGAGAACTCAGAAACTGAGGAACACACAACCTGGAGAACTCACAAATTGGAGAAATCACATCCATGGGAACTCACAACTTGGGGAACTCACAACCTGGGGAACACACAGGCTGGGGAAATCACAACCAGAGAACTCACAAACTGGGGAACACACAACATGAAAATTCTCAAACAGGGAAACACACAAACTGTGAATTCACAAACTGGGGAACACATAAATTTAGAACACAGAAACTGGGGAACATACAACCTGCGAAATATCAGACTGGGGAACACACAAACTGAGAATTCTCAAACTGGGGAACACACAACCTGAGAACTCACAAACTGGGGAACACACAACCTGGAGAACTCTCAAACTGGGGAACACACAACTGAGAACTCACAAACTGGGGAAAACACAAACTGACAATATTCAAACGGGTAACACACAACCTGAGAACGCACAAACTGGGGAACACACAACCTGGAGAACTCTCAAACTGGGGAACATACAAAATGAGAATTTTCAGACTGGGGAACACATAAACTGAGAACTCACAAACTGGGGTACACAAATAAACTGAGAACTCAAACTGGGGAACTCTCAACTTGAAACCTCACAAACTCGGGAGCATATAAAATGACAATTCTCAAACTGGGGAACACACAAACTGACAATTCTCAAACTGGGGAACACAGAAACTGAGAACTCTCAAAATGGAGATCACACAACCTGAGTATTCACAAACTGGGGAACACATAAATTGAGAACACAAAAGCTGGGGAACACTCAAACTGAGAATTCTCAAACTGGGAAACAGCCAAATTGAGAACTCTGAAACTGGGGAACACACAAACTGAGAACTCAGAAATTGAGGAACACACAACCTGGAGAACTCACAAACTGGAGAAATCACATCCACGGGAACTCACAACTTGGGGAACTCACAACCTGGGGAACTCACAGGCTGGGGAAAACACAACCTGAGAACTCACAAACTAGGGAACACACAACCTGGAGAACTCTCAAACTGCGGAACACACAAACTAAGAATTCTCAAACTGGGAAACAGCCAAATTGAGAACTCTGAAACTGGGGAACACACAACCTGGAGAACTCACAAACTGGAGAAATCACAAACTGGAGAAATCACATCCACGGGAACTCACAACTTGGGGAACTCACAACCTGGGGAACTCACAGGCTGGGGAAAACACAACCAGAGAACGCACAAACTGGGGAACACACAAACTGAGAATTGCCAAACTAGGGAACACACAAACTGAAAACTCACAAACAGCGGAACACACAAACTGAGAATTCTGAAACTGGACAACATAAAACCTGAGAAATCAGAAACGGAGGAAAACACAACCTGGAGAACTCACAAACTGGGGAACACACAAAATCAGAACTCAGAAACGGGGGAACTCACAACCTGGAGAACTCACAAACTGGGGAACATACAAAATCAGAATTCTCAGACTGGGGAACACACAAACTGAGAACTCTCAAACTGGGGAACACACAAACTGACGATTCTCAAACGGGGAACACACAGCCTGAGAATTCTCAAACTGGGGAACACACAACCTGAGAACACACAAACTGGGGAACATACAAACTGAGAACTCAGAAACTGAGGAACACACAACCTGGAGAACTCACAAATTGGAGAAATCACATCCATGGGAACTCACAACTTGGGGAACTCACAACCTGGGGAACACACAGGCTGGGGAAATCACAACCAGAGAACTCACAAACTGGGGAACACACAACATGAAAATTCTCAAACAGGGAAACACACAAACTGAGAACACACAAACTGTGGAACAGAACACACAAACTGTGAATTCACAAACTGGGGAACACATAAATTTAGAACACAGAAACTGGGGAACATACAACCTGCGAAATATCAGACTGGGGAACACACAAACTGAGAATTCTCAAACGGGGAACACACAACCTGAGAACTCACAAACTGGGGAACACACAACCTGGAGAACTCTCAAACTGTGGAACACACAACTGAGAACTCACAAACTGGGGAAAACACAAACTGACAATATTCAAACGGGTAACACACAACCTGAGAACGCACAAACTGGGGAACACACAACCTGGAGAACTCTCAAACTGGGGAACATACAAAATGAGAATTTTCAGACTGGGGAACACATAAACTGAGAACTCACAAACTGGGGTACACAAATAAACTGAGAACTCAAACTGGGGAACTCTCAACTTGAAACCTCACAAACTCGGGAGCATATAAAATGACAATTCTCAAAGTGGGGAACACACAAACTGACAATTCTCAAACTGGGGAACACAGAAACTGAGAACTCTCAAAATGGAGATCACACAACCTGAGTATTCAGAAACTGGGGAACACATAAATTGAGAACACAAAAGCTGGGGAACACTCAAACTGAGAATTCTCAAACTGGGAAACAGCCAAATTGAGAACTCTGAAACTGGGGAACACACAAACTGAGAACTCAGAAATTGAGGAACACACAACCTGGAGAACTCACAAACTGGAGAAATCACATCCATGGGAACTCACAACTTGGGGAATTCACAACCTGGGGAACTCACAGGCTGGGGAAAACACAACCAGAGAACGCACAAACTGGGGAACACACAACATGAAAATTCTCAAACAGGGAAACCCACAAACTGAGAACACACAACCTGTGGAACAGAACACACAAACTGTGAATTCACAAACTCGGGAACACATAAATTTAGAACACAGAAACTGGGGAACATACAACCTGCGAAATATCAGACTGGGGATCACACAACCTGGAGAACTCTCAAACTGGGGAACACACAACTGAGAACTCACAAACTGGGGAAAACACAAACTGACAATACTCAAACGGGTAACACACAACCTGAGAACGCACAAACTGGGGAACACACAAACTGAGAATTCTCAAACTGGGGAACACACAAAATCAGAACTCAGAATCGGGGGAAACTCACAACCTGGAGAACTCACAAACTGGGGAACATACAAAATCAGAATTCTCAGACTGGGGAACACACAAACTGAGAACTCTCAAACTGGGGAACACACAAGCTGAGAATTCTCAAACTGGGGAACACACAATCTGAGAACACACAAACTGGGGAACATACAAACTGAGAACTCAGAAACTGAGGAACACACAACCTGGAGAACTCACAAATTGGAGAAATCACATCCATGGGAACTCACAACTTGGGGAACTCACAACCTGGGGAACACACAGGCTGGGGAAATCACAACCAGAGAACTCACAAACTGGGGAACACACAACATGAAAATTCTCAAACAGGGAAACACACAAACTGAGAACACACAAACTGTGGAACAGAACACACAAACTGTGAATTCACAAACTGGGGAACACATAAATTTAGAACACAGAAACTGGGGAACATACAACCTGCGAAATATCAGACTGGGGAACACACAAACTGAGAATTCTCAAACGGGGAACACACAACCTGAGAACTCACAAACTGGGGAACACACAACCTGGAGAACTCTCAAACTGGGGAACACACAACTGAGAACTCACAAACTGGGGAAAACACAAACTGACAATATTCAAACGGGTAACACACAACCTGAGAACGCACAAACTGGGGAACACACAACTGAGAATTCTCAAACTGGGGAACACACAACCTGAGAACGCACAAACTGGGGAACATACAACCCAAGAACTCACAAAATAGGGAACACAGAAACTGAGAACTCACAAACTGGGGAACATACAAAATGAGAATTCTCAGACTGGGGAAAACACAGCCTGAGAGCCCACACCCAGGGGAACACACAACATGAGAACTCAGAAACTGGGGATCAAACAACCTGCAGAACTCTCGAACTGGGCAACACACAACCTGAGAACTCTAAAACTGGGGAACACACAAACTGAGAATTGCCAAACTAGGGAACACACAAACGGAAAACTCACAAACAGCGGAACACACAAACTGAGAATTCTGAAACTGGACAACATAAAACCTGAGAAATCAGAAACGGAGGAAAACACAAACTGGAGAACTCAGAAACTGGGGAACACACAAACTGAGAACTCAGAAATTGAGGAACACACAACCTGGAGAACTCACAAACTGGAGAAAGCACATCCACGGGAACTCACAACTTGGGGAACTCACAACCTGGGGAACTCACAGGCTGGGGAAAACACAACCTGAGAACTCACAAACTGGGGAACACACAACCTGGAGAACTCTCAAACTGGGGAACACACAACCTCAGAACTCATGAACTGGGGAACACACAACCTGAGAACTTTCAAACTGGGGAACACACAACCTGAGAATTCTCAAACTGGGGAACACACAAAATCAGAACTCAGAAATGGGGGAACTCACAACCTGGAGAACTCACAAACTGGGGAACATACAAAATCAGAATTCTCAGACTGGGGAACACACAAACTGAGAATTCTCAAATGGGGAACACACAGCCTGAGAATTCTCAAACTGGGGAACACACAACCTGAGAACACACAAACTGGGGAACATACAAACTGAGATCTCAGAAACTGAGGAACACACAACCTGGAGAACTCACAAATTGGAGAAATCGCATCCATGGGAACTCACAACTTGGGGAACTCACAACCTGGGGAACTCACAGGCTGGGGAAAACACAACCAGAGAACTCACAAACTGCGGAACACACAACATGAAAATTCTCAAACAGGGAAACACACAAACTGAGAACACACAAACTGTGGAACAGAACACACAAACAGTGAATTCACAAACTGGGGAACACAAAAATTTAGAACACAGAAACTGGGGAACATACAACCTGCGAAATATCAGACTGGGGAACACACAACCTGAGAACTCACAAACTGGGGAACACACAAACTGAGAATTGCCAAACAAGGAACACACAAATTGAAAACTCACAAACAGCGGAACACACAAACTGAGAATTCTGAAACTGGACAACATAAAACCTGAGTAATCAGAAACGGAGGAAAACACAACCTGGAGAACTCAGAAACTGGGGAACACACAAACTGAGAACTCAGAAATTCAGGAACACACAACCTGGAGAACTCACAAACCGGAGAAATCACATCCACGGGAACTCACAACTTGGGGAACTCACAGGCTGGGGAAAACACAACCTGAGAACTCAGAAACTGGGGAACACACAACCTGAGAACACACAAACTAGGGAACATACAAACTGAGAACTCAGAAACTGAGGAACACACAACCTGGAGAACTCACAAATTGGAGAAATCACATCCACGGGAACTCACAACTTGGGGAACTCACAACCTGGGGAACTCACAGGCTGGGGAAAACACAACCAGAGAACTCACAAACTGGAGAACACACAACATGAAAATTCTCAAACAGGGAAACACACAAACTGAGAACACACAAACTGTGGAACAGAACACACAAACAGTGAATTCACAAACTCGGGAACACATAAATTTAGAACACAGAAACTGGGGAACATACAACCTGCGAAATATCAGACTGGGGAACACACAAACTGAGAATTCTCAAACGGGGAACACACAACTGAGAACTCACAAACTGGGGAAAACACAAACTGACAATATTCAAACGGGTAACACACAACCTGAGAACGCACAAACTTGGGAACACACAAACAGAGAATTCTCAAACTGGGGAACACACAACCTGAGAACGCACAAACTGGGGAACATACAACCCAAGAACTCACAAAATAGGGAACACAGAAACTGAGAACTCACAAACTGGGGAACATACAAAATGAGAATTCTCAGACTGGGGAAAACACAGCCTGAGAGCCCACACCCAGGGGAACACACAACATGAGAACTCAGAAACTGGGGATCAAACAACCTGCAGAACTCTCCAACTGGGCAACACACAACCTGAGAACTCTAAAACTGGGGAACACACAAACTGAGAATTGCCAAACTAGGGAACACACAAACTGAAAACTCACAAACAGCGGAATACACAAACTGAGAATTCTGAAACTGGACAACATAAAACCTGAGAAATCAGAAACGGAGGAAAACACAACCTGGAGAACTCAGAAACGGGGGAACTCACAACCTGGAGAACTCAGAAATTCAGGAACACACAACCTGGAGAACTCACAAACCGGAGAAATCACATCCACGGGAACTCACAACTTGGGGAACTCACAGGCTGGGGAAAACACAACCTGAGAACTCAGAAACTGGGGAACACACAACCTGAGAACACACAAACTAGGGAACATACAAACTGAGAACTCAGAAACTGAGGAACACACAACCTGGAGAACTCACAAATTGGAGAAATCACATCCACGGGAACTCACAACTTGGGGAACTCACAACCTGGGGAACTCACAGGCTGGGGAAAACACAACCAGAGAACTCACAAACTGGAGAACACACAACATGAAAATTCTCAAACAGGGAAACACACAAACTGAGAACACACAAACTGTGGAACAGAACACACAAACAGTGAATTCACAAACTCGGGAACACATAAATTTAGAACACAGAAACTGGGGAACATACAACCTGCGAAATATCAGACTGGGGAACACACAAACTGAGAATTCTCAAACGGGGAACACACAACCTGAGAACTCACAAACTGGGGAACACACAACCTGGAGAACTCTCAAACTGGGGAACACACAACTGAGAACTCACAAACTGGGGAAAACACAAACTGACAATATTCAAACGGGTAACACACAACCTGAGAACGCACAAACTTGGGAACACACAAACAGAGAATTCTCAAACTGGGGAACACACAACCTGAGAACGCACAAACTGGGGAACATACAACCCAAGAACTCACAAAATAGGGAACACAGAAACTGAGAACTCACAAACTGGGGAACATACAAAATGAGAATTCTCAGACTGGGGAAAACACAGCCTGAGAGCCCACACCCAGGGGAACACACAACATGAGAACTCAGAAACTGGGGATCAAACAACCTGCAGAACTCTCGAACTGGGCAACACACAACCTGAGAACTCTAAAACTGGGGAACACACAAACTGAGAATTGCCAAACTAGGGAACACACAAACTGAAAACTCACAAACAGCGGAACACACAAACTGAGAATTCTGAAACTGGACAACATAAAACCTGAGAAATCAGAAACGGAGGAAAACACAACCTGGAGAACTCAGAAACGGGGGAACTCACAACCTGGAGAACTCACAAACTGGGGAACATACAAAATCAGAATTCTCAGACTGGGGAACACACAAACTGAGAACTCTCAAACTGGGGAACACACAAACTGAGGATTCTCAAACGGGGAACACACAGCCTGAGAATTCTCAAACTGGGGAACACACAACCTGAGAACACACAAACTGGGGAACATACAACCTGAGAACTCAGAAACTGAGGAACACACAACCTGGAGAACTCACAAATTGGAGAAATCACATCCATGGGAACTCACAACTTGGGGAACTCACAACCTGGGGAACACACAGGCTGGGGAAATCACAACCAGAGAACTCACAAACTGGGGAACACACAACATGAAAATTCTCAAACAGGGAAACACACAAACTGAGAATACACAAACTGTGAATTCACAAACTGGGGAACATACAACCTGCGAAATATCAGACTGGGGAACACACAAACTGAGAATTCTCAAACGGGGAACACACAACCTGAGAACTCACAAACTGGGGAACACACAACCTGGAGAACTCTCAAACTGGGGAACACACAACTGAGAACTCACAAACTGGGGAAAACACAAACTGACAATATTCAAACGGGTAACACACAACCTGAGAACGCACAAACTGGGGAACACACAACCTGGAGAACTCTCAAACTGGGGTACATACAAAATGAGAATTTTCAGACTGGGGAACACATAAACTGAGAACTCGCAAACTGGGGTACACAAATAAACTGAGAACTCAAACTGGGGAACTCTCAACTTGAAACCTCACAAACTCGGGAGCATATAAAATGACAATTCTCAAAGTGGGGAACACACAAACTGACAATTCTCAAACTGGGGAACACAGAAACTGAGAACTCTCAAAATGGAGATCACACAACCTGAGTATTCAGAAACTGGGGAACACATAAATTGAGAACACAAAAGCTGGGGAACACTCAAACTGAGAATTCTCAAACTGGGAAACAGCCAAATTGAGAACTCTGAAACTGGGGAACACACAAACTGAGAACTCAGAAATTGAGGAACACACAACCTGGAGAACTCACAAACTGGAGAAATCACATCCACGGGAACTCAGAACTTGGGGAACTCACAACCTGGGGAACTCACAGGCTGGGGCAAACACAACCTGAGAACTCACAAACTAGGGAACACACAACCTGGAGAACTCTCAAACTGCGGAACACACAAACTAAGAATTCTCAAACTGGGAAACAGCCAAATTGAGAACTCTGAAACTGGGGAACACAGAACCTGGAGAACTCACAAACTGGAGAAATCACATCCATGGGAACTCACAACTTGGGGAACTCACAACCTGGGGAACTCACAGGCTGGGGAAAACACAACCAGAGAACGCACAAACTGGGGAACACACAACATGAAAATTCTCAAACAGGGAAACCCACAAACTGAGAACACACAACCTGTGGAACAGAACACACAAACTGTGAATTCACAAACTCGGGAACACATAAATTTAGAACACAGAAACTGGGGAACATACAACCTGCGAAATATCAGACTGGGGATCACACAACCTGGAGAACTCTCAAACTGGGGAACACACAACTGACAATACTCAAACGGGTAACACACAACCTGAGAACGCACAAACTGGGGAACACACAAACTGAGAATTCTCAAACTGGGGAACACACAAAATCAGAACTCAGAAACGGGGGAAACTCACAACCTGGAGAACTCACAAACTGGGGAACATACAAAATCAGAATTCTCAGACTGGGGAACACACAAACTGAGAACTCTCAAACTGGGGAACACACAAACTGAGGATTCTCAAACGGGGAACACACAGCTTGAGAATTCTCAAACTGGGGAACACACAACCTGAGAACACACAAACTGGGGAACATACAAACTGAGAACTCAGAAACTGAGGAACACACAACCTGGAGAACTCACAAATTGGAGAAATCACATCCATGGGAACTCACAACTTGGGGAACTCACAACCTGGGGAACTCACAGGCTGGGGAAAACACAACCAGAGAACTCACAAACTGGGGAACACATAAATTTAGAACACAGAAACTGGGGAACATACAACCTGCGAAATATCAGACTGGGGAACACACAAACTGAGAACTCACAACCTGGGGAACACACAACCTGGAGAACTCTCAAACTGGGGAACACACAACTGAGAACTCACAAACTGGGGAAAACACAAACTGACAATATTCAAACGGGTAACACACAACCTGAGAACGCACAAACTGGGGAACACACAACCTGGAGAACTCTCAAACTGGTGATCACACAAACTGAGAATTCTGAAACTGGACAACATAAAACCTGAGAAATCAGAAACGGAGGAAAACACAACCTGGAGAACTCAGAAACTGGGGAACACACAACCTGAGAATTCTCAAACTGGGAAACAGCCAAATTGAGAACTCTGAAACTGGGGAACACACAAACTGAGAACTCAGAAATTGAGGAACACACAACCTGGAGAAATCACATCCACGGGAACTCACAACTTGGGGAACTCACAACCTGGGGAACTCACAAACTGGGGAACACACAACCTGGAGAACTCTCAAACTGCGGAACACACAAACTAAGAATTCTCAAACTGGGGAACACACAAAATCAGAACTCAGAAACGGGGGAACTCACAACCAGAGAACTCAGAAACTGCGGAACACACAACATGAAAATTCTCAAACAGGGAAACACACAAACTGAGAACACACAAACTATGGAACAGAACACACAAACTGTGAATTCACAAACTGGGGAACACATAAATTTAGAACACAGAAACTGGGGAACATACAACCTGCGAAATATCAGACTGGGGAACACACAAACTGAGAATTCTCAAACGGGGAACACACAACCTGAGAACTCACAAACTGGGGAGCACACAACCTGGAGAACTCTCAAACTGGGGAACACACAACTGAGAACTCACAAACTGGGGAAAACACAAACTGACAATATTCAAACGGGTAACACACAACCTGAGAACGCACAAACTGGGGAACACACAAACTGAGAATTCTCAAACTGGGGAACACACAACCTGAGAACGCACAAACTGGGGAACATACAACTCAAGAACTCACAAAATAGGGAACACAGAAACTGAGAACTCACAAACTGGGGAACATACAAAATGAGAATTCTCAGACTGGGGAAAACACAGCCTGAGAGCCCACACCCAGGGGAACACACAACATGAGAACTCAGAAACTGGGGATCAAACAACCTGCAGAACTCTCGAACTGGGCAACACACAACCTGAGAATTGCCAAACTAGGGAACACACATACGGAAAACTCACAAACAGCGGAACACACAAACTGAGAATTCTGAAACTGGACAACATAAAACCTGAGAAATCAGAAACGGAGGAAAACACAACCTGGAGAACTCAGAAACTGGGGAACACACAACCCGAGAATTCTCAAACTGGGAAACAGCCAAATTGAGAACTCTGAAACTGGGGAACACACAAACTGAGAACTCAGAAATTGAGGAACACACAACCTGGAGAACTCACAAACTGGAGAAAGCACATCCACGGGAACTCACAACTTGGGGAACTCACAACCTGGGGAACTCACAGGCTGGGGAAAACACAACCTGAGAACTCACAAACTGGGGAACACACAACCTGGAGAACTCTCAAACTGGGGAACACACAACCTGAGAACGCACAAACTGGGGAACATACAACTCAAGAACTCACAAAATAGGGAACACAGAAACTGAGAACTCACAAACTGGGGAACATACAAAATGAGAATTCTCAGACTGGGGAAAACACAGCCTGAGAGCCCACACCCAGGGGAACACACAACATGAGAACTCAGAAACTGGGGATCAAACAACCTGCAGAACTCTCGAACTGGGGAACACACAACCTGAGAACTCTAAAACTGGGGAACACACAAACTGAGAATTGCCAAACTAGGGAACACACAAACGGAAAACTCACAAACAGCGGAACACACAAACTGAGAATTCTGAAACTGGACAACATAAAACCTGAGAAATCAGAAACGGAGGAAAACACAACCTGGAGAACTCAGAAACTGGGGAACACACAACCCGAGAATTCTCAAACTGGGAAACAGCCAAATTGAGAACTCTGAAACTGGGGAACACACAAACTGAGAACTCAGAAATTGAGGAACACACAACCTGGAGAACTCACAAACTGGAGAAAGCACATCCACGGGAACTCACAACTTGGGGAACTCACAACCTGGGGAACTCACAGGCTGGGGAAAACACAACCTGAGAACTCACAAACTGGGGAACACACAACCTGGAGAACTCTCAAACTGGGGAACACACAACCTCAGAACTCATGAACTGGGGAACACACAACCTGAGAATTCTCAAACTGGGGAACACACAAAATCAGAACTCAGAAACGGGGGAACTCACAACCTGGAGAACTCACAAACTGGGGAACATACAAAATCAGAATTCTCAGACTGGGGAACACACAAACTGAGAATTCTCAAACTGCGGAACACACAAACTAAGAATTCTCAAACCTGGAAACAGCCAAATTGAGAACTCTGAAACTGGGGAACACACAAACTGAGAACTCACAAACTGGAGAAATCACATCCATGGGAACTCACAACTTGGGGAACTCACAACCTGGGGAACTCACAGGCTGGGGAAAACACAACCAGAGAACTCACAAACTGCGGAACACACAACATGAAAATTCTCAAACAGGGAAACCCACAAACTGAGAACACACAACCTGTGGAACAGAACACACAAACTGTGAATTCACAAACTCGGGAACACATAAATTTAGAACACAGAAACTGGGGAACATACAACCTGCGAAATATCAGACTGGGGAGCACACAAACTGAGAATTCTCAAATGGGGAACACACAACTTGAGAACTCACAAACTGGGGATCACACAACCTGGAGAACTCTCAAACTGGGGAACACACAACTGAGTACTCACAAACTGGGGAGAACACAAACTGACAATATTCAAATGGGTAACACACAACCTGAGAACGCACAAACTGGGGAACACACAAACTGAGAATTCTCAAACTGGGGAACACACAACCTGAGAACGCACAAACTGGGGAACATACAACCCAAGAACTCACAAAATAGGGAACACAGAAACAGAACTCACAAACTGGGGAACATACAAAATGAGAATTCTCAGACTGGGGAAAACACAGCCTGAGAGCCCACACCCAGGGGAACACACAACATGAGAACTCAGAAACTGGGGATCAAACAACCTGCAGAACTCACGAACTGGGCAACACACAACCTGAGAACTCTAAAACTGCGGAACACGCAAACTGAGAATTGCCAAACTAGGGAACACACAAACTGAGAATTCTGAAATTGGACAACATAAAACCTGAGAAATCAGAAACGGAGGAAAATACAACCTGGAGAACTCAGAAACTGGGGAACACACAACCTGCAGAACTCACGAACGGGGAACACACAACCTGAGAACTCTCAAACTGGGGAACACAAAAACTGAGAACACAGAAACTGGGGAACACAGAAAATGAGAATTCTCAAACTGGGAAACAGCCAAATTGAGAATTCACAAATTGGGGAACATACAACCTGAGAAAACTCAGACTGGGGAACATACAAAATGAGAATTTTCAGAGTGGGGAACACATAAACTGAGAACTCACAAACTGGAGTACACAAATAAACTGAGATCTCAAACTGGGGAACTCTCAACTTGAAACCTCACAAACTCGGGAACATATAAAATGAGAATTCTCAAACTGTGGAACACACAACCTGAGAACTCACAAACTGGGGAACATACAAACTGAGAACTCAGAAACTGAGGAACACACAACCTGGAGAACTCACAAATTGGAGAAATCACATCCATGGGAACTCACAACTTGGGGAACTCACAACCTGGGGAACTCACAAACTGGGGAGCACACAACCTGGAGAACTCTCAAACTGGGGAACACACAACTGAGAACTCACAAACTGGGGAAAACACAAACTGACAATATTCAAACGGGTAACACACAACCTGAGAACGCACAAACTGGGGAACACACAAACTGAGAATTCTCAAACTGGGGAACACACAACCTGAGAACGCACAAACTGGGGAACATACAACTCAAGAACTCACAAAATAGGGAACACAGAAACTGAGAACTCACAAACTGGGGAACATACAAAATGAGAATTCTCAGACTGGGGAAAACACAGCCTGAGAGCCCACACCCAGGGGAACACACAACATGAGAACTCAGAAACTGGGGATCAAACAACCTGCAGAACTCTCGAACTGGGCAACACACAACCTGAGAATTGCCAAACTAGGGAACACACATACGGAAAACTCACAAACAGCGGAACACACAAACTGAGAATTCTGAAACTGGACAACATAAAACCTGAGAAATCAGAAACGGAGGAAAACACAACCTGGAGAACTCAGAAACTGGGGAACACACAACCCGAGAATTCTCAAACTGGGAAACAGCCAAATTGAGAACTCTGAAACTGGGGAACACACAAACTGAGAACTCAGAAATTGAGGAACACACAACCTGGAGAACTCACAAACTGGAGAAAGCACATCCACGGGAACTCACAACTTGGGGAACTCACAACCTGGGGAACTCACAGGCTGGGGAAAACACAACCTGAGAACTCACAAACTGGGGAACACACAACCTGGAGAACTCTCAAACTGGGGAACACACAACCTGAGAACGCACAAACTGGGGAACATACAACTCAAGAACTCACAAAATAGGGAACACAGAAACTGAGAACTCACAAACTGGGGAACATACAAAATGAGAATTCTCAGACTGGGGAAAACACAGCCTGAGAGCCCACACCCAGGGGAACACACAACATGAGAACTCAGAAACTGGGGATCAAACAACCTGCAGAACTCTCGAACTGGGGAACACACAACCTGAGAACTCTAAAACTGGGGAACACACAAACTGAGAATTGCCAAACTAGGGAACACACAAACGGAAAACTCACAAACAGCGGAACACACAAACTGAGAATTCTGAAACTGGACAACATAAAACCTGAGAAATCAGAAACGGAGGAAAACACAACCTGGAGAACTCAGAAACTGGGGAACACACAACCCGAGAATTCTCAAACTGGGAAACAGCCAAATTGAGAACTCTGAAACTGGGGAACACACAAACTGAGAACTCAGAAATTGAGGAACACACAACCTGGAGAACTCACAAACTGGAGAAAGCACATCCACGGGAACTCACAACTTGGGGAACTCACAACCTGGGGAACTCACAGGCTGGGGAAAACACAACCTGAGAACTCACAAACTGGGGAACACACAACCTGGAGAACTCTCAAACTGGGGAACACACAACCTCAGAACTCATGAACTGGGGAACACACAACCTGAGAATTCTCAAACTGGGGAACACACAAAATCAGAACTCAGAAACGGGGGAACTCACAACCTGGAGAACTCACAAACTGGGGAACATACAAAATCAGAATTCTCAGACTGGGGAACACACAAACTGAGAATTCTCAAACTGCGGAACACACAAACTAAGAATTCTCAAACCTGGAAACAGCCAAATTGAGAACTCTGAAACTGGGGAACACACAAACTGAGAACTCACAAACTGGAGAAATCACATCCATGGGAACTCACAACTTGGGGAACTCACAACCTGGGGAACTCACAGGCTGGGGAAAACACAACCAGAGAACTCACAAACTGCGGAACACACAACATGAAAATTCTCAAACAGGGAAACCCACAAACTGAGAACACACAACCTGTGGAACAGAACACACAAACTGTGAATTCACAAACTCGGGAACACATAAATTTAGAACACAGAAACTGGGGAACATACAACCTGCGAAATATCAGACTGGGGAGCACACAAACTGAGAATTCTCAAATGGGGAACACACAACTTGAGAACTCACAAACTGGGGATCACACAACCTGGAGAACTCTCAAACTGGGGAACACACAACTGAGTACTCACAAACTGGGGAGAACACAAACTGACAATATTCAAATGGGTAACACACAACCTGAGAACGCACAAACTGGGGAACACACAAACTGAGAATTCTCAAACTGGGGAACACACAACCTGAGAACGCACAAACTGGGGAACATACAACCCAAGAACTCACAAAATAGGGAACACAGAAACAGAACTCACAAACTGGGGAACATACAAAATGAGAATTCTCAGACTGGGGAAAACACAGCCTGAGAGCCCACACCCAGGGGAACACACAACATGAGAACTCAGAAACTGGGGATCAAACAACCTGCAGAACTCACGAACTGGGCAACACACAACCTGAGAACTCTAAAACTGCGGAACACGCAAACTGAGAATTGCCAAACTAGGGAACACACAAACTGAGAATTCTGAAATTGGACAACATAAAACCTGAGAAATCAGAAACGGAGGAAAATACAACCTGGAGAACTCAGAAACTGGGGAACACACAACCTGCAGAACTCACGAACGGGGAACACACAACCTGAGAACTCTCAAACTGGGGAACACAAAAACTGAGAACACAGAAACTGGGGAACACAGAAAATGAGAATTCTCAAACTGGGAAACAGCCAAATTGAGAATTCACAAATTGGGGAACATACAACCTGAGAAAACTCAGACTGGGGAACATACAAAATGAGAATTTTCAGAGTGGGGAACACATAAACTGAGAACTCACAAACTGGAGTACACAAATAAACTGAGATCTCAAACTGGGGAACTCTCAACTTGAAACCTCACAAACTCGGGAACATATAAAATGAGAATTCTCAAACTGTGGAACACACAACCTGAGAACTCACAAACTGGGGAACATACAAACTGAGAACTCAGAAACTGAGGAACACACAACCTGGAGAACTCACAAATTGGAGAAATCACATCCATGGGAACTCACAACTTGGGGAACTCACAACCTGGGGAACTCACAGGCTGGGGAAAACACAACCAGAGAACTCACAAACTGGGGAACACACAACATGAAAATTCTCAAACAGGGAAACACACAAACTGAGAACACACAAACTGTGGAACAGAACACACAAACTGTGAATTCTCAAACTGGGGAACACATAAATTTAGAACACAGAAACTGGGGAACATACAACCTGCGAAATATCAGACTGGGGAACACACAAACTGAGAACTCACAACCTGGGGAACACACAACCTGGAGAACTCTCAAACTGGGGAACACACAACTGAGAACTCACAAACTGGGGAAAACACAAACTGACAATATTCAAACGGGTAACACACAACCTGAGAACGCACAAACTGGGGAACACACAACCTGGAGAACTCTCAAACTGGTGATCACACAAACTGAGAATTCTGAAACTGGACAACATAAAACCTGAGAAATCAGAAACGGAGGAAAACACAACCTGGAGAACTCAGAAACTGGGGAACACACAACCTGAGAATTCTCAAACTGGGAAACAGCCAAATTGAGAACTCTGAAACTGGGGAACACACAAACTGAGAACTCAGAAATTGAGGAACACACAACCTGGAGAAATCACATCCACGGGAACTCACAACTTGGGGAACTCACAACCTGGGGAACTCACAAACTGGGGAACACACAACCTGGAGAACTCTCAAACTGCGGAACACACAAACTAAGAATTCTCAAACTGGGGAACACACAAAATCAGAACTCAGAAACGGGGGAACTCACAACCAGAGAACTCAGAAACTGCGGAACACACAACATGAAAATTCTCAAACAGGGAAACACACAAACTGAGAACACACAAACTATGGAACAGAACACACAAACTGTGAATTCACAAACTGGGGAACACATAAATTTAGAACACAGAAACTGGGGAACATACAACCTGCGAAATATCAGACTGGGGAACACACAAACTGAGAATTCTCAAACGGGGAACACACAACCTGAGAACTCACAAACTGGGGAGCACACAACCTGGAGAACTCTCAAACTGGGGAACACACAACTGAGAACTCACAAACTGGGGAAAACACAAACTGACAATATTCAAACGGGTAACACACAACCTGAGAACGCACAAACTGGGGAACACACAAACTGAGAATTCTCAAACTGGGGAACACACAACCTGAGAACGCACAAACTGGGGAACATACAACTCAAGAACTCACAAAATAGGGAACACAGAAACTGAGAACTCACAAACTGGGGAACATACAAAATGAGAATTCTCAGACTGGGGAAAACACAGCCTGAGAGCCCACACCCAGGGGAACACACAACATGAGAACTCAGAAACTGGGGATCAAACAACCTGCAGAACTCTCGAACTGGGCAACACACAACCTGAGAATTGCCAAACTAGGGAACACACAAACGGAAAACTCACAAACAGCGGAACACACAAACTGAGAATTCTGAAACTGGACAACATAAAACCTGAGAAATCAGAAACGGAGGAAAACACAACCTGGAGAACTCAGAAACTGGGGAACACACAACCCGAGAATTCTCAAACTGGGAAACAGCCAAATTGAGAACTCTGAAACTGGGGAACACACAAACTGAGAACTCAGAAATTGAGGAACACACAACCTGGAGAACTCACAAACTGGAGAAAGCACATCCACGGGAACTCACAACTTGGGGAACTCACAACCTGGGGAACTCACAGGCTGGGGAAAACACAACCTGAGAACTCACAAACTGGGGAACACACAACCTGGAGAACTCTCAAACTGGGGAACACACAACCTGAGAACGCACAAACTGGGGAACATACAACTCAAGAACTCACAAAATAGGGAACACAGAAACTGAGAACTCACAAACTGGGGAACATACAAAATGAGAATTCTCAGACTGGGGAAAACACAGCCTGAGAGCCCACACCCAGGGGAACACACAACATGAGAACTCAGAAACTGGGGATCAAACAACCTGCAGAACTCTCGAACTGGGGAACACACAACCTGAGAACTCTAAAACTGGGGAACACACAAACTGAGAATTGCCAAACTAGGGAACACACAAACGGAAAACTCACAAACAGCGGAACACACAAACTGAGAATTCTGAAACTGGACAACATAAAACCTGAGAAATCAGAAACGGAGGAAAACACAACCTGGAGAACTCAGAAACTGGGGAACACACAACCCGAGAATTCTCAAACTGGGAAACAGCCAAATTGAGAACTCTGAAACTGGGGAACACACAAACTGAGAACTCAGAAATTGAGGAACACACAACCTGGAGAACTCACAAACTGGAGAAAGCACATCCACGGGAACTCACAACTTGGGGAACTCACAACCTGGGGAACTCACAGGCTGGGGAAAACACAACCTGAGAACTCACAAACTGGGGAACACACAACCTGGAGAACTCTCAAACTGGGGAACACACAACCTCAGAACTCATGAACTGGGGAACACACAACCTGAGAATTCTCAAACTGGGGAACACACAAAATCAGAACTCAGAAACGGGGGAACTCACAACCTGGAGAACTCACAAACTGGGGAACATACAAAATCAGAATTCTCAGACTGGGGAACACACAAACTGAGAATTCTCAAACTGCGGAACACACAAACTAAGAATTCTCAAACCTGGAAACAGCCAAATTGAGAACTCTGAAACTGGGGAACACACAAACTGAGAACTCACAAACTGGAGAAATCACATCCATGGGAACTCACAACTTGGGGAACTCACAACCTGGGGAACTCACAGGCTGGGGAAAACACAACCAGAGAACTCACAAACTGCGGAACACACAACATGAAAATTCTCAAACAGGGAAACCCACAAACTGAGAACACACAACCTGTGGAACAGAACACACAAACTGTGAATTCACAAACTCGGGAACACATAAATTTAGAACACAGAAACTGGGGAACATACAACCTGCGAAATATCAGACTGGGGAGCACACAAACTGAGAATTCTCAAATGGGGAACACACAACTTGAGAACTCACAAACTGGGGATCACACAACCTGGAGAACTCTCAAACTGGGGAACACACAACTGAGTACTCACAAACTGGGGAGAACACAAACTGACAATATTCAAATGGGTAACACACAACCTGAGAACGCACAAACTGGGGAACACACAAACTGAGAATTCTCAAACTGGGGAACACACAACCTGAGAACGCACAAACTGGGGAACATACAACCCAAGAACTCACAAAATAGGGAACACAGAAACAGAACTCACAAACTGGGGAACATACAAAATGAGAATTCTCAGACTGGGGAAAACACAGCCTGAGAGCCCACACCCAGGGGAACACACAACATGAGAACTCAGAAACTGGGGATCAAACAACCTGCAGAACTCACGAACTGGGCAACACACAACCTGAGAACTCTAAAACTGCGGAACACGCAAACTGAGAATTGCCAAACTAGGGAACACACAAACTGAGAATTCTGAAATTGGACAACATAAAACCTGAGAAATCAGAAACGGAGGAAAATACAACCTGGAGAACTCAGAAACTGGGGAACACACAACCTGCAGAACTCACGAACGGGGAACACACAACCTGAGAACTCTCAAACTGGGGAACACAAAAACTGAGAACACAGAAACTGGGGAACACAGAAAATGAGAATTCTCAAACTGGGAAACAGCCAAATTGAGAATTCACAAATTGGGGAACATACAACCTGAGAAAACTCAGACTGGGGAACATACAAAATGAGAATTTTCAGAGTGGGGAACACATAAACTGAGAACTCACAAACTGGAGTACACAAATAAACTGAGATCTCAAACTGGGGAACTCTCAACTTGAAACCTCACAAACTCGGGAACATATAAAATGAGAATTCTCAAACTGTGGAACACACAACCTGAGAACTCACAAACTGGGGAACACACAACCTGAGAACTCTTAAACTGGGGAACACACAACCTCAGAACTCAGAAACGGGGGAACTCACAACCAGGAGAACTCACAAACTGGGGAACATACAAAATCAGAATTCTCAGACTGGGGAACACACAAACTGAGAACTCTCAAACTGGGGAACACACAACTGAGAACACACAACCTGTGGAACAGAACACACAAAATGAGAATTCTCAAACTGGGAAACACACACCCTGGAGAACTCACAAACTGGAGAAATCACATCCATGGGAACTCACAACTTGTGGAACTCACAACATGGGGAACTCACAGGCTGGGGAAAACACAACCAGAGAACTCACAAACTGGGGAACACACAACCTGGAGAACTCTCAAACTGGGGAACAAACAACCTCAGAACTCATGAACTGGGGAACACACAACCTGAGAACTCTCAAACTGGGGAACACACAACCTCAGAACTCATGAACTGGGGAACACACAACCTGAGAATTCTCAAACTGGGGAACACACAAAATCAGAACTCAGAAACGGGGGAACTCACAACCTGGAGAACTCACAAACTGGGGAACATACAAAATCAGAATTCTCAGACTGGGGAACACACAAACTGAGAATTCTCAAACTGCGGAACACACAAACTAAGAATTCTCAAACCTGGAAACAGCCAAATTGAGAACTCTGAAACTGGGGAACACACAAACTGAGAACTCACAAACTGGAGAAATCACATCCATGGGAACT
The DNA here is from genome assembly GCF_030144855.1 of Hypanus sabinus. Classification (NCBI taxonomy): domain Eukaryota; kingdom Metazoa; phylum Chordata; class Chondrichthyes; order Myliobatiformes; family Dasyatidae; genus Hypanus; species Hypanus sabinus. Next base: position 66,971 of record NW_026781352.1, read on the forward strand.
CACAACTTGGGGAACTCACAACCTGGGGAACTCACAGGCTGGGGAAAACACAACCAGAGAACTCACAAACTGGGGAACACACAACATGAAAATTCTCAAACAGGGAAACCCACAAACTGAGAACACACAACCTGTGGAACAGAACACACAAACTGTGAATTCACAAACTCGGGAACACATAAATTTAGAACACAGAAACTGGGGAACATACAACCTGCGAAATATCAGACTGGGGAGCACACAAACTGAGAATTCTCAAATGGGGAACACACAACCTCGAGAACAAACGAACTGGGGAACACACAAACTGTGAATTCTCAAACGGAGAACACACAACCTGAAAACTCACAAACTGGGGAACACACAACCTGAGACTTCACAAACTGGGGAACACACAACCTGCAGAACTCACAAACTGGAGAACTCACAAACTGGAGAACTCACAAACTGAGAATTCACAAACGGGGAACACACAACCTGAGAACTCACAAACAGCGGAACACACAAACTGAGAATTCACAAAGTGAGAACACAAACTGGGGAAAACACAAACTGACAATATTCAAACGGGTAACACACAACCTGAGAACGCACAAACTGGGGAACACACAAACTGACAATATTCAAATGGGTAACACACAACCTGAGAACGCACAAACTGGGGAACACACAACCTGAGACCGCACAAACTGGGGAACATACAACCCAAGAACTCACAAAATAGGGAACACAGAAACTGAGAACTCACAAACTGGGGAACAGACAAACTGGAGAACTCACAAACTGGAGAACTCACAAACTGGAGAACTCACAACCTGGAGAATACACAAACTGGGGAACACACAAACTGGGGAACACACAAACTGAGAACTCAGAAACTGAGGAACACACAACCTGGAGAACTCACAAACTGGAGAAAATACATCCACGGGAACTCACAACTTGGGGAACTCAAAACCAGGGGAACTCACAGGCTGGGGAAAACATAACCTGGAGAGCTCTCAAACCTTGGGAACACACAAACTGAGAACTCTCAAACTGTGGAACACACAACCTGAGAATTCTCAAACTGGGGAACACACAAAATCAGAACTCAGAAACGGGGGAACTCACAACCTGGAGAACTCACAAACTGGGGAACATACAAAATCAGAATTCTCAGACTGGGGAACACACAAACTGAGAACTCTCAAACTGGGGAACACACAAACTGAAAATTCTCAAACGGGGAACACACAGCCTGAGAATTCTCAAACTGGGGAACACACAAACTAAGAATTCTCAAACTGGGAAACAGCCAAATTGAGAACTCTGAAACTGGGGAACACACAACCTAGAGAACTCACAAACTGGGGAACACACAACCTGGAGAACTATCAAACTGGTGAACACACAAACTGACAATATTCAAACGGGTAACACACAACCTGAGAACGCACAAACTGGGGAGCACACAGACTGAGAATTCCTAAGCTGGGGAACACGCAACCTGAGAACTCACAAACTGGAGAACATACAACCCAAGAACTCACAAAATAGGGAACACAGCAACTGAGAACGCACAAACTGAGGAACACACAACCTGGAGAACTCACAAACTGGAGAACTCACAACCTGGAGAATGCACAAACTGGGGAACACACAAACTGAGAATTCATAAGCTGGGGAACACGCAACCTGAGAACTCACAAACTGGAGAACTCACAATCTGGGGAAAACACAACTGAGAGTTCACAAACTGGGGAAAACACAAACTGACAATATTCAAACGGGTAACACACAACCTGAGAACGCACAATCTGGGGAACACACAAACTGAGAATTCTCAAACTGGGGAACACACAACCTGAGAACGCACAAACTGGGGAACATACAACCCAAGAACTCACAAAATAGGGAACACAGAAACTGAGAACTCACAAACTGGGGAACGGACAAACTGGAGAACTCACAAACTGGAGAACTCACAACCTGGAGAACGCACAAACTGGGGAACACACAAACTGAGAATTCTCAAACTGGGGAACACACAAACTGAGAATTCACAAACTGGGGAACACACAACCTGAGAATTCATAAGCTGGGGAACACGCAATCTGGAGAACACACAAAATTGGGAACACACAACTGAGAACGCACAAACTGGGGAACATACAACCCAAGAACTCACAAAATAGGGAACACAGAAACTGAGAACTCACAAACTGGGGAACACACAACCTGAGAATTCTCAAACTGGGGAACACACAACCTGAGAACTCACAAACAGCGGAACACACAAACTGAGAACTCACAAATTGGGGAACACACAACCTCGAGAACACACGAACTGGGGAACACACAAACTGAGAATTCTCAAACGGAGAACACACAACCTGAGAACTCACAAACTGGGGAACACACCATCTGAGAACTCACAAACAGCGGAACACACAAACTGAGAATTCACAAACTGGGGAACACACAACCTGGAGAACTCTCAAACTGGGGAACACACAACTGAGAACTCACAAACTGGGGAAAGCACAAACTGACAATATTCAAACGGGTAACACACAACCTGAGAACGCACAAACTGGGGAACACACAAACTGAGAATTCTCAAACTGGGGAATACACAACCTCAGAACTCACAAACAGCGGAACACACAAACTGAGAATTCACAAAGTGGGGAACACTCAAACAGAGAACTCACAAATTGGGAACACACAACCTCGAGAACACACGAACTGGGGAACACACAAACTGAGAATTCTCAAACGGAGAACACACATCCTGAAAACTCTCAAACTGGGGAACACACAACCTGGAGAATGCACAAACTGGGGAACACACAAACTGAGAATTCATAAGCTGGGGAACACGCAACCTGAGAACTCACAAACTGGAGAACTCACAATCTGGGGAACACACAACTGAGAGTTCACAAACTGGGGAAAACACAAACTGACAATATTCAAACGGGTAACACACAACCTGAGAACGCACAATCTGGGGAACACACAAACTGAGAATTCTCAAACTGGGGAACACACAACCTGAGAACGCACAAACTGGGGAACATACAACCCAAGAACTCACAAAATAGGGAACACAGAAACTGAGAACTCACAAACTGGGGAACGGACAAACTGGAGAACTCACAAACTGGAGAACTCACAACCTGGAGAACGCACAAACTGGGGAACACACAAACTGAGAATTCTCAAACTGGGGAACACACAAACTGAGAATTCACAAACTGGGGAACACACAACCTGAGAATTCATAAGCTGGGGAACACGCAATCTGGAGAACACACAAAATTGGGAACACACAACTGAGAACGCACAAACTGGGGAACATACAACCCAAGAACTCACAAAATAGGGAACACAGAAACTGAGAACTCACAAACTGGGGAACACACAACCTGAGAATTCTCAAACTGGGGAACACACAACCTGAGAACTCACAAACAGCGGAACACACAAACTGAGAACTCACAAATTGGGGAACACACAACCTCGAGAACACACGAACTGGGGAACACACAAACTGAGAATTCTCAAACGGAGAACACACAACCTGAGAACTCACAAACTGGGGAACACACCATCTGAGAACTCACAAACAGCGGAACACACAAACTGAGAATTCACAAAGTGGGGAACACACAACCTGGAGAACTCTCAAACTGGGGAACACACAACTGAGAACTCACAAACTGGGGAAAGCACAAACTGACAATATTCAAACGGGTAACACACAACCTGAGAACGCACAAACTGGGGAACACACAAACTGAGAATTCTCAAACTGGGGAACACACAACCTCAGAACTCACAAACAGCGGAACACACAAACTGTGAATTCACAAAGTGGGGAACACACAAACAGAGAACTCACAAATTGGGAACACACAACCTCGAGAACACACGAACTGGGGAACACACAAACTGAGAATTCTCAAACGGAGAACACACATCCTGAAAACTCTCAAACTGGGGAACACACAACCTGAGACTTCACAAACTGGGGAACACACAACCTGCAGAACTCACAAACTGGAGAACACACAGAGTGGAGAACTCACAAACTGGAGAACTCACAAACTGCTGAACTCACAAACTGAGAAATCACAAACTGGGAACACACAAACTTCAAGAACTCACACACTACGGAACACACAAACTGAGAATTCACAAAACTAGGAACACAGAAACTGAGAACACACAAAATGGGGAACACAAATAAAAAGAGAACTCAAACTGGGGAAATCTCAACTTGAAAACTCACAAACTGGGGAACACACAACCTGGAGAACTCTCAAACTGGGGAACACACAACTGAGAACTCACAAACTGGGGAAAGCACAAACTGACAATATTCAAACGGGTAACACACAACCTGAGAACGCACAAACTGGGGAACACACAAACTGAGAATTCTCAAACTGGGGTACACACAACCTGAGAACGCACAAACTGGGGAGCACACAGACTGAGAATTCATAAGCTGGGGAACACGCAACATGAGAACTCACAACCTGGAGAATGCACAAACTGGGGAACACACAAACTGAGAATTCTCAAACTGGGGAACACACAACCTCAGAACTCACAAACAGCGGAACACACAAACTGAGAATTCACAAAGTGGGGAACACACAAACAGAGAACTCACAAATTGGGAACACACAACCTCGAGAACACACGAACTGGGGAACAGACAAACTGAGAATTCTCAAACGGAGAACACACATCCTGAAAACTCTCAAACTGGGGAACACACAACCTGAGACTTCACAAACTGGGGAACACACAACCTGCAGAACTCACAAACTGGAGAACACACACAGTGGAGAACTCACAAACTGGAGAACTCACAAACTGAGAAATCACAAACTGGGAACACAAACTTCAAGAACTCACACACTACGGAACACACAAACTGAGAATTCACAAAACTAGGAACACAGAAACTGAGAACACACAAAATGGGGAACACAAATAAAAAGAGAACTCAAACTGGGGAAATCTCAACTTGAAAACTCACAAACTGGGGAACACACAACCTGGAGAACTCTCAAACTGGGGAACACACAACTGAGAACTCACAAACTGGGGAAAGCACAAACTGACAATATTCAAACGGGTAACACACAACCTGAGAACGCACAAACTGGGGAACACACAAACTGAGAATTCTCAAACTGGGGTACACACAACCTGAGAACGCACAAACTGGGGAGCACACAGACTGAGAATTCATAAGCTGGGGAACACGCAACATGAGAACTCACAACCTGGAGAATGCACAAACTGGGGAACACACAAACTGAGAATTCTCAAACTGGGGAACACACAACCTCAGAACTCACAAACAGCGGAACACACAAACAGAGAATTCACAAAGTGGGGAACACACAAACTGAGAACTCACAAATTGGGGAACACACAACCTCGAGAACACACGAACTGGGGAACACACAAACTGAGAATTCTCAAACGGAAAAAACACAACCTGAAAACTCTCAAACTGGGGAACACACAACCTGAGACTTCACAAACTGGGGAACACACAACCTGCAGAACTCACAAACTGGAGAACACACACACTGTAGAACTCACAAACTGGAGAACTCAAAAAACTGGAGAACTCACAAACTGAGAAATCACAAACTGGGAACACACAAACTTCAAGAACTCACACACTACGGAACACACAAACTGAGAATTCACAAAACTAGGAACACAGAAACTGAGAACACACAAAATGGGGAACACAAATAAAAAGAGAACTCAAACTGGGGAAACTCTCAACTTGAAAACTCACAAACTGGGGAACACACAACCTGGAGAACTCTCAAACTGGGGAACACACAAACTGACAATATTCAAACGGGTAACACACAACCTGAGAACGCACAAACTGGGGAACACACAAACTGAGAATTCTCAAACTGGGGTACACACAACCTGAGAACGCACAAACTGGGGAGAACACAGACTGGGAATTCTCAAACTGTGGAACACACAAACTGAGAATTCACAAAGTGGGGAACACACAAACTGAGAACTCACAAATTGGGGAACACACAACCTCGACAACACACGAACTGGGGAACACACAAACTGAGAATTCTCAAACGGAGAATACACAACCTGAGAACTCACAAACTGGGGAACACACAACCTGAGAACTCACAAACTGGGGAACACACAACCTGAGAATTCTCAAACTGGGGAACACACAACCTCAGAACTCACAAACAGCGGAACACACAAAAACTGAGAATTCACAAAGTGGGGAACACACAAACTGAGAATTCACAAAGTGGGGAACACACAAACTGAGAACTCACAAATTCGGGAACACACAACCTCGAGAACATACGAACTGGGGAACACACAAACTGTGAATTCTCAAACGGAGAACACACAACCTGAAAACTCACAAACTGGGGAACACACAACCTGCAGAACTCACAAACTGGACAACACACACACTGGAGAACTCACAAACTGGAGAACTCACAAACTGGAGAACTCACAAACTGAGAATTCACAAACGGGGAACACGCAACATGAGAACACAAACTGGGGAAAACACAAACTGACAATATTCAAACGGGTAACACACAACCTGAGAACGCACAAACTGGGGAACACACAAACTGACAATATTCAAATGGGTAACACACAACCTGAGAACGCACAAACTGGGGAACACACAACCTGAGAACGCACAAACTGGGGAACATACAACCCAAGAACTCACAAAATAGGGAACACAGAAACTGAGAACTCACAAACTGGGGAACAGACAAACTGGAGAACTCACAAACTGGAGAAAACACATCCACGGGAACTCACAACTTGGGGAACTCAAAACCAGGGGAACTCACAGGCTGGGGAAAACATAACCTGGAGAGCTCTCAAACCTTGGGAACACACAACCTGAGAACTCTCAAACTGTGGAACACACAACCTGAGAATTCTCAAACTGGGGAACACACAAAATCAGAACTCAGAAACGGGGGAACTCACAACCTGGAGAACTCACAAACTGGGGAACATACAAAATCAGAATTCTCAGACTGGGGAACACACAAACTGAGAACTCTCAAACTGGGGAACACACAAACTGAAAATTCTCAAACGGGGAACACACAGCCTGAGAATTCTCAAACTGGGGAACACACAAACTAAGAATTCTCAAACTGGGAAACAGCCAAATTGAGAACTCTGAAACTGGGGAACACACAACCTGGAGAACTCACAAACTGGAGAAATCACATCCATGGGAACTCACAACTTGGGGAACTCACAACATGGGGAAAACACAACCTGAGAACTCACAAACTGGGGAACACACAACCTGAGAACTCACAAACTGGGGAACACACAACCTGGAGAACTCTCAAACTGGGGAACACACAACTGAGAACTCACAAACTGGGGAAAGCACAAACTGACAATATTCCAACGGGTAACACACAACCTGAGAACGCACAAACTGGGGAACACAGACACTGAGAACTCACAAACTGGGGTACACACAACCTGAGAACGCACAAACTGGGGAACACACAAACTGAGAATTCCCAAACTGGGGAACACACAAACTGAGAATTCACAAACTGGGGAACACACAAACTGCAGAAATCACAAACTGGAGAACACACACACTGGAGAACTCACAAACTGGAGAACTCACAAACTGGAGAACTCACAAACTGAGAAATCACAAACTGGGAACACACAAACTTCAAGAACTCACACACTACGGAACACACAAACTGAGAATTCACAAAACTAGGAACACAGAAACTGAGAACACACAAAATGGGGAACACAAATAAAAAGAGAACTCAAACTGGGGAACTCTCAACTTGAAAACTCACAAACTGGGGAACACACAACCTGGAGAACTCTCAAACTGGGGAACACACAAACTGACAATATTCAAACGGGTAACACACAACCTGAGAACGCACAGTCTGGGGAACACACAAACTGAGAATTCTCAAACTGGGGAACACACAACCTGAGAACGCACAAACTGGGGAACATACAACCCAAGAACTCACAAAATAGGGAACACAGAAACTGAGAACTCACAAACTGGGGAACAGACAAACTGGAGAACTCACAAACTGGAGAACTCACAACCTGGAGAATACACAAACTGGGGAACACACAAACTGAGAATTCTCCAACTGGGGAACACACAAACTGAGAATTCACATACTGGGGAACACACAACCTGAGAATTCATAAGCTGGGGAACACGCAATCTGGAGAACACACAAACTTGGGAACACACAACTGAGAACGCACAAACTGGGGAACATACAACCCAAGAACTCACAAAATAGGGAACACAGAAACTGAGAATTCACAAAGTGGGGAACACACAAACTGAGAACTCACAAATTGGGGAACACACAACCTCGAGAACACACGAACTGGGGAACACACAAACTGAGAATTCTCAAACGGAGAACACACAACCTGAGAACTCACAAACTGGGGAACACACAACCTGAGACTTCACAAACTGGGGAACACACAACCTGCAGAAATCACAAACTGGAGAACACACACACTGGAGAACTCACAAACTGGAGAACTCACAAATTGGAGAACTCACAAACTGAGAAATCACAAAATGGGAACACACAAACTTCAAGAACTCACACACTACGGAACACGCAAACTGAGAATTCACAAAACTAGGAACACAGAAACTGAAAACACACAAAATGGGGAACACAAATAAAAAGAGAACTCAAACTGGGGAACTCTCAACTTGAAAACTCAGAAACTCGGGGGGACACAACCTGAGAATTCACAAACTGGACAACATACAAACTGAGAACTCAGAAACGGTGGAACACACAACCTGGAGAACTCACAATCTGGGGAACATACAAAATGAGAATTCTCAAACTGGGAAACAGCCAAATTGAGAACTCTGAAACTGGGGAACACACAAACTGAGAACTCAGAAACTCAGGAACACACAACCTGGAGAACTCACAAACTGGAGAAAGCACATCCACGGGAACTCATAACTTGGGGAACTCAAAACCAGGGGAACTCACAGGCTGGGGAAAACATAACCTGAGAACTCACAAACTGGGGAACACACAACCTGGAGAACTCTCAAATCTTGGGAACACACAACCTCAGAACTCATGAACTGGGGAACACACAACCTGAGAATTCTCAAACTGGGGAACACACAAAATCAGAACTCAGAAACGGGGGAACTCACAACCTGGAGAACTCACAAACTGGGGAACATACAATCTGGAGAACACACAAAGTGGAGAACACACAAACTAGGGATTATGCAAACTGAGAATTCACAAACTGGGGAACACACAATCTGCCAACTCACAAACTAGAGAACTCACAAACTGGAGATCTCACAAACTGGAGATCTCACAAACTGGAGATCTCACAACCTGGAGATCTCACAACCTGGAGAACTCACAAACTGGTGATCTCACAACCTGGAGAACTCACAACCTGGAGATCTCACAACCAGCAGAACGGGGAACACACAGCCTGAGAATTCTCAAACTGGGGAACACACAAACTAAGAATTCTCAAACTGGGAAACAGCCAAATTGAGAACTCTGAAACTGGGGAACACACAAACTGAGAACTCAGAAACTGAGGAACACACAACCTGGAGAACTCACAAACTGGAGAAAGCATATCCACGGGAACTCACAACTTGGGGAACTCAAAACCAGAGGAACTCATAGGCAGGGGAAAACATAACCTGAGAATTCTCAGACTGGGGAACACAGAAACTGAGAACTCTCAAACTGGGGAACACACAAACTGAGAATTCTCAAATGGGGAACACACAGCCTGAGAATTCTCAAACTGGGGAACACACAAACTAAGAATTCTCAAACTGGGAAACAGCCAAATTGAGAACCCTGAAACTGGGGAACACACAACCTGGAGAACTCACAAACTGGGGAACACACAACCTGAAAATTCTCAAACAGGGAAACACACAAACTGAGAACACACAAACTGTGAATTCACAAACTGGGGAACACATAAATTTAGAACAGAGAAACTGGGGAACATAAAACCTGCGAAATATCAGACTGGGGAACACACAAACTGAGAATTCTCAAACAGGGGAACACACAAACTGTGAACTCACAAAGTGGGGAACACACAACCTGAAGAACTCACAAACTGGAGAAATCACATCCATTGGAACTCACAAATTGGGGAACTCACAATTCTCAAACAGGGAAACACACAAACTGTGGAACAGAACACACAAACTGAGAATTCACAAACTGGGGAACATACAACCTGCGAAATATCAGACTGGGGAACACACAAACTGAGAATTCTCAAACGGGGAACACACAACCTGAGAACTCACAAACTGGGGAACACACAACCTGGAGAACTATCAAACAGGCGAACACACAAACTGACAATATTCAAACGGGTTACACACAAGCTGAGAACGCACAAACTGGGGAAAACACAAACTGAGAATTCTCAAACTGGGGGACACACAAACGGGGAACACACAACCTGAGAACTCACAAACTGGGGAACACACAACCTGGAGAACTCTCAAACTGGGGAACACACAACTGAGAACTCACAAACTGGGGAAAACACAACCTGACAATATTCAAACGGGTAACACACAACCAGAGAACGCACAAACTGGGGAACACACAAACTGAGAATTCTCAAACTGGGGTACACACAACCTGAGAACTCACAAACTGGGGAACACACAGACTGAGAATTCTCAAACTGTGGAACACACAAACAGAGAATTCACAAACTGGGGAACACACAACCTGAGAATTCATAAGCTGGGGAACACGCAACCTGAGAACTCACAAACTGGAGAACTCACAATCTGGGGAACACACATCTGAGAGTTCACAAACTGGGGAAAACACAAACTGACAATATTCAAACGGGTAACACACAGCCTGAGAACGCACAAACTGGGGAACACACAAACTGAGAATTCTCAAACTGGGGTACACACAACCTGAGAACGCACAAACTGGAGAAAACACAACCCAAGAACTCACAAAATAGGGAACACAGAAACTGAGAACTCACAAACTGGGGAACAGACAACCTGGAGAACACACAACCTGGAGAATACACAAACTGGGGAACACACAAACTGAGAATTCTCAAACTGGGGAACATACAACCTGAGAACTCACAAACTGGGGAACACACAAACTGACAATATTCAAACGGGTAACACACAACCTGAGATCGCACAAACTGGGGAAAACACAAACTGAGAATTCTCAAACGGGGAACACACAACCTGAGAACTCACAAACTTGGGAAAACACAAACTGACAATATTCAAACGGGTAACACACAACCTGAGAACGCACAAACTGGGGAACACACAACTGAGAACTCACAAACTGGGGAAAACACAAACTGACAATATTCAAACGGGTAACACACAACCGGAGAACGCACAAACTGGGGAACACACAAACTGAGAATTCTCAAACTGGGGAACACACAACCTGAGAACGCACAAACTGGGGAACATACAACGCAATAACTCACAAAATAGGGAACACAGACACTGAGAACTCACAAACAGGGGAACAGACAAACTGGAGAACTCACAAACTGGAGAACTAACAACCTGGAGAATACACAAACTGGGGAACACACAAACTGGGGAACACACAAACTGGGGAACACACAAACTGAGAACTCAGAAACTGAGGAACACACAACCTGGAGAACTCACAAACTGGAGAAAGCACATCCACGGGAACTCACAACTTGGGGAACTCAAAACCAGGGGAACTCACAGGCTGGGGAAAACATAACCTGCAGAGCTCTCAAACCTTGGGAACACACAACCTGAGAACTCTCAAACTGGGGAACACACAACCTGAGAATTCTCAAACTGGGGAACACACAAAATCAGAACTCAGAAACGGGGGAACTCACAACCTGGAGAACTCACAAACTGGAGAAATCACATCCATGGGAACTCACAACTTGGGGAACTCATAACATGGGGAAAACACAACCTGAGAACTCACAAACTGGGGAAAACACAACATGAAAATTCTCAAACAGGGAAACACACAAACTGTGGAACAGAACACACAAACAGTGAATTCACAAACTGGGGAACACATAAATTTAGAACACAGAAACTGGGGAACATACAACCTGCGAAATATCAGACTGGGGAACACACAAACTGAGAATTCTCAAACGGGGAACACACAACCTGAGAACTCACAAACTGGGGAACACACAACCTGAGAACTCACAAACTGGGGAACACACAACCTGAGAACTCACAAACTGGGGAACACACAACCTGGAGAACTCTCAAACTGGGGAACACACAACTGAGAACTCACAAACTGGGGAAAGCACAAACTGACAATATTCAAACGGGTAACACACAACTGAGAACTCACAAACTGGGGAAAGCACAAACTGACAATATTCAAACGGGTAACACACAACCTGAGAACGCACAAACTGGGGAACACACAAACTGAGAATTCTCAAACTGGCGTACACACAACCTGAAAACGCACAAACTGGGGAGCACACAGACTGAGAATTCTCAAACTGAGGAACACACAAACAGAGAATTCACAAACTGGGGAACACACAACCTGAGAATTCAAAAGCTGGGGAACACGCAACCTGAGAACTCACAAACTGGGGAACTCACAATCTGGGGAACACACAACTGAGAGTTCACAAACTGGGGAAAACACAAACTGACAATATTCAAACGGGTAACACACAACCTGAGAACGCACAATCTGGGGAACACACAAACTGAGAATTCTCAAACTGGGGAACATACAACTCAAGAACTCACAAAATAGGGAACACAGACACTGAGAACTCACAAACTGGGGAACAGACAAACTGGAGAACTCACAACCTGGAGAATACACAAACTGGGGAACACACAAACTGAGAATTCTCAAACTGGGGAATACACAAACTGAGAAAGCACAAACTGGGGAAAGCACAAACTGAGAATTCTCAAACTGGGGAACACACAAACGGGGAACACACAACCTGAGAACTCACAAACTGGGGAACACACAACCTGGAGAACTCTCAAACTGGGGAACACACAACTGAGAACTCACAAACTGGGGAAAACACAACCTGACAATATTCAAACGGGTATCACACAACCAGAGAACGCACAAACTGGGGAAAACACAAACTGAGAATTCTCAAACTGGGGTACACACAACCTGAGAACGCACAAACTGGGGAACACACAGACTGAGAATTCTCAAACTGTGGAACACACAAACAGAGAATTCACAAACTGGGGAACACACAACCTGAGAATTCATAAGCTGGGGAACACGCAACCTGAGAACTCGCAAACTGGAGAACTCACAATCTGGGGAACAAACAACTGAGAGTTCACAAACTGGGGAAAACACAAACTGACAATATTCAAACGGGTAACACACAGCCTGAGAACGCACAAACTGGGGAACACACAAACTGAGAATTCTCAAACTGGGGTACACACAACCTGAGAACGCACAAACTGGAGAACACACAACCCAAGAACTCACAAAATAGGGAACACAGAAACTGAGAACTCACAAACTGGGGAACAGACAAACTGGAGAACTCACAAACTGGAGAACTCACAACCTGGAGAATACCCAAACTGGGGAACACACAAACTGAGAATTCACATACTGGGGAACACACAACCTGAGAATTCATAAGCTGGGGAACACGCAATCTGGAGAACACACAAACTTGGGAACACACAACTGAGAACGCACAAACTGGGGAACATACAACCCAAGAACTCACAAAATAGGGAACACAGAAACTGAGAATTCACAAAGTGGGGAACACACAAACTGAGAACTCACAAATTGGGGAACACACAACCTCGAGAACACACGAACTGGGGAACACACAAACTGAGAATTCTCAAACGGAGAACACACAACCTGAGAACTCACAAACTGGGGAACACACAACCTGAGACTTCACAAACTGGGGAACACACAACCTGCAGAACTCACAAACTGGAGAACACACACACTGGAGAACTCACAAACTGGAGAAATCACAAACTGGAGAACTCACAAACTGAGAAATCACAAACTGGGAACACACAAACTTCAAGAACTCACACACTACGGAACACGCAAACTGAGAATTCACAAAACTAGGAACACAGAAAATGAAAACACACAAAATGGGGAACACAAATAAAAAGAGAACTCAAACTGGGGAACTCTCAACTTGAAAACTCAGAAACTCGGGGGGACACAACCTGAGAATTCACAAACTGGACAACATACCAACTGAGAACTCAGAAACGGTGGAACACACAACCTGGAGAACTCACAATCTGGGGAACATACAAAATGAGAATTCTCAAACTGGGAAACAGCCAAATTGAGAACTCTGAAACTGGGGAACACACAAACTGAGAACTCAGAAACTCAGGAACACACAACCTGGAGAACTCACAAACTGGAGAAAGCACATCCACGGGAACTCACAACTTGGGGAACTCAAAACCAGGGGAACTCACAGGCTGGGGAAAACATACCCTGAGAACTCACAAACTGGGGAACACACAACCTGGAGAACTCTCAAACCTTGGGAACACACAACCTCAGAACTCATGAACTGGGGAACACACAACTTGAGAATTCTCAAACTGGGGAACACACAAAATCAGAACTCAGAAACGGGGGAACTCACAACCTGGAGAACTCACAAACTGGGGAACATACAATCTGGAGAACACACAAAGTGGAGAACACACAAACTAGGGATCATGCAAACTGAGAATTCACAAACTGGGGAACACACAAACAGAGAATTCACAAACTGGGGAACACACAACCTGAGAATTCATAAGCTGGGGAACACGCAATCTGGAGAACACACAACCGAGAACTCACAAACTGGGGAAAACATTAACTGACAATATTCAAACGGGTAACACACAACCTGAGAACGCACAAACTTGGGAACACACAAACTGAGAATTCTCAAACTGGCGTACACACAACCTGAAAACGCACAAACTGGGGAGCACACAGACTGAGAATTCTCAAACTGAGGAACACACAAACAGAGAATTCTCAAACTGGGGAACACACAACCTGAGAACGCACAAACTGGGGAACATACAACCCAAGAACTCACAAAATAGGGAACACAGAAACTGAGAACTCACAAACTGGGGAACGGACAAACTGGAGAACTCACAAACTGGAGAACTCACAACCTGGAGAATGCACAAACAGGGGAACACACAAACTGAGAATTCTCAAACTGGGGAACACACAAACTGAGAATTCACAAACTGGGGAACACACAAACTGAGAATTCATAAGCTGGGGAACACGCAATCTGGAGAACACACAAAATTGGGAACACACAACTGAGAACACACAAACTGGGGAACATATAACCCAAGAACTCACAAAATAGGGAACACAGAAACTGAGAACTCACAAACTGGGGAACACACAACCTGAGAATTCTCAAACTGGGGAACACACAACCTGAGAACTCACAAACAGCGGAACACACAAACTGAGAATTCACAAAGTGGGGAACACACAAACTGAGAACTCACAAATTGGGGAACACACAACCTCGAGAACACACGAACTGGGGAACACACAAACTGAGAATTCTCAAACGGAGAACACACAACCTGAGAACTCACAAACTGGGGAACACACCATCTGAGAACTCACAAACTGGGGAACACACAACCTGGAGAACTCTCAAACTGGGGAACACACAACTGAGAACTCACAAACTGGGGAAAGCACAAACTGACAATATTCAAACGGGTAACACACAACCTGAGAACGCACAAACTGGGGAACACACAAACTGAGAATTCTCAAACTGGGGAACACACAACCTCAGAACTCACAAACAGCGGAACACACAAACAGAGAATTCACAAAGTGGGGAACACACAAACTCAGAACTCACAAATTGGGGAACACACAACCTCGAGAACACACGAACTGAGAATTCTCAAACTGGGGAACACACAACCTCAGAACTCACAAACAGCGGAACACACAAACTGAGAATTCACAAAGTGGGGAACACACAAACAGAGAACTCACAAATTGGGGAACACACAACCTCGAGAACACACGAACTGGGGAACACACAAACTGAGAATTCTCAAACGGAGAACACACAACCTGAAAACTCTCAAACTGGGGAACACACAACCTGAGACTTCACAAACTGGGGAACACACAACCTGCAGAACTCACAAACTGGAGAACACACACAGTGGAGAACTCACAAACTGGAGAACTCACAAACTGGAGAACTCACAAACTGAGAAATCACAAACTGGGAACACACAAACTTCAAGAACTCACACACTACGGAACACACAAACTGAGAATTCACAAAACTAGGAACACAGAAACTGAGAACACACAAAATGGGGAACACAAATAAAAAGAGAACTCATACTGGGGAAATCTCAACTTGAAAACTCACAAACTGGGGAACACACAACCTGGAGAACTCTCAAACTGGGGAACACACAACTGAGAACTCACAAACTGGGGAAAGCACAAACTGACAATATTCAAACGGGTAACACACAACCTGAGAACGCACAAACTGGGGAACACACAAACTGAGAATTCTCA
Organism: Hypanus sabinus; assembly: GCF_030144855.1. Lineage (NCBI taxonomy): Eukaryota > Metazoa > Chordata > Chondrichthyes > Myliobatiformes > Dasyatidae > Hypanus > Hypanus sabinus. The sequence continues at coordinate 83,695 of NW_026781352.1, forward strand.
AACTGGGGTACACACAACCTGAGAACGCACAAACTGGGGAGCACACAGACTGAGAATTCATAAGCTGGGGAACACGCAACCTGAGAATGCACAAACTGGGGAACATACAACCCAAGAACTCACAAAATAGGGAACACAATAACTGAGAACTCACAAACTGGGGAACGGACAAACTGGAGAACTCACAAACTGGAGAACTCACAACCTGGAGAACTCACAAACTGGAGAACTCACAAACTGGGGAACACACAAACTAAGAATTCACAAACTGGGGAACACACAACCTGAGAATTCATAAGCTGGGGAACACGCAATCTGGAGAACACACAAAATTGGGAACACACAACTGAGAACGCACAAACTGGGGAACATACAACCCAAGAACTCACAAAATAGGGAACACAGAAACTGAGAACTCACAAACTGGGGAACACACAACCTGAGAATTCTCAAACTGGGGAACACACAACCTGAGAACTCACAAACAGCGGAACACACAAACAGAGAATTCACAAAGTGGGGAACACACAAACTGAGAACTCACAAATTGGGGAACACACAACCTCGAGAACACACGAACTGGGGAACACACAAACTGAGAATTCTCAAACGGAGAACACACAACCTGAAAACTCTCAAACTGGGGAACACACAACCTGAGACTTCACAAACTGGGGAACACACAACCTGCAGAACTCACAAACTGGAGAACACACACAGTGGAGAACTCACAAACTGGAGAACTCACAAACTGGAGAACTCACAAACTGAGAAATCACAAACTGGGAACACACAAACTTCAAGAACTCACACACTACGGAACACACAAACTGAGAATTCACAAAACTAGGAACACAGAAACTGAGAACACACAAAATGGGGAACACAAATAAAAAGAGAACTCAAACTGGGGAACTCTCAACTTGAAAACTCACAAACTGGGGAACACACAACCTGGAGAACTCTCAAACTGGGGAACACACAACCTCAGAACTCACAAACAGCGGAACACACAAAAACTGAGAATTCACAAAGTGGGGAACACACAAACTGAGAATTCACAAAGTGGGGAACACACAAACTGAGAACTCACAAATTGGGGAACACACAACCTCGAGAACATACGAACTGGGGAACACACAAACTGTGAATTCTCAAACGGAGAACACACAACCTGAAAACTCACAAACTGGGGAACACACAACCTGAGACTTCACAAACTGGGGAACACACAACCTGCAGAACTCACAAACTGGACAACACACACACTGGAGAACTCACAAACTGGAGAACTCACAAACTGGAGAACTCACAAACTGAGAATTCACAAACGGGGAACACACAACCTGAGAACACAAACTGGGGAAAACACAAACTGAAAATATTCAAACGGGTAACACACAACCTGAGAACGCACAAACTGGGGAACACACAACCTGAGAACTCACAAACTGGAGAACACACACACTGGAGAACTCACAAACTGGAGAACTCACAAACTGGAGAACTCACAAACTGAGAAATCACAAACTGGGAACACACAAACTTCAAGAACTCACACACTACGGAACACACAAACTGAGAATTCACAAAACTAGGAACACAGAAACTGAGAACACACAAAATGGGGAACACAAATAAAAAGAGAACTCAAACTGGGGAACTCTCAACTTGAAAACTCACAAACTGGGGAACACACAACCTGGAGAACTCTCAAACTGGGGAACACACAACTGAGAACTCACAAACTGGGGAAAGCACAAACTGACAATATTCAAACGGGTAACACACAACCTGAGAACGCACAAACTGGGGAACACAGACACTGAGAACTCACAAACTGGGGTACACACAACCTGAGAACGCACAAACTGGGGAACACACAAACTGAGAATTCCCAAACTGGGGAACACACAAACTGAAAATTCACAAACTGGGGAACACACAACCTGCAGAAATCACAAACTGGAGAACACACACACTGGAGAACTCACAAACTGGAGAACTCACAAACTGGAGAACTCACAAACTGAGAAATCACAAACTGGGAACACACAAACTTCAAGAAATCACACTTTACGGAACACACAAACTGAGAATTCACAAAACTAGGAACACAGAAACTGAGAACACACAAAATGGGGAACACAAATAAAAAGAGAACTCAAACTGGGGAACTCTCAACTTGAAAACTCACAAACTGGGGAACACACAACCTGGAGAACTCTCAAACTGGGGAACACACAACTGAGAACTCACAAACTGGGGAAAGCACAAACTGACAATATTCAAACGGGTAACACACAACCTGAGAACGCACAAACTGGGGAACACAGACACTGAGAACTCACAAACTGGGGTACACACAACCTGAGAACGCACAAACTGGGGAACACACAAACTGAGAATTCCCAAACTGGGGAACACACAAACTGAGAATTCACAAACTGGGGAACACACAACCTGCAGAAATCACAAACTGGAGAACACACACACTGGAGAACTCACAAACTGGAGAACTCACAAACTGGAGAACTCACAAACTGAGAAATCACAAACTGGGAACACACAAACTTCAAGAAATCACACTTTACGGAACACGCAAACTGAGAATTCACAAAACTAGGAACACAGAAACTGAGAACACACAAAATGGGGAACACAAATAAAAAGAGAACTCAAACTGGGGAACTCTCAACTTGAAAACTCACAAACTGGGGAACACACAACCTGGAGAACTCTCAAACTGGGGAACACACAACTGAGAACTCACAAACTGGGGAAAGCACAAACTGACAATATTCAAACGGGTAACACACAACCTGAGAACGCACAAACTGGGGAACACAGACACTGAGAACTCACAAACTGGGGTACACACAACCTGAGAACGCACAAACTGGGGAACACACAAACTGAGAATTCCCAAACTGGGGAACACACAAACTGAAAATTCACAAACTGGGGAACACACAACCTGCAGAAATCACAAACTGGAGAACACACACACTGGAGAACTCACAAACTGGAGAACTCACAAACTGGAGAACTCACAAACTGAGAAATCACAAACTGGGAACACACAAACTTCAAGAAATCACACTTTACGGAACACACAAACTGAGAATTCACAAAACTAGGAACACAGAAACTGAGAACACACAAAATGGGGAACACAAATAAAAAGAGAACTCAAACTGGGGAACTCTCAACTTGAAAACTCACAAACTGGGGAACACACAACCTGGAGAACTCTCAAACTGGGGAACACACAACTGAGAACTCACAAACTGGGGAAAGCACAAACTGACAATATTCAAACGGGTAACACACAACCTGAGAACGCACAAACTGGGGAACACAGACACTGAGAACTCACAAACTGGGGTACACACAACCTGAGAACGCACAAACTGGGGAACACACAAACTGAGAATTCCCAAACTGGGGAACACACAAACTGAGAATTCACAAACTGGGGAACACACAACCTGCAGAAATCACAAACTGGAGAACACACACACTGGAGAACTCACAAACTGGAGAACTCACAAACTGAGAAATCACAAACTGGGAACACACAAACTTCAAGAAATCACACTTTACGGAACACACAAACTGAGAATTCACAAAACTAGGAACACAGAAACTGAGAACACACAAAATGGGGAACACAAATAAAAAGAGAACTCAAACTGGGGAACTCTCAACTTGAAAACTCACAAACTGGGGAACACACAACCTGGAGAACTCTCAAACTGGGGAACACACAAACTGACAATATTCAAACGGGTAACACACAACCTGAGAACGCACAAACTGGGGAACACACAAACTGAGAATTCTCAAACTGGGGTACACACAACCTGAGAACGCACAAACTGGGGAGAACACAGACTGGGAATTCTCAAACTGTGGAACACACAAACTGAGAATTCACAAAGTGGGGAACACACAAACTGAGAACTCACAAATTGGGGAACACACAACCTCGAGAACACACGAACTGGGGAACACACAAACTGAGAATTCTCAAACGGAGAATACACAACCTGAGAACTCACAAACTGGGGAACACACAACCTGAGAACTCACAAACTGGGGAACACACAACCTGAGACTTCACAAACTGGGGAACACACAACCTGCAGAACTCACAAACTGGACAACACACACACTGGAGAACTCACAAACTGGAGAACTCACAAACTGGAGAACTCACAAACTGAGAATTCACAAACGGGGAACACACAACCTGAGAACACAAACTGGGGAAAACACAAACTGAAAATATTCAAACGGGTAACACACAACCTGAGAACGCACAAACTGGGGAACACACAACCTGAGAACTCACAAACTGGAGAACACACACACTGGAGAACTCACAAACTGGAGAACTCACAAACTGGAGAACTCACAAACTGAGAAATCACAAACTGGGAACACACAAACTTCAAGAACTCACACACTACGGAACACACAAACTGAGAATTCACAAAACTAGGAACACAGAAACTGAGAACACACAAAATGGGGAACACAAATAAAAAGAGAACTCAAACTGGGGAACTCTCAACTTGAAAACTCACAAACTGGGGAACACACAACCTGGAGAACTCTCAAACTGGGGAACACACAACTGAGAACTCACAAACTGGGGAAAGCACAAACTGACAATATTCAAACGGGTAACACACAACCTGAGAACGCACAAACTGGGGAACACAGACACTGAGAACTCACAAACTGGGGTACACACAACCTGAGAACGCACAAACTGGGGAACACACAAACTGAGAATTCCCAAACTGGGGAACACACAAACTGAAAATTCACAAACTGGGGAACACACAACCTGCAGAAATCACAAACTGGAGAACACACACACTGGAGAACTCACAAACTGGAGAACTCACAAACTGGAGAACTCACAAACTGAGAAATCACAAACTGGGAACACACAAACTTCAAGAAATCACACTTTACGGAACACACAAACTGAGAATTCACAAAACTAGGAACACAGAAACTGAGAACACACAAAATGGGGAACACAAATAAAAAGAGAACTCAAACTGGGGAACTCTCAACTTGAAAACTCACAAACTGGGGAACACACAACCTGGAGAACTCTCAAACTGGGGAACACACAACTGAGAACTCACAAACTGGGGAAAGCACAAACTGACAATATTCAAACGGGTAACACACAACCTGAGAACGCACAAACTGGGGAACACAGACACTGAGAACTCACAAACTGGGGTACACACAACCTGAGAACGCACAAACTGGGGAACACACAAACTGAGAATTCCCAAACTGGGGAACACACAAACTGAGAATTCACAAACTGGGGAACACACAACCTGCAGAAATCACAAACTGGAGAACACACACACTGGAGAACTCACAAACTGGAGAACTCACAAACTGGAGAACTCACAAACTGAGAAATCACAAACTGGGAACACACAAACTTCAAGAAATCACACTTTACGGAACACACAAACTGAGAATTCACAAAACTAGGAACACAGAAACTGAGAACACACAAAATGGGGAACACAAATAAAAAGAGAACTCAAACTGGGGAACTCTCAACTTGAAAACTCACAAACTGGGGAACACACAACCTGGAGAACTCTCAAACTGGGGAACACACAAACTGACAACATTCAAACGGGTAACACACAACCTGAGAACGCACAAACTGGGGAACACACAAACTGAGAATTCTCAAACTGGGGTACACACAACCTGAGAACGCACAAACTGGGGAGAACACAGACTGGGAATTCTCAAACTGTGGAACACACAAACTGAGAATTCACAAAGTGGGGAACACACAAACTGAGAACTCACAAATTGGGGAACACACAACCTCGAGAACACACGAACTGGGGAACACACAAACTGAGAATTCTCAAACGGAGAATACACAACCTGAGAACTCACAAACTGGGGAACACACAACCTGAGAACTCACAAACTGGGGAACACACAACCTGAGAATTCTCAAACTGGGGAACACACAACCTCAGAACTCACAAACAGCGGAACACACAAAAACTGAGAATTCACAAAGTGGGGAACACACAAACTGAGAATTCACAAAGTGGGGAACACACAAACTGAGAACTCACAAATTGGGGAACACACAACCTCGAGAACATATGAACTGGGGAACACACAAACTGTGAATTCTCAAACGGAGAACACACAACCTGAAAACTCACAAACTGGGGAACACACAACCTGAGACTTCACAAACTGGGGAACACACAACCTGCAGAACTCACAAACTGGACAACACACACACTGGAGAACTCACAAACTGGAGAACTCACAAACTGGAGAACTCACAAACTGAGAATTCACAAACGGGGAACACACAACCTGAGAACACAAACTGGGGAAAACACAAACTGACAATATTCAAACGGGTAACACACAACCTGAGAACGCACAAACTGGGGAACACACAACCTGAGAACGCACAAACTGGGGAACATACAACCCAAGAACTCACAAAATAGGGAACACAGAAACTGAGAACTCACAAACTGGGGAACAGACAAACTGGAGAACTCACAAACTGGAGAACTCACAAACTGGAGAACTCACAACCTGGAGAATACACAAACTGGGGAACACACAAACTGGGGAACACACAAACTGAGAACTCAGAAACTGAGGAACACACAACCTGGAGAACTCACAAACTGGAGAAAACACATCCACGGGAACTCACAACTTGGGGAACTCAAAACCAGGGGAACTCACAGGCTGGTGAAAACATAACCTGGAGAGCTCTCAAACCTTGGGAACGCACAACCTGAGAACTCTCAAACTGTGGAACACACAACCTGAGAATTCTCAAACTGGGGAACACACAAAATCAGAACTCAGAAATGGGGGAACTCACAACCTGGAGAACTCACAAACTGGGGAACATACAAAATCAGAATTCTCAGACTGGGGAACACACAAACTGAGAACTCTCAAACTGGGGAACACACAAACTGAAAATTCTCAAACGGGGAACACACAGCCTGAGAATTCTCAAACTGGGGAACACACAAACTAAGAATTCTCAAACTGGGAAACAGCCAAATTGAGAACTCTGAAACTGGGGAACACAGAACCTGGAGAACTCACAAACTGGAGAAATCACATCCATGGGAACTCACAACTTGGGGAACTCACAACATGGGGAAAACACAACCTGAGAACTCACAAACTGGGGAACACACAACCTGAGAACTCACAAACTGGGGAACACACAACCTGGAGAACTCTCAAACTGGGGAACACACAACTGAGAACTCACAAACTGGGGAAAGCACAAACTGACAATATTCCAACGGGTAACACACAACCTGAGAACGCACAAACTGGGGAACACAGACACTGAGAACTCACAAACTGGGGTACACACAACCTGAGAACGCACAAACTGGGGAACACACAAACTGAGAATTCCCAAACTGGGGAACACACAAACTGAGAATTCACAAACTGGGGAACACACAAACTGCAGAAATCACAAACTGGAGAACACACACACTGGAGAACTCACAAACTGGAGAACTCACAAACTGGAGAACTCACAAACTGAGAAATCACAAACTGGGAACACACAAACTTCAAGAACTCACACACTACGGAACACACAAACTGAGAATTCACAAAACTAGGAACACAGAAACTGAGAACACACAAAATGGGGAACACAAATAAAAAGAGAACTCAAACTGGGGAACTCTCAACTTGAAAACTCACAAACTGGGGAACACACAACCTGGAGAACTCTCAAACTGGGGAACACACAAACTGACAATATTCAAACGGGTAACACACAACCTGAGAACGCACAAACTGGGGAACACACAAACTGAGAATTCTCAAACTGGGGTACACACAACCTGAGAACGCACAAACTGGGGAGAACACAGACTGGGAATTCTCAAACTGTGGAACACACAAACAGAGAATTCACAAACTGGGGAACACACAACCTGAGAACTCACAAACTGGAGAACTCACAATCTGGGGAACACACAACTGAGAGTTCACAAACTGGGGAAAACACAAACTGACAATATTCCAACGGGTAACACACAACCTGAGAACGCACAAACTGGGGAACACAGACACTGAGAACTCACAAACTGGGGTACACACAACCTGAGAACGCACAAACTGGGGAACACACAAACTGAGAATTCCCAAACTGGGGAACACACAAACTGAGAATTCACAAACTGGGGAACAGACAAACTGCAGAAATCACAAACTGGAGAACACACACACTGGAGAACTCACAAACTGGAGAACTCACAAACTGAGAAATCACAAACTGGGAACACACAAACTTCAAGAACTCACACACTACGGAACACACAAACTGAGAATTCACAAAACTAGGAACACAGAAACTGAGAACACACAAAATGGGGAACACAAATAAAAAGAGAACTCAAACTGGGGAACTCTCAACTTGAAAACTCACAAACTGGGGAACACACAACCTGGAGAACTCTCAAACTGGGGAACACACAAACTGACAATATTCAAACGGGTAACACACAACCTGAGAACGCACAAACTGGGGAACACACAAACTGAGAATTCTCAAACTGGGGTACACACAACCTGAGAACGCACAAACTGGGGAGAACACAGACTGGGAATTCTCAAACTGTGGAACACACAAACAGAGAATTCACAAACTGGGGAACACACAACCTGAGAACTCACAAACTGGAGAACTCACAATCTGGGGAACACACAACTGAGAGTTCACAAACTGGGGAAAACACAAACTGACAATATTCAAACGGGTAACACACAACCTGAGAACGCACAATCTGGGGAACACACAAACTGAGAATTCTCAAACTGGGGAACACACAACCTGAGAACTCACAAACTGGGGAACAGACAAACTGGAGAACTCACAAACTGGAGAACTCACAACCTGGAGAATACACAAACTGGGGAACACACAAACTGAGAATTCTCAAACTGGGGAACACACAAACTGAGAATTCACATACTGGGGAACACACAACCTGAGAATTCATAAGCTGGGGAACACGCAATCTGGAGAACACACAAACTTGGGAACACACAACTGAGAACGCACAAACTGGGGAACATACAACCCAAGAACTCACAAAATAGGGAACACAGAAACTGAGAATTCACAAAGTGGGGAACACACAAACAGAGAACTCACAAATTGGGGAACACACAACCTCGAGAACACACGAACTGGGGAACACACAAACTGAGAATTCTCAAACGGAGAACACACAACCTGAGAACTCACAAACTGGGGAACACACAACCTGAGACTTCACAAACTGGGGAACACACAACCTGCAGAAATCACAAACTGGAGAACACACACACTGGAGAACTCACAAACTGGAGAACTCACAAACTGGAGAACTCACAAACTGAGAAATCACAAACTGGGAACACACAAACTTCAAGAACTCACACACTACGGAACACGCAAACTGAGAATTCACAAAACTAGGAACACAGAAAATGAAAACACACAAAATGGGGAACACAAATAAAAAGAGAACTCAAACTGGGGAACTCTCAACTTGAAAACTCAGAAACTCGGGGGGACACAACCTGAGAATTCACAAACTGGACAACATACAAACTGAGAACTCAGAAACGGTGGAACACACAACCTGGAGAACTCACAATCTGGGGAACATACAAAATGAGAATTCTCAAACTGGGAAACAGCCAAATTGAGAACTCTGAAACTGGGGAACACACAAACTGAGAACTCAGAAACTCAGGAACACACAACCTGGAGAACTCACAAACTGGAGAAAGCACATCCACGGGAACTCATAACTTGGGGAACTCAAAACCAGGGGAACTCACAGGCTGGGGAAAACATAACCTGAGAACTCACAAACTGGGGAACACACAACCTGGAGAACTCTCAAATCTTGGGAACACACAACCTCAGAACTCATGAACTGGGGAACACACAACCTGAGAATTCTCAAACTGGGGAACACACAACCTGAGAATTCTCAAACTGGGGAACACACAAAATCAGAACTCAGAAACGGGGGAACTCACAACCTGGAGAACTCACAAACTGGGGAACATACAATCTGGAGAACACACAAAGTGGAGAACACACAAACTAGGGATTATGCAAACTGAGAATTCACAAACTGGGGAACACACAATCTGCCAACTCACAAACTAGAGAACTCACAAACTGGAGATCTCACAAACTGGAGATCTCACAAACTGGAGATCTCACAACCTGGAGATCTCACAACCTGGAGAACTCACAAACTGGTGATCTTACAACCTGGAGAACTCACAACCTGGAGATCTCACAACCAGCAGAACGGGGAACACACAGCCTGAGAATTCTCAAACTGGGGAACACACAAACTAAGAATTCTCAAACTGGGAAACAGCCAAATTGAGAACTCTGAAACTGGGGAACACACAAACTGAGAACTCAGAAACTGAGGAACACACAACCTGGAGAACTCACAAACTGGAGAAAGCATATCCACGGGAACTCACAACTTGGGGAACTCAAAACCAGAGGAACTCATAGGCAGGGGAAAACATAACCTGAGAATTCTCAGACTGGGGAACACAGAAACTGAGAACTCTCAAACTGGGGAACACACAAACTGAGAATTCTCAAATGGGGAACACACAGCCTGAGAATTCTCAAACTGGGGAACACACAAACTAAGAATTCTCAAACTGGGAAACAGCCAAATTGAGAACCCTGAAACTGGGGAACACACAACCTGGAGAACTCACAAACTGGGGAACACACAACCTGAAAATTCTCAAACAGGGAAACACACAAACTGAGAACACACAAACTGTGAATTCACAAACTGGGGAACACATAAATTTAGAACACAGAAACTGGGGAACATAAAACCTGCAAAATATCAGACTGGGGAACACACAAACTGAGAATTCTCAAACAGGGGAAAACACAAACTGTGAACTCACAAACTGGGGAACACACAACCTGAAGAACTCACAAACTGGAGAAATCACATCCATTGGAACTCACAAATTGGGGAACTCACAATTCTCAAACAGGGAAACACACAAACTGTGGAACAGAACACACAAACTGAGAATTCACAAACTGGGGAACATACAACCTGCGAAATATCAGACTGGGGAACACACAAACTGAGAATTCTCAAACGGGGAACACACAACCTGAGAACTCACAAACTGGGGAACACACAACCTGGAGAACTATCAAACTGGCGAACACACAAACTGACAATATTCAAACGGGTTACACACAAGCTGAAAACGCACAAACTGGGGAAAACACAAACTGAGAATTCTCAAACTGGGGAACACACAAACGGGGAACACACAACCTGAGAACTCACAAACTGGGGAACACACAACCTGGAGAACTCTCAAACTGGGGAACACACAACTGAGAACTCACAAACTGGGGAAAACACAAACTGAGAATTCTCAAACTGGGGTACACACAACCTGGGAACGCACAAACTGGGGAACACACAGACTGAGAATTCTCAAACTGTGGAACACACAAACAGAGAATTCACAAACTGGGGAACACACAACCTGAGAATTCATAAGCTGGGGAACACGCAACCTGAGAACTCACAAACTGGAGAACTCACAATCTGGGGAACACACAACTGAGAGTTCACAAACTGGGGAAAACACAAACTGACAATATTCAAACGGGTAACACACAGCCTGAGAACGCACAAACTGGGGAACACTCAAACTGAGAATTCTCAAACTGGGGTACACACAACCTGAGAACGCACAAACTGGGGAATACACTGACTGAGAATTCTCAAACTGTGGAACACACAAACAGAGAATTCACAAACTGGGGAACACACAACCTGAGAATTCATAAGCTGGGGAACACGCAACCTGAGAACTCACAAACTGGAGAACTCACAATCTGGGGAACACACAACTGAGAGTTCACAAACTGGGGAAAACACAAACTGACAATATTCAAACGGGTAACACACAGCCTGAGAACGCACAAACTGGGGAACACACAAACTGAGAATTCTCAAACTGGGGTACACACAACCTGAGAACGCACAAACTGGAGAAAACACAACCCAAGAACTCACAAAATAGGGAACACAGAAACTGAGAACTCACAAACTGGGGAACAGACAACCTGGAGAACTCACAACCTGGAGAATACACAAACTGGGGAACACACAAACTGAGAATTCTCAAACTGGGGAACATACAACCTGAGAACTCACAAACTGGGGAACACACAAACTGACAATATTCAAACGGGTAACACACAACCTGAGATCGCACAAACTGGGGAACACACAAACTGAGAATTCTCAAACGGGGAACACACAACCTGAGAACTCACAAACTTGGGAAAACACAAACTGACAATATTCAAACGGGTAACACACAACCTGAGAACGCACAAACTGGGGAACACACAACTGAGAACTCACAAACTGGGGAAAACACAAACTGACAATATTCAAACGGGTAACACACAACCTGAGAACGCACAATCTGGGGAACACACAAACTGAGAATTCTCAAACTGGGGAACACACAACCTGAGAACGCACAAACTGGGGAACATACAACCCAAGAACTCACAAAATAGGGAACACAGAAACTGAGAACTCACAAACTGGGGAACAGACAAACTGGAGAACTCACAAACTGGAGAACTCACAACCTGGAGAATACACAAACTGGGGAACACACAAACTGAGAATTCTCAAACTGGGGAACACACAAACTGAGAATTCACATACTGGGGAACACACAACCTGAGAATTCATAAGCTGGGGAACACGCAATCTGGAGAACACACAAACTTGGGAACACACAACTGAGAACGCACAAACTGGGGAACATACAACCCAAGAACTCACAAAATAGGGAACACAGAAACTGAGAATTCACAAAGTGGGGAACACACAAACAGAGAACTCACAAATTGGGGAACACACAACCTCGAGAACACACGAACTGGGGAACACACAAACTGAGAATTCTCAAACGGAGAACACACAACCTGAGAACTCACAAACTGGGGAACACACAACCTGAGACTTCACAAACTGGGGAACACACAACCTGCAGAAATCACAAACTGGAGAACACACACACTGGAGAACTCACAAACTGGAGAACTCACAAACTGGAGAACTCACAAACTGAGAAATCACAAACTGGGAACACACAAACTTCAAGAACTCACACACTACGGAACACGCAAACTGAGAATTCACAAAACTAGGAACACAGAAAATGAAAACACACAAAATGGGGAACACAAATAAAAAGAGAACTCAAACTGGGGAACTCTCAACTTGAAAACTCAGAAACTCGGGGGGACACAACCTGAGAATTCACAAACTGGACAACATGCAAACTGAGAACTCAGAAACGGTGGAACGCACAAACTGGGGAACACTCAAACTGAGAATTCTCAAACTGGGGTACACACAACCTGAGAACGCACAAACTGGGGAACACACAAACTGACAATATTCAAACGGGTAACACACAACCTGAGATCGCACAAACTGGGGAACACACAAACTGAGAATTCTCAAACGGGGAACACACAACCTGAGAACTCACAAACTTGGGAAAACACAAACTGACAATATTCAAACGGGTAACACACAACCTGAGAACGCACAAACTGGGGAACACACAACTGAGAACTCACAAACTGGGGAAAACACAAACTGACAATATTCAAACGGGTAACACACAACCGGAGAACGCACAAACTGGGGAACACACAAACTGAGAATTCTCAAACTGGGGAACACACAACCTGAGAACGCACAAACTGGGGAACATACAACCCAAGAACTCACAAAATAGGGAACACAGAAACTGAGAACTCACAAACTGGGGAACAGACAAACTGGAGAACTCACAAACTGGAGAACTAACAACCTGGAGAATACACAAACTGGGGAACACACAAACTGGGGAACACACAAACTGGGGAACACACAAACTGAGAACTCAGAAACTGAGGAACACACAACCTGGAGAACTCACAAACTGGAGAAAGCACATCCACGGGAACTCACAACTTGGGGAACTCAAAACCAGGGGAACTCACAGGCTGGGGAAAACATAACCTGGAGAGCTTTCAAACCTTGGGAACACACAACCTGAGAACTCTCAAACTGGGGAACACACAACCTGAGAATTCTCAAACTGGGGAACACACAAAATCAGAACTCAGAAACGGGGGAACTCACAAACTGGAGAAATCACATCCATGGGAACTCACAACTTGGGGAACTCATAACATGGGGAAAACACAACCTGAGAACTCACAAACTGGGGAACACACAACATGAAAATTCTCAAACAGGGAAACACACAAACTGAGAACACACAAACTGTGGAACAGAACACACAAACTGTGAATTCACAAACTGGGGAACACATAAATTTAGAACACAGAAACTGGGGAACATACAACCTGCGAAATATCAGACTGGGGAACACACAAACTGAGAATTCTCAAACGGGGAACACACAACCTGAGAACTCACAAACTGGGGAACACACAACCTGAGAACTCACAAACTGGGGAACACACAACCTGAGAACTCACAAACTGGGGAACACACAACCTGGAGAACTCTCAAACTGGGGAACACACAACTGAGAACTCACAAACTGGGGAAAGCACAAACTGACAATATTCAAACGGGTAACACACAACTGAGAACTCACAAATTGGGGAAAGCACAAACTGACAATATTCAAACGGGTAACACACAACCTGAGAACGCACAAACTGGGGAACACACAAACTGAGAATTCTCAAACTGGCGTACACACAACCTGAAAACGCACAAACTGGGGAGCACACAGACTGAGAATTCTCAAACTGAGGAACACACAAACAGAGAATTCACAAACTGGGGAACACACAACCTGAGAATTCATAAGCTGGGGAACACGCAACCTGAGAACTCACAAACTGGGGAACTCACAATCTGGGGAACACACAACTGAGAGTTCACAAACTGGGGAAAACACAAACTGACAATATTCAAACGGGTAACACACAGCCTGAGAACGCACAATCTGGGGAACACACAAACTGAGAATTCTCAAACTGGGGAACATACAACCCAAGAACTCACAAAATAGGGAACACAGACACTGAGAACTCACAAACTGGGGAACAGACAAACTGCAGAACTCACAAACTGGAGAACTCACAACCTGGAGAATACACAAACTGGGGAACACACAAACTGAGAATTCTCAAACTGGGGAACACACAAATTGAGAACGCACAAACTGGGGAAAGCACAAACTGAGAATTCTCAAACTGGGGAACACACAAACGGGGAACACACAACCTGAGAACTCACAAACTGGGGAACACACAACCTGGAGAACTCTCAAACTGGGGAACACACAACTGAGAACTCACAAACTGGGGAAAACACAACCTGACAATATTCAAACGGGTATCACACAACCAGAGAACGCACAAACTGGGGAAAACACAAACTGAGAATTCTCAAACTGGGGTACACACAACCTGAGAACGCACAAACTGGGGAACACACAGACTGAGAATTCTCAAACTGTGGAACACACAAACAGAGAATTCACAAACTGGGGAACACACAACCTGAGAATTCATAAGCTGGGGAACACGCAACCTGAGAACTCACAAACTGGAGAACTCACAATCTGGGGAACAAAGAACTGAGAGTTCACAAACTGGGGAACACACAAACTGAGAATTCTCAAACTGGGGTACACACAACCTGAGAACGCACAAACTGGAGAACACACAACCCAAGAACTCACAAAATAGGGAACACAGAAACTGAGAACTCACAAACTGGGGAACAGACAAACTGGAGAACTCACAAACTGGAGAACTCACAACCTGGAGAATACCCAAACTGGGGAACACACAAACTGAGAATTCACATACTGGGGAACACACAACCTGAGAATTCATAAGCTGGGGAACACGCAATCTGGAGAACACACAAACTTGGGAACACACAACTGAGAACGCACAAACTGGGGAACATACAACCCAAGAACTCACAAAATAGGGAACACAGAAACTGAGAATTCACAAAGTGGGGAACACACAAACTGAGAACTCACAAATTGGGGAACACACAACCTCGAGAACACACGAACTGGGGAACACACAAACTGAGAATTCTCAAACGGAGAACACACAACCTGAGAACTCACAAACTGGGGAACACACAACCTGAGACTTCACAAACTGGGGAACACACAACCTGCAGAACTCACAAACTGGAGAACACACACACTGGAGAACTCACAAACTGGAGAACTCACAAACTGGAGAACTCACAAACTGAGAAATCACAAACTGGGAACACACAAACTGAGAACACACAAAATGGGGAACACAAATAAAAAGAGAACTCAAACTGGGGAACTCTGAACTTGAAAACTCAGAAACTCGGGGGGACACAACCTGAGAATTCACAAACTGGACAACATGCAAACTGAGAACTCAGAAACGGTGGAACACACAACCTGGAGAACTCACAATCTGGGGAACATACAAAATGAGATTTCTCAAACTGGGAAACAGCCAAATTGAGAACTCTGAAACTGGGGAACACACAAACTGAGAACTCAGAAACTCAGGAACACACAACCTGGAGAACTCACAAACTGGAGAAAGCACATCCACGGGAACTCACAACTTGGGGAACTCAAAACCAGGGGAACTCACAGGCTGGGGAAAACATAACCTGAGAACTCACAAACTGGGGAACACACAACCTGGAGAACTCTCAAACCTTGGGAACACACAACCTCAGAACTCATGAACTGGGGAACACACAACCTGAGAATTCTCAAACTGGGGAACACACAACCTGAGAATTCTCAAACTGGGGAACACACAAAATCAGAACTCAGAAACGGGGGAACTCACAACCTGGAGAACTCACAAACTGGGGAACATACAATCTGGAGAACACACAAAGTGGAGAACACACAAACTAGGGATCATGCAAACTGAGAATTCACAAACTGGGGAACACACAAACAGAGAATTCACAAACTGTGGAACACACAACCTGAGAATTCATAAGCTGGGGAACACGCAATCTGGAGAACACACAACCGAGAACTCACAAACTGGGGAAAACATTAACTGACAATATTCAAACGGGTAACACACAACCTGAGAACGCACAAACTTGGGAACACACAACTGAGAACTCACAAACTGGGGAAAACACAAACTGACAATATTCAAACGGGTAGCACACAACCTGAGAACGCACAAACTGGGGAACACACAAACAGAGAATTCACAAACTGGGGAACACACAAACTGAGAATTCATAAGCTGGGGAACACGCAATCTGGAGAACACACAAACTTGGGAACACACAACTGAGAACGCACAAACTGGGGAACATACAACCCAAGAACTCACAAAATAGGGAACACAGAAACTGAGAATTCACAAAGTGGGGAACACACAAACAGAGAACTCACAAATTGGGGAACACACAACCTCGAGAACACACGAACTGGGGAACACACAAACTGAGAATTCTCAAACGGAGAACACACAACCTGAGAACTCACAAACTGGGGAACATACAACCCAAGAACTCACAAAATAGGGAACACAGAAACTGAGAACTCACAAACTGGGGAACATACAAACTGAGAATTCACAAACTGGTGAACACACAATCTGACAACTCACAAACTAGAGATCTCACAAACTGGAGATCTCACAACCTGGAGATCTCACAACCTGGAGAACTCACAACCTGGAGAACTCACAACGTGGAGAACTCACAACCTGGAGAACTCACAACCTGGAGAACACACAAACTAGGGAACACACAAACTGAGAACACAGAAACTGGGGAACACAGAAACTGGGGAACACAGAAACTGGGGAACAGCCAAATTGAGAATTCACAAATTGGGGAACATACAACCTGAGAAAACTCAGACTGGGGAACATACAAAATGAGAATTTTCAGACTGGGGAACAAACAAACTGAGAATTCTCAAACTGGGGTACACACAACCTGAGAACGCACAAACTGGGGAACATAAAACCCAAGAATTCACAAAATAGGGAGCACCGACACTGAGAACTCACAAACTGGGGAACAGACAAAAGGGAGAACTCACAAACTGGAGAACTCACAACCTGGAGAATACACAAACTGGGGAACACACAAACTGACAACACACAAACTATGGAACAGAACACACAAACTAAGAATTCACAAACTGGGGAACATACAACCTGAGAACTCACAAACTGGGGAACACACAAACTGGAGAACTCTCAAACTGGGGAACACACAAACTGACAATATTCAAACGGGTAACACACAACCTGAGAACGCACAAACTTGGGAACACACAACTGAGAACTCACAAACTGGGGAAAACACAAACTGACAATATTCAAACGGGTAACACACAACCTGAGAACGCACAAACTGGGGAACACACAAACTCAGAATTCTCAAACTGGGGAACACACAACCTGAGAATTCTCAAACTGGGGAACACACAATCTGAGAACTCACAAACAGCGGAACACACAAACTGAGAATTCACAAAGTGGGGAACACACAAACTGAGAATTCACAAAGTGGGGAACACACAACCGAGAACTCACAAACTGGGGAAAACATTAACTGACAATATTCAAACGGGTAACACACAACCTGAGAACGCACAAACTTGGGAACACACAACTGAGAACTCACAAACTGGGGAAAACACAAACTGACAATATTCAAACGGGTAACACACAACCTGAGAACGCACAAACTGGGGAACACACAAACAGAGAATTCACAAACTGGGGAACACACAAACTGAGAATTCATAAGCTGGGGAACACGCAATCTGGAGAACACACAAACTTGGGAACACACAACTGAGAACGCACAAACTGGGGAACATACAACCCAAGAACTCACAAAATAGGGAACACAGAAACTGAGAACTCACAAACTGGGGAACTCACAACCTGAGAACTCAGAAATTGGGGAACACACAACCTCGAGAACACACGAACTGGGGAACACACAAACTGAGAATTCTCAAACGGAGAACACACAACCTGAGAACTCACTAACTGGGGAACATACAACCCAAGAACTCACAAAATAGGGAACACAGAAACTGAGAACTCACAAACTGGGGAACATACAAACTGAGAATTCACAAACTGGTGAACACACAATCTGACAACTCACAAACTAGAGATCTCACAAACTGGAGATCTCACAACCTGGAGATCTCACAACCTGGAGAACTCACAACCTGGAGAACTCACAACGTGGAGAACTCACAACCTGGAGAACTCACAACCTGGAGAACTCACAAACTGGAGAACTCACAACCTGGAGAACTCACAACCTGGAGAACACACAAACTAGGGAACACACAAACTGAGAACACAGAAACTGGGGAACACAGAAAATGAGAATTCTCAAGCTGGGAAACAGCCAAATTGAGAATTCACAAATTGGGGAACATACAACCTGAGAAAACTCAGACTGGGAAACATACAAAATGAGAATTTTCAGACTGCGGAACAAACAAACTGAGAATTCTCAAACTGGGGTACACACAAACTGAGAACGCACAAACTGGGGAACATACAACCCAAGAATTCACAAAATAGGGAGCACAGACACTGAGAACTCACAAACTGGGGAACAGACAAAAGGGAGAACTCACAAACTGGAGAACTCACAACCTGGAGAATACACAAACTGGGGAACACACAAACTGACAACACACAAACTATGGAACAGAACACAGAAACTGAGAATTCACAAACTGGGGAACATACAACCTGAGAACACACAAACTGGGGAACATACAACCTGGAGAATACACAAACTGGGGAGCACACAGACTGAGAATTCTCAAACTGGGGAACACACAAACTGAGAATTGCCAAACTAGGGAACACACAAACTGAAAACTCACAAACAGCGGAACACACAAACTGAGAATTCTGAAACTGGACAACATACAACCTGAGAAATCAGAAACGGAGGAAAACACAACCTGCAGAACTCAGAAACTGGGGAACACACAACCTGAGAACTCTCAAACTGGGGAACACACAAACTGAGAACACAGAAACTGGGGAACACAGAAAATGTGAATTCTCAAGCTGGGAAGCAGCCAAATTGAGAATTCACAAATTGGCGAACATACAACCTGAGAAAACTCAGACTGGGGAACATACAAAATGAGAATTTTCAGACTGGGGAACACACAAACTGAGAATTCTCAAACTGGGGAACACACAAACTGGGGAACATACAACCCAAGAACTCACAAAATAGGGAACACAGAAACTGAGAACTCACAAACTGGGGAACAAACAAACTGGAGAACTCACAACCTGGAGAATACACAAACTGGGGAACACACAAACTGAGAATTCTCAAACTGTGGAACACACAAACAGAGAATTCACAAACTGGGGAACACGCAATCTGGAGAACACACAACCGAGAACTCACAAACTGGGGAAAACATTAACTGACAATATTCAAACGGGTAACACACAACCTGAGAACGCACAAACTTGGGAACACACAACTGAGAACTCACAAACTGGGGAAAACACAAACTGACAATATTCAAACGGGTAACACACAACCTGAGAACGCACAAACTGGGGAACACACAAACAGAGAATTCACAAACTGGGGAACACACAAACTGAGAATTCATAAGCTGGGGAACACGCAATCTGGAGAACACACAAACTTGGGAACACACAACTGAGAACGCACAAACTGGGGAACATACAACCCAAGAACTCACAAAATAGGGAACACAGAAACTGAGAACTCACAAACTGGGGAACTCACAACCTGAGAACTCAGAAATTGGGGAACACACAACCTCGAGAACACACGAACTGGGGAACACACAAACTGAGAATTCTCAAACGGAGAACACACAACCTGAGAACTCACAAACTGGGGAAAAAACAAACTGGAGAACTCACAACCTGGAGAATACACAAACTGGGGAACACACAAACTGAGAATTCTCAAACTGTGGAACACACAAACAGAGAATTCACAAACTGGGGAACACACAACCTGAGAATTCATAAGCTGGGGAACACGCAATCTGGAGAACACACAACCGAGAACTCACAAACTGGGGAAAACATTAACTGACAATATTCAAACGGGTAACACACAACCTGAGAACGCACAAACTTGGGAACACACAACTGAGAACTCACAAACTGGGGAAAACACAAACTGACAATATTCAAACGGGTAACACACAACCTGAGAACGCACAAACTGGGGAACACACAAACAGAGAATTCACAAACTGGGGAACACACAAACTGAGAATTCATAAGCTGGGGAACACGCAATCTGGAGAACACACAAACTTGGGAACACACAACTGAGAACGCACAAACTGGGGAACATACAACCCAAGAACTCACAAAATAGGGAACACAGAAACTGAGAACTCACAAACTGGGGAACTCACAACCTGAGAACTCAGAAATTGGGGAACACACAACCTCGAGAACACACGAACTGGGGAACACACAAACTGAGAATTCTCAAACGGAGAACACACAACCTGAGAACTCACAAACTGGGGAACATACAACCCAAGAACTCACAAAATAGGGAACACAGAAACTGAGAACTCACAAACTGGGGAACATACAAACTGAGAATTCACAAACTGGTGAACACACAATCTGACAACTCACAAACTAGAGATCTCACAAACTGGAGATCTCACAACCTGGAGATCTCACAACCTGGAGAACTCACAACCTGGAGAACTCACAACGTGGAGAACTCACAACCTGGAGAACTCACAAACTGGAGAACTCACAACGTGGAGAACTCACAACCTGGAGAACTCACAAACTGGAGAACTCACAACCTGGAGAACTCACAACCTGGAGAACACACAAACTAGGGAACACACAAACTGAGAACACAGAAACTGGGGAACACAGAAAATGAGAATTCTCAAGCTGGGAAACAGCCAAATTGAGAATTCACAAATTGGGGAACATACAACCTGAGAAAACTCAGACTGGGGAACATACAAAATGAGAATTTTCAGACTGGGGAACATACAACCCAAGAATTCACAAAATAGGGAGCACAGACACTGAGAACTCACAAACTGGGGAACAGACAAAAGGGAGAACTCACAAACTGGAGAACTCACAACCTGAGAACTCAGAAATTGGGGAACACACAACCTCGAGAACACACGAACTGGGGAACACACAAACTGAGAATTCTCAAACGGAGAACACACAACCTGAGAACTCACAATCTGGGGAACATACAACCCAAGAACTCACAAAATAGGGAGCACAGACACTGAGAACTCACAAACTGGGGAACAGACAAAAGGGAGAACTCACAAACTGGAGAACTCACAACCTGGAGAATACACAAACTGGGGAACACACAAACTGACAACACACAAACTATGGAACAGAACACACAAACTGAGAATTCACAAACTGGGGAACATACAACCTGGAGAATACACAAACTGGGGAACACACAAACTGAGAATTCTCAAACTGTGGAACACACAACCTGAGAATTCTCAAACTGGGGAACACACAAAATCAGAACTCAGAAACGGGGGAACTCACAACCTGGAGAACTCACAAACTGGGGAACATACAACCCAAGAACTCACAAAATAGGGAACACAGAAACTGAGAACTCACAAACTGGGGAACATACAAACTGAGAATTCACAAACTGGTGAACACACAATCTGACAACTCACAAACTAGAGATCTCACAAACTGGAGATCTCACAACCTGGAGATCTCACAACCTGGAGAACTCACAACCTGGAGAACTCACAACGTGGAGAACTCACAACCTGGAGAACTCACAAACTGGAGAACTCACAACGTGGAGAACACACAAACTAGGGATCATGCAAACTGAGAATTCACAAACTGGGGAACACACAAACAGAGAATTCACAAACTGTGGAACACACAACCTGAGAATTCATAAGCTGGGGAACACGCAATCTGGAGAACACACAACCGAGAACTGACAAACTGGGGAAAACATTAACTGACAATATTCAAACGGGTAACACACAACCTGAGAACGCACAAACTTGGGAACACACAACTGAGAACTCACAAACTGGGGAAAACACAAACTGACAATATTCAAACGGGTAGCACACAACCTGAGAACGCACAAACTGGGGAACACACAAACAGAGAATTCACAAACTGGGGAACACACAAACTGAGAATTCATAAGCTGGGGAACACGCAATCTGGAGAACACACAAACTTGGGAACACACAACTGAGAACGCACAAACTGGGGAACATACAACCCAAGAACTCACAAAATAGGGAACACAGAAACTGAGAATTCACAAAGTGGGGAACACACAAACAGAGAACTCACAAATTGGGGAACACACAACCTCGAGAACACACGAACTGGGGAACACACAAACTGAGAATTCTCAAACGGAGAACACACAACCTGAGAACTCACAAACTGGGGAACATACAACCCAAGAACTCACAAAATAGGGAACACAGAAACTGAGAACTCACAAACTGGGGAACATACAAACTGAGAATTCACAAACTGGTGAACACACAATCTGACAACTCACAAACTAGAGATCTCACAAACTGGAGATCTCACAACCTGGAGATCTCACAACCTGGAGAACTCACAACCTGGAGAACTCACAACGTGGAGAACTCACAACCTGGAGAACTCACAACCTGGAGAACACACAAACTAGGGAACACACAAACTGAGAACACAGAAACTGGGGAACACAGAAAATGAGAATTCTCAAGCTGGGAAACAGCCAAATTGAGAATTCACAAATTGGGGAACATACAACCTGAGAAAACTCAGACTGGGGAACATACAAAATGAGAATTTTCAGACTGGGGAACAAACAAACTGAGAATTCTCAAACTGGGGTACACACAACCTGAGAACGCACAAACTGGGGAACATAAAACCCAAGAATTCACAAAATAGGGAGCACCGACACTGAGAACTCACAAACTGGGGAACAGACAAAAGGGAGAACTCACAAACTGGAGAACTCACAACCTGGAGAATACACAAACTGGGGAACACACAAACTGACAACTCACAAACTAGAGATCTCACAAACTGGAGATCTCACAACCTGGAGATCTCACAACCTGGAGAACTCACAACCTGGAGAACTCACAACGTGGAGAACTCACAACCTGGAGAACTCACAAACTGGAGAACTCACAACGTGGAGAACACACAAACTAGGGATCATGCAAACTGAGAATTCACAAACTGGGGAACACACAAACAGAGAATTCACAAACTGTGGAACACACAACCTGAGAATTCATAAGCTGGGGAACACGCAATCTGGAGAACACACAACCGAGAACTGACAAACTGGGGAAAACATTAACTGACAATATTCAAACGGGTAACACACAACCTGAGAACGCACAAACTTGGGAACACACAACTGAGAACTCACAAACTGGGGAAAACACAAACTGACAATATTCAAACGGGTAGCACACAACCTGAGAACGCACAAACTGGGGAACACACAAACAGAGAATTCACAAACTGGGGAACACACAAACTGAGAATTCATAAGCTGGGGAACACGCAATCTGGAGAACACACAAACTTGGGAACACACAACTGAGAACGCACAAACTGGGGAACATACAACCCAAGAACTCACAAAATAGGGAACACAGAAACTGAGAATTCACAAAGTGGGGAACACACAAACAGAGAACTCACAAATTGGGGAACACACAACCTCGAGAACACACGAACTGGGGAACACACAAACTGAGAATTCTCAAACGGAGAACACACAACCTGAGAACTCACAAACTGGGGAACATACAACCCAAGAACTCACAAAATAGGGAACACAGAAACTGAGAACTCACAAACTGGGGAACATACAAACTGAGAATTCACAAACTGGTGAACACACAATCTGACAACTCACAAACTAGAGATCTCACAAACTGGAGATCTCACAACCTGGAGATCTCACAACCAGGAGAACTCACAACCTGGAGAACTCACAACGTGGAGAACTCACAACCTGGAGAACTCACAACCTGGAGAACACACAAACTAGGGAACACACAAACTGAGAACACAGAAACTGGGGAACACAGAAAATGAGAATTCTCAAGCTGGGAAACAGCCAAATTGAGAATTCACAAATTGGGGAACATACAACCTGAGAAAACTCAGACTGGGGAACATACAAAATGAGAATTTTCAGACTGGGGAACAAACAAACTGAGAATTCTCAAACTGGGGTACACACAACCTGAGAACGCACAAACTGGGGAACATAAAACCCAAGAATTCACAAAATAGGGAGCACCGACACTGAGAACTCACAAACTGGGGAACAGACAAAAGGGATAACTCACAAACTGGAGAACTCACAACCTGGAGAATACACAAACTGGGGAACACACAAACTGACAACACACAAACTATGGAACAGAACACACAAACTAAGAATTCACAAACTGGGGAACATACAACCTGAGAACTCACAAACTGGGGAACACACAAACTGGAGAACTCTCAAACTGGGGAACACACAAACTGACAATATTCAAACGGGTAACACACAACCTGAGAACGCACAAACTTGGGAACACACAACTGAGAACTCACAAACTGGGGAAAACACAAACTGACAATATTCAAACGGGTAACACACAACCTGAGAACGCACAAACTGGGGAACACACAAACTCAGAATTCTCAAACTGGGGAACACACAACCTGAGAATTCTCAAACTGGGGAACACACAATCTGAGAACTCACAAACAGCGGAACACACAAACTGAGAATTCACAAAGTAGGGAACACACAAACTGAGAA
This sequence comes from Hypanus sabinus, assembly GCF_030144855.1. Taxonomy (NCBI): domain Eukaryota; kingdom Metazoa; phylum Chordata; class Chondrichthyes; order Myliobatiformes; family Dasyatidae; genus Hypanus; species Hypanus sabinus. Next base: position 109,764 of record NW_026781352.1, read on the forward strand.
TTCACAAAGTGGGGAACACACAACCGAGAACTCACAAACTGGGGAAAACATTAACTGACAATATTCAAACGGGTAACACACAACCTGAGAACGCACAAACTTGGGAACACACAACTGAGAACTCACAAACTGGGGAAAACACAAACTGACAATATTCAAACGGGTAACACACAACCTGAGAACGCACAAACTGGGGAACACACAAACTGAGAATTCTCAAACTGGGGAACACACAAACTGAGAATTCATAAGCTGGGGAACACGCAATCTGGAGAACACACAAACTTGGGAACACACAACTGAGAACGCACAAACTGGGGAACATACAACCCAAGAACTCACAAAATAGGGAACACAGAAACTGAGAACTCACAAACTGGGGAACTCACAACCTGAGAACTCAGAAATTGGGGAACACACAACCTCGAGAACACACGAACTGGGGAACACACAAACTGAGAATTCTCAAACGGAGAACACACAACCTGAGAACTCACAAACTGGGGAACATACAACCCAAGAACTCACAAAATAGGGAACACAGAAACTGAGAACTCACAAACTGGGGAACATACAAACTGAGAATTCACAAACTGGTGAACACACAATCTGACAACTCACAAACTAGAGATCTCACAAACTGGAGATCTCACAACCTGGAGATCTCACAACCTGGAGAACTCACAACCTGGAGAACTCACAACGTGGAGAACTCACAACCTGGAGAACTCACAACCTGGAGAACTCACAAACTGGAGAACTCACAACCTGGAGAACTCACAACCTGGAGAACACACAAACTAGGGAACACACAAACTGAGAACACAGAAACTGGGGAACACAGAAAATGAGAATTCTCAAGCTGGGAAACAGCCAAATTGAGAATTCACAAATTGGGGAACATACAACCTGAGAAAACTCAGACTGGGGAACATACAAAATGAGAATTTTCAGACTGCGGAACAAACAAACTGAGAATTCTCAAACTGGGGTACACACAACCTGAGAACGCACAAACTGGGGAACATACAACCCAAGAATTCACAAAATAGGGAGCACAGACACTGAGAACTCACAAACTGGGGAACAGACAAAAGGGAGAACTCACAAACTGGAGAACTCACAACCTGGAGAATACACAAACTGGGGAACACACAAACTGACAACACACAAACTATGGAACAGAACACAGAAACTGAGAATTCACAAACTGGGGAACATACAACCTGAGAACACACAAACTGGGGAACATACAACCTGGAGAATACACAAACTGGGGAGCACACAAACTGAGAATTCTCAAACTGGGGAACACACAAACTGAGAATTGCCAAACTAGGGAACACACAAACTGAAAACTCACAAACAGCGGAACACACAAACTGAGAATTCTGAAACTGGACAACATACAACCTGAGAAATCAGAAACGGAGGAAAACACAACCTGCAGAACTCAGAAACTGGGGAACACACAACCTGAGAACTCTCAAACTGGGGAACACACAAACTGAGAACACAGAAACTGGGGAACACAGAAAATGTGAATTCTCAAGCTGGGAAGCAGCCAAATTGAGAATTCACAAATTGGCGAACATACAACCTGAGAAAACTCAGACTGGGGAACATACAAAATGAGAATTTTCAGACTGGGGAACACACAAACTGAGAATTCTCAAACTGGGGAACACACAAACTGGGGAACATACAACCCAAGAACTCACAAAATAGGGAACACAGAAACTGAGAACTCACAAACTGGGGAACAAACAAACTGGAGAACTCACAACCTGGAGAATACACAAACTGGGGAACACACAAACTGAGAATTCTCAAACTGTGGAACACACAAACAGAGAATTCACAAACTGGGGAACACACAACCTGAGAATTCATAAGCTGGGGAACACGCAATCTGGAGAACACACAACCGAGAACTCACAAACTGGGGAAAACATTAACTGACAATATTCAAACGGGTAACACACAACCTGAGAACGCACAAACTTGGGAACACACAACTGAGAACTCACAAACTGGGGAAAACACAAACTGACAATATTCAAACGGGTAACACACAACCTGAGAACGCACAAACTGGGGAACACACAAACAGAGAATTCACAAACTGGGGAACACACAAACTGAGAATTCATAAGCTGGGGAACACGCAATCTGGAGAACACACAAACTTGGGAACACACAACTGAGAACGCACAAACTGGGGAACATACAACCCAAGAACTCACAAAATAGGGAACACAGAAACTGAGAATTCTCAAACGGAGAACACACAACCTGAGAACTCACAAACTGGGGAACATACAACCCAAGAACTCACAAAATAGGGAACACAGAAACTGAGAACTCACAAACTGGGGAACATACAAACTGAGAATTCACAAACTGGTGAACACACAATCTGACAACTCACAAACTAGAGATCTCACAAACTGGAGATCTCACAACCTGGAGATCTCACAACCTGGAGAACTCACAACCTGGAGAACTCACAACGTGGAGAACTCACAACCTGGAGAACTCACAAACTGGAGAACTCACAACGTGGAGAACTCACAACCTGGAGAACTCACAAACTGGAGAACTCACAACCTGGAGAACTCACAACCTGGAGAACACACAAACTAGGGAACACACAAACTGAGAACACAGAAACTGGGGAACACAGAAAATGAGAATTCTCAAGCTGGGAAACAGCCAAATTGAGAATTCACAAATTGGGGAACATACAACCTGAGAAAACTCAGACTGGGGAACATACAAAATGAGAATTTTCAGACTGGGGAACATACAACCCAAGAATTCACAAAATAGGGAGCACAGACACTGAGAACTCACAAACTGTGGAACAGACAAAAGGGAGAACTCACAAACTGGAGAACTCACAACCTGAGAACTCAGAAATTGGGGAACACACAACCTCGAGAACACACGAACTGGGGAACACACAAACTGAGAATTCTCAAACGGAGAACACACAACCTGAGAACTCACAAACTGGGGAACATACAACCCAAGAACTCACAAAATAGGGAGCACAGACACTGAGAACTCAAAAACTGGGGAACAGACAAAAGGGAGAACTCACAAACTGGAGAACTCACAACCTGGAGAATACACAAACTGGGGAACACACAAACTATGGAACAGAACACACAAACTGAGAATTCACAAACTGGGGAACATACAACCTGAGAACTCACAAACTGGGGAACAGACAAACTGGAGAACTCACAAACTGGAGAACTCACAACCTGGAGAATACACAAACTGGGGAGCACACAGACTGAGAATTCTCAAACTGTGGAACACACAAACAGAGAATTCACAAACTGGGGAACACACAAACTGAGAATTGCCAAACTAGGGAACACACAAACTGAAAACTCACAAACAGCGGAACACACAAACTGAGAATTCTGAAACTGGACAACATAAAACCTGAGAACTCAGAAACTGGGGAACACACAACCTGAGAACTCTCAAACTGGGGAACACACAAACTGAGAACACAGAAACTGGGGAACACAGAAAATGTGAATTCTCAAGCTGGGAAGCAGCCAAATTGAGAATTCACAAATTGGGGAACATACAACCTGAGAAAACTCAGACTGGGGAACATACAAAATGAGAATTTTCAGACTGGGGAACACACAAACTGAGAATTCTCAAACTGGGGAACACACAAACTGGGGAACATACAACCCAAGAACTCACAAAATAGGGAACACAGAAACTGAGAACTCACAAACTGGGGAACAAACAAACTGGAGAACTCACAACCTGGAGAATACACAAACTGGGGAACACACAAACTGAGAATTCTCAAACTGTGGAACACACAAACAGAGAATTCACAAACTGGGGAACACACAACCTGAGAATTCACAAACTGGGGAACACACAAACTATGGAACAGAACACACAAACTGGGAATTCACAAACTGGGGAACACACAAACTGAGAATTCTCAAACTGGGGAACACACAACCTGAGAACGCACAAACTGGGGAACATACAACCCAAGAATTCACAAAATAGGGAGCACAGACACTGAGAACTCACAAACTGGGGAACAGACAAAAGGGAGAACTCACAAACTGGAGAACTCACAACCTGGAGAATACACAAACTGGGGAACACACAAACTGACAACACACAAACTATGGAACAGAACACACAAACTGAGAATTCACAAACTGGGGAACATACAACCTGAGAACTCACAAACTGGGGAACAGACAAACTGGAGAACTCACAAACTGGAGAACTCACAACCTGGAGAATACACAAACTGGGGAGCACACAGACTGAGAATTCTCAAACTGTGGAACACACAAACAGAGAATTCACAAACTGGGGAACACACAAACTGAGAATTGCCAAACTAGGGAACACACAAACTGAAAACTCACAAACAGCGGAACACACAAACTGAGAATTCTGAAACTGGACAACATAAAACCTGAGAACTCAGAAACTGGGGAACACACAACCTGAGAACTCTCAAACTGGGGAACACACAAACTGAGAACACAGAAACTGGGGAACACAGAAAATGTGAATTCTCAAGCTGGGAAGCAGCCAAATTGAGAATTCACAAATTGGGGAACATACAACCTGAGAAAACTCAGACTGGGGAACATACAAAATGAGAATTTTCAGACTGGGGAACACACAACCTGAGAATTCTCAAACTGGGGAACACACAAACTGGGGAACATACAACCCAAGAACTCACAAAATAGGGAACACAGAAATTGAGAACTCACAAACTGGAGAACTCACAACGTGGAGAACTCACAACCTGGAGAACTCACAACCTGGAGAACTCACAAACTGGAGAACTCACAACCTGGAGAACTCACAACCTGGAGAACACACAAACTAGGGAACACACAAACTGAGAACACAGAAACTGGGGAACACAGAAAATGAGAATTCTCAAGCTGGGAAACAGCCAAATTGAGAATTCACAAATTGGGGAACATACAACCTGAGAAAACTCAGACTGGGGAACATACAAAATGAGAATTTTCAGACTGCGGAACAAACAAACTGAGAATTCTCAAACTGGGGTACACACAACCTGAGAACGCACAAACTGGGGAACATACAACCCAAGAATTCACAAAATAGGGAGCACAGACACTGAGAACTCACAAACTGGGGAACAGACAAAAGGGAGAACTCACAAACTGGAGAACTCACAACCTGGAGAATACACAAACTGGGGAACACACAAACTGACAACACACAAACTATGGAACAGAACACAGAAACTGAGAATTCACAAACTGGGGAACATACAACCTGAGAACACACAAACTGGGGAACATACAACCTGGAGAATACACAAACTGGGGAGCACACAAACTGAGAATTCTCAAACTGGGGAACACACAAACTGAGAATTGCCAAACTAGGGAACACACAAACTGAAAACTCACAAACAGCGGAACACACAAACTGAGAATTCTGAAACTGGACAACATACAACCTGAGAAATCAGAAACGGAGGAAAACACAACCTGCAGAACTCAGAAACTGGGGAACACACAACCTGAGAACTCTCAAACTGGGGAACACACAAACTGAGAACACAGAAACTGGGGAACACAGAAAATGTGAATTCTCAAGCTGGGAAGCAGCCAAATTGAGAATTCACAAATTGGCGAACATACAACCTGAGAAAACTCAGACTGGGGAACGTACAAAATGAGAATTTTCAGACTGGGGAACACACAAACTGAGAATTCTCAAACTGGGGAACACACAAACTGGGGAACATACAACCCAAGAACTCACAAAATAGGGAACACAGAAACTGAGAACTCACAAACTGGGGAACAAACAAACTGGAGAACTCACAACCTGGAGAATACACAAACTGGGGAACACACAAACTGAGAATTCTCAAACTGTGGAACACACAAACAGAGAATTCACAAACTGGGGAACACACAACCTGAGAATTCATAAGCTGGGGAACACGCAATCTGGAGAACACACAACCGAGAACTCACAAACTGGGGAAAACATTAACTGACAATATTCAAACGGGTAACACACAACCTGAGAACGCACAAACTTGGGAACACACAACTGAGAACTCACAAACTGGGGAAAACACAAACTGACAATATTCAAACGGGTAACACACAACCTGAGAACGCACAAACTGGGGAACACACAAACAGAGAATTCACAAACTGGGGAACACACAAACTGAGAATTCATAAGCTGGGGAACACGCAATCTGGAGAACACACAAACTTGGGAACACACAACTGAGAACGCACAAACTGGGGAACATACAACCCAAGAACTCACAAAATAGGGAACACAGAAACTGAGAATTCTCAAACGGAGAACACACAACCTGAGAACTCACAAACTGGGGAACATACAACCCAAGAACTCACAAAATAGGGAACACAGAAACTGAGAACTCACAAACTGGGGAACATACAAACTGAGAATTCACAAACTGGTGAACACACAATCTGACAACTCACAAACTAGAGATCTCACAAACTGGAGATCTCACAACCTGGAGATCTCACAACCTGGAGAACTCACAACCTGGAGAACTCACAACGTGGAGAACTCACAACCTGGAGAACTCACAAACTGGAGAACTCACAACGTGGAGAACTCACAACCTGGAGAACTCACAAACTGGAGAACTCACAACCTGGAGAACTCACAACCTGGAGAACACACAAACTAGGGAACACACAAACTGAGAACACAGAAACTGGGGAACACAGAAAATGAGAATTCTCAAGCTGGGAAACAGCCAAATTGAGAATTCACAAATTGGGGAACATACAAAATGAGAATTTTCAGACTGGGGAACATACAACCCAAGAATTCACAAAATAGGGAGCACAGACACTGAGAACTCACAAACTGTGGAACAGACAAAAGGGAGAACTCACAAACTGGAGAACTCACAACCTGAGAACTCAGAAATTGGGGAACACACAACCTCGAGAACACACGAACTGGGGAACACACAAACTGAGAATTCTCAAACGGAGAACACACAACCTGAGAACTCACAAACTGGGGAACATACAACCCAAGAACTCACAAAATAGGGAGCACAGACACTGAGAACTCAAAAACTGGGGAACAGACAAAAGGGAGAACTCACAAACTGGAGAACTCACAACCTGGAGAATACACAAACTGGGGAACACACAAACTGACAACACACAAACTATGGAACGGAACACACAAACTGAGAATTCACAAACTGGGGAACATACAACCTGAGAACTCACAAACTGGGGAACAGACAAACTGGAGAACTCACAAACTGGAGAACTCACAACCTGGAGAATACACAAACTGGGGAGCACACAGACTGAGAATTCTCAAACTGTGGAACACACAAACAGAGAATTCACAAACTGGGGAACACACAAACTGAGAATTGCCAAACTAGGGAACACACAAACTGAAAACTCACAAACAGCGGAACACACAAACTGAGAATTCTGAAACTGGACAACATAAAACCTGAGAACTCAGAAACTGGGGAACACACAACCTGAGAACTCTCAAACTGGGGAACACACAAACTGAGAACACAGAAACTGGGGAACACAGAAAATGTGAATTCTCAAGCTGGGAAGCAGCCAAATTGAGAATTCACAAATTGGGGAACATACAACCTGAGAAAACTCAGACTGGGGAACATACAAAATGAGAATTTTCAGACTGGGGAACACACAAACTGAGAATTCTCAAACTGGGGAACACACAAACTGGGGAACATACAACCCAAGAACTCACAAAATAGGGAACACAGAAACTGAGAACTCACAAACTGGGGAACAAACAAACTGGAGAACTCACAACCTGGAGAATACACAAACTGGGGAACACACAAACTGAGAATTCTCAAAATGTGGAACACACAAACAGAGAATTCACAAACTGGGGAACACACAACCTGAGAATTCACAAACTGGGGAACACACAAACTATGGAACAGAACACACAAACTGGGAATTCACAAACTGGGGAACACACAAACTGAGAATTCTCAAACTGGGGAACACACAACCTGAGAACGCACAAACTGGGGAACATACAACCCAAGAATTCACAAAATAGGGAGCACAGACACTGAGAACTCACAAACTGGGGAACAGACAAAAGGGAGAACTCACAAACTGGAGAACTCACAACCTGGAGAATACACAAACTGGGGAACACACAAACTGGGGAACACACAAACTGAGAACTCAGAAACTGAGGAACACACAACCTGGAGAACTCACAAACTGGAGAAAACACATCCACGGGAACTCACAACTTGGGGAACTCAAAACCAGGGGAACTCACAGGCTGGGGAAAACATAACCTGGAGAGCTCTCAAACCTTGGGAACACACAACCTGAGAACTCTCAAACTGTGGAACACACAACCTGAGAATTCTCAAACTGGGGAACACACAAAATCAGAACTCAGAAACGGGGGAACTCACAACCTGGAGAACTCACAAACTGGGGAACATACAACCCAAGAACTCACAAAATAGGGAACACAGAAACTGAGAACTCACAAACTGGGGAACATACAAACTGAGAATTCACAAACTGGTGAACACACAATCTGACAACTCACAAACTAGAGATCTCACAAACTGGAGATCTCACAACCTGGAGATCTCACAACCTGGAGAACTCACAACCTGGAGAACTCACAACGTGGAGAACTCACAACCTGGAGAACTCACAACCTGGAGAACACACAAACTAGGGAACACACAAACTGAGAACACAGAAACTGGGGAACACAGAAAATGAGAATTCTCAAGCTGGGAAACAGCCAAATTGAGAATTCACAAATTGGGGAACATACAACCTGAGAAAACTCAGACTGGGGAACATACAAAATGAGAATTTTCAGACTGGGGAACAAACAAACTGAGAATTCTCAAACTGGGGTACACACAACCTGAGAACGCACAAACTGGGGAACATACAACCCAAGAATTCACAAAATAGGGAGCACAGACACTGAGAACTCACAAACTGGGGAACAGACAAAAGGGAGAACTCACAAACTGGAGAACTCACAACCTGGAGAATACACAAACTGGGGAACACACAAACTGACAACACACAAACTATGGAACAGAACACACAAACTGAGAATTCACAAACTGGGGAACATACAACCTGAGAACTCACAAACTGGGGAACAGACAAACTGGAGAACTCACAAACTGGAGAACTCACAACCTGGAGAATACACAAACTGGGGAGCACACAGACTGAGAATTCTCAAACTGTGGAACACACAAACAGAGAATTCACAAACTGGGGAACACACAAACTGAGAATTGCCAAACTAGGGAACACACAAACTGAAAACTCACAAACAGCGGAACACACAAACTGAGAATTCTGAAACTGGACAACATAAAACCTGAGAACTCAGAAACTGGGGAACACACAACCTGAGAACTCTCAAACTGGGGAACACACAAACTGAGAACACAGAAACTGGGGAACACAGAAAATGTGAATTCTCAAGCTGGGAAGCAGCCAAATTGAGAATTCACAAATTGGGGAACATACAACCTGAGAAAACTCAGACTGGGGAACATACAAAATGAGAATTTTCAGACTGGGGAACACACAACCTGAGAATTCTCAAACTGGGGAACACACAAACTGTGGAACATACAACCCAAGAACTCACAAAATAGGGAACACAGAAATTGAGAACTCACAAACTGGGGAACAAACAAACTGGAGAACTCACAACCTGGAGAATACACAAACTGGGGAACACACAAACTGAGAATTCTCAAACTGTGGAACACACAAACAGAGAATTCACAAACTGGGGAACACACAACCTGAGAATTCACAAACTGGGGAACACACAAACTGAGAACACACAAACTATGGAACAGAACACACAAACTGGGAATTCACAAACTGGGGAACATACAACCTGAGAACTCACAAACTGGGGAACACACAAACTGGAGAACTCTCAAACTGGAGAACTCACAACCTGGAGAATACACAAACTGGGGAACACACAAACTGAGAATTCTCAAACTGGGGAACACACAAACTGAGAACACAGAAACTGGGTAACACAGACACTGAGAACTCACAAACTGGGGAACAGACAAACTGGAGAACTCACAAACTGGAGAACTCACAACCTGGAGAATACACAAACTGGGGAACACACAAACTGAGAATTCTCAAACTGGGGAACACACAAACTGAGAACACAGAAACTGGGTAACACAGACACTGAGAACTCACAAACTGGGGAACAGACAAACTGGAGAACTCACAAACTGGAGAACTCACAACCTGGAGAATACACAAACTGGGGAACACACAAACTGAGAATTCTCAAACTGGGGAACACACAAACTGAGAACACAGAAACTGGGTAACACAGAAAATGAGAATTCTCAAACTGGGAAACAGCCAAACTGAGAATTTTCAAACTGGGGAACACACAACCTGAGAACGCACAAACTGGGGAACATACAACCCAAGAACTCACAAAATAGGGAACACAGAAACTGATAACTCACAAACTGGGGAACACACAACCTGAGAACTCACAAAATGGAGAACACACAAACTGGGGAACACACAACTGAGATTTCACAAACTGGGGAAAACACAAACTGACAATATTCAAACGGGTAACACACAAACTGAGAACGCACAATCAGGGGAACACACAAACTGAGAATTCTCAAACTGGGGAACACACAAACTGGGGAACATACAACCCAAGAACTCACAAAATAGGGAACACAGAAACTGAGAACTCACAAACTGGGGAACAAACAAACTGGAGAACTCACAACCTGGAGAATACACAAACTGGGGAACACACAAACTGAGAATTCTCAAACTGTGGAACACACAAACAGAGAATTCACAAACTGGGGAACACACAACCTGAGAATTCATAAGCTGGGAACACGCAATCTGGAGAACACACAACCGAGAACTCTCAAACTGGGGAAAACACTAACTGACAATATTCAAACGGGTAACTCACAACCTGAGAACGCACAAACTTGGGAACACACAACTGAGAACTCACAAACTGGGGAAAACACAAACTGACAATATTCAAACGGGTAACACACAACCTGAGAACGCACAAACTGGGGAACACACAAACTGAGAATTCTCAAACTGGGGAACACACAAACTGAGAATTCTCAAACTGGGGAACACACAAACTGAGAATTCACAAACAGGGGAACACACAACCTGAGAATTCATAAGCTGGGGAACACGCAATCTGGAGCACACACAAACTTGGGAACACACAAGTGAGAACGCACAAACTGGGGAACATACAACCCAAGAACTCACAAAATAGGGAACACAGAAACTGAGAACTCACAAACTGGGGAACACACAACCTGAGAATTCTCAAACTGGGGAACACACAACCTGAGAACTCACAAACAGCGGAACACACAAACTGAGAATTCACAAAGTGGGGAACACACAAACTGAGAACTCACAAATTGGGGAACACACAACCTCGAGAACACACGAACTGGGGAACACACAAACTGAGAATTCTCAAACGGAGAACACACAACCCGTAAATTCTCTAACTGGGGAACACACAAGCTGAGAATTCACAAACTGGGGAACACACAAACTGAGAATTCATAAGCTGGGGAACACGCAATCTGGAGAACACACAAACTTGGGAACACACAACTGAGAACTCACAAACTGGGGAAAACACAAACTGACAATATTCAAACGGGTAACACACAACCTGAGAACGCACAAACTGGGGAACACACAAACTGAGAATTCTCAAACTGGGGAACACACAACCTGAGAACGCACAAACTGGGGAACATACAACCCAAGAACTCACAAAATAGGGAACACAGAAACTGAGAACTCACAAACTGGGGAACATACAAACTGAGAATTCACAAACTGGTGAACACACAATCTGACAACTCACAAACTAGAGATCTCACAAACTGGAGATCTCACAACCTGGAGAACTCACAACCTGGAGAACTCACAACCTGGAGAACTCACAACCTGGAGAACTCACAAACTGGAGAACTCACAAACTGGAGATCTCACAACCTGGAGAATTCACAAACTGCGGAACACACAAACTGAGAATTCACAAACTGGGGAACACACAACCTGCAGAACTCACAAACTGGAGAACACACACACTGGAGAACTCACAAACTGGAGAACTCACAAACTGAGAAATCACAAACTGGGAACACACAAACTTCAAGAACTCACACACTACGGAACACACAAACTGAGAATTCACAAAACTAGGAACACAGAAACTGAGAACACACAAAATGGGGAACACAAATAAAAAGAGAACTCAAACTGGGGAAATCTCAACTTGAAAACTCACAAACTGGGGAACACACAACCTGGAGAACTCTCAAACTGGGGAACACACAACTGAGAACTCACAAACTGGGGAAAGCACAAACTGACAATATTCAAACGGGTAACACACAACTGAGAACTCACAAACTGGGGAAAGCACAAACTGACAATATTCAAATGGGTAACACACAACCTGAGAACGCACAAACTGGGGAACACACAAACTGAGAATTCTCAAACTGGCGTACACACAACCTGAAAACGCACAAACTGGGGAGCACACAGACTGAGAATTCTCAAACTGAGGAACACACAAACAGAGAATTCACAAACTGGGGAACACACAACCTGAGAATTCATAAGCTGGGGAACACGCAACCTGAGAACTCACAAACTGGGGAACTCACAATCTGGGGAACACACAACTGAGAGTTCACAAACTGGGGAAAACACAAACTGACAATATTCAAACGGGTAACACACAACCTGAGAACGCACAATCTGGGGAACACACAAACTGAGAATTCTCAAACTGGGGAACATACAACCCAAGAACTCACAAAATAGGGAACACAGACACTGAGAACTCACAAACTGGGGAACAGACAAACTGGAGAACTCACAAACTGGAGAACTCACAACCTGGAGAATACACAAACTGGGGAACACACAAACTGAGAATTCTCAAACTGGGGAACACACAAACTGAGAACACAGAAACTGGGTAACACAGAAAATGAGAATTCTCAAACTGGGAAACAGCCAAACTGAGAATTTTCAAACTGGGGAACACACAACCTGAGAACGCACAAACTGGGGAACATACAACCCAAGAACTCACAAAATAGGGAACACAGAAACTGAGAACTCACAAACTGGGGAACACATAAACTGGGGAACATACAAACTGAGAATTCACAAACTGTGAACACACAATCTGACAACTCACAAACTAGAGATCTCACAAACTGGAGATCTCACAACCTGGAGATCTCACAACCTGGAGAACTCACAACCTGGAGAACTCACAACCTGGAGAAATCACAAACTGGAGAACTCACAACCTGGAGAACTCACAACCTGGAGAACACACAAATTGGGGAACACAGAAACTGAGAATTCTCAAACTGCAGAACTCACAAACTGGGGAAAACACAAACTGATAATTCTCAAACTGGGGAACACACAAACTGAGAATTCACAAACTGGGGAACACACAAACTGAGAATTCACAAACTGGGGAACACACAAACTGAGAACACACAAACTATGGAACAGAACACACAAACTGGGAATTCACAAACTGGGGAACATACAACCTGAGAACTCACAAACTGGGGAACACACAAACTGGAGAACTCTCAAACTGGAGAACTCACAACCTGGAGAATACACAAACTGGGGAACACACAAACTGAGAATTCTCAAACTGGGGAACACACAAACTGAGAACACAGAAACTGGGTAACACAGACACTGAGAACTCACAAACTGGGGAACAGACAAACTGGAGAACTCACAAACTGGAGAACTCACAACCTGGAGAATACACAAACTGGGGAACACACAAACTGAGAATTCTCAAACTGGGGAACACACAAACTGAGAACACAGAAACTGGGTAACACAGAAAATGAGAATTCTCAAACTGGGAAACAGCCAAACTGAGAATTTTCAAACTGGGGAACACACAACCTGAGAACGCACAAACTGGGGAACATACAACCCAAGAACTCACAAAATAGGGAACACAGAAACTGATAACTCACAAACTGGGGAACACACAACCTGAGAACTCACAAAATGGAGAACACACAAACTGGGGAACACACAACTGAGATTTCACAAACTGGGGAAAACACAAACTGACAATATTCAAACGGGTAACACACAAACTGAGAACGCACAATCAGGGGAACACACAAACTGAGAATTCTCAAACTGGGGAACACACAAACTGGGGAACATACAACCCAAGAACTCACAAAATAGGGAACACAGAAACTGAGAACTCACAAACTGGGGAACAAACAAACTGGAGAACTCACAACCTGGAGAATACACAAACTGGGGAACACACAAACTGAGAATTCTCAAACTGTGGAACACACAAACAGAGAATTCACAAACTGGGGAACACACAACCTGAGAATTCATAAGCTGGGAACACGCAATCTGGAGAACACACAACCGAGAACTCACAAACTGGGGAAAACACTAACTGACAATATTCAAACGGGTAACTCACAACCTGAGAACGCACAAACTTGGGAACACACAACTGAGAACTCACAAACTGGGGAAAACACAAACTGACAATATTCAAACGGGTAACACACAACCTGAGAACGCACAAACTGGGGAACACACAAACTGAGAATTCTCAAACTGGGGAACACACAAACTGAGAATTCTCAAACTGGGGAACACACAAACTGAGAATTCACAAACTGGGGAACACACAACCTGAGAATTCATAAGCTGGGGAACACGCAATCTGGAGCACACACAAACTTGGGAACACACAAGTGAGAACGCACAAACTGGGGAACATACAACCCTAGAACTCACAAAATAGGGAACACAGAAACTGAGAACTCACAAACTGGGGAACACACAACCTGAGAATTCTCAAACTGGGGAACACACAACCTGAGAACTCACAAACAGCGGAACACACAAACTGAGAATTCACAAAGTGGGGAACACACAAACTGAGAACTCACAAATTGGGGAACACACAACCTCGAGAACACACGAACTGGGGAACACACAAACTGAGAATTCTCAAACGGAGAACACACAACCCGTAAATTCTCTAACTGGGGAACACACAAGCTGAGAATTCACAAACTGGGGAACACACAAACTGAGAATTCATAAGCTGGGGAACACGCAATCTGGAGAACACACAAACTTGGGAACACACAACTGAGAACTCACAAACTGGGGAAAACACAAACTGACAATATTCAAACGGGTAACACACAACCTGAGAACGCACAAACTGGGGAACACACAAACTGAGAATTCTCAAACTGGGGAACACACAACCTGAGAACGCACAAACTGGGGAACATACAACCCAAGAACTCACAAAATAGGGAACACAGAAACTGAGAACTCACAAACTGGGGAACACACAACCTCAAGAACACACGAACTGGGGAACACACAAACTGAGAATTCTCAAACGGAGAACACACAACCTGAGAACTCACAAACTGGGGAACATACAACCCAACAACTCACAAAATAGGGAGCACAGAAACAGAGAACTCACAAACTGGGGAACATACAAACTGAGAATTCACAAACTGGTGAACACACAATCTGACAACTCACAAACTAGAGATCTCACAAACTGGAGATCTCACAAACTGGAGATCTCACAACCTGGAGAACTCACAACCTGGAGAACTCACAACCTGGAGAACTCACAACCTGGAGAACTCACAAACTGGAGAACTCACAACCTGGAGAACTCACAACCTGGAGAACACACAAACTGGGGAACACACAAACTGAGAACACAGAAACTGGGGAACACAGAAAATGAGAATTCTCAAGCTGGGAAACAGCCAAATTGAGAATTCACAAATTGGGGAACATACAACCTGAGAAAACTCAGACTGGGGAACATACAAAATGAGAATTTTCAGACTGGGGAACAAACAAACTGAGAATTCTCAAACTGGGGTACACACAACCTGAGAACGCACAAACTGGGGAACATACAACCCAAGAATTCACAAAATAGGGAGCACAGACACTGAGAACTCACAAACTGGGGAACAGACAAAAGGGAGAACTCACAACCTGGAGAATACACAAACTGGGGAACACACAAACTGACAACACACAAACTATGGAACAGAACACACAAACTGAGAATTCACAAACTAGGGAACATACAACCTGAGAACTCACAAACTGGGGAACACACAAACTGGAGAACTCTCAAACTGGGGAACACACAAACTGACAATATTCAAACGGGTAACACACAACCTGAGAACGCACAAACTTGGGAACACACAACTGAGAACTCACAAACTGGGGAAAACACAAACTGACAATATTCAAACGGGTAACACACAACCTGAGAACGCACAAACTGGGGAACACACAAACTGAGAATTCTCAAACTGGGGAACACACAAACTGAGAATTCTCAAACTGGGGAACACACAAACTGAGAATTCATAAGCTGGGGAACACGCAATCTGGAGAACACACAAACTTGGGAACACACAACTGAGAACGCACAAACTGGGGAACATACAACCCAAGAACTCACAAAATAGGGAACACAGAAACTGAGAACTCACAAACTGGGGAACACACAACCTGAGAACTCACAAACAGCGGAACACACAAACTGAGAATTCACAAAGTGGGGAACACACAAACTGAGAACTCACAAATTGGGGAACACACAACCTCAAGAACACACGAACTGGGGAACACACAAACTGAGAATTCTCAAACGGAGAACACACAACCTGAGAACTCACAAACTGGGGAACATACAACCCAACAACTCACAAAATAGGGAGCACAGAAACAGAGAACTCACAAACTGGGGAACATACAAACTGAGAATTCACAAACTGGTGAACACACAATCTGACAACTCACAAACTAGAGATCTCACAAACTGGAGATCTCACAACCTGGAGATCTCACAACCTGGAGAACTCACAACCTGGAGAACTCACAACCTGGAGAACTCACAACCTGGAGAACTCACAAACTGGAGAACTCACAACCTGGAGAACTCAAAACCTGGAGAACACACAAACTGGGGAACACACAAACTGAGAACACAGAAACTGGGGAACACAGAAAATGAGAATTCTCAAGCTGGGAAACAGCCAAATTGAGAATTCACAAATTGGGGAACATACAACCTGAGAAAACTCAGACTGGGGAACATACAAAATGAGAATTTTCAGACTGGGGAACAAACAAACTGAGAATTCTCAAACTGGGGTACACACAACCTGAGAACGCACAAACTGGGGAACATAAAACCCAAGAATTCACAAAATAGGGAGCACCGACACTGAGAACTCACAAACTGGGGAACAGACAAAAGGGAGAACTCACAAACTGGAGAACTCACAACCTGGAGAATACACAAACTGGGGAACACACAAACTGACAACACACAAACTATGGAACAGAACACACAAACTAAGAATTCACAAACTGGGGAACATACAACCTGAGAACTCACAAACAGCGGAACACACAAACTGAGAATTCACAAAGTGGGGAACACACAAACTGAGAACTCACAAATTGGGGAACACACAACCTCGAGAACACACGAACTGGGGAACACACAAACTGAGAATTCTCAAACGGAGAACACACAACCTGAGAACTCACAAACTGGGGAACATACAACCCAACAACTCACAAAATAGGGAGCACAGAAACAGAGAACTCACAAACTGGGGAACATACAAACTGAGAATTCACAAACTGGTGAACACACAATCTGACAACTCACAAACTAGAGATCTCACAAACTGGAGATCTCACAACCTGGAGATCTCACAACCTGGAGAACTCACAACCTGGAGAACTCACAACCTGGAGAACTCACAACCTGGAGAACTCACAAACTGGAGAACTCACAACCTGGAGAACTCAAAACCTGGAGAACACACAAACTGGGGAACACACAAACTGAGAACACAGAAACTGGGGAACACAGAAAATGAGAATTCTCAAGCTGGGAAACAGCCAAATTGAGAATTCACAAATTGGGGAACATACAACCTGAGAAAACTCAGACTGGGGAACATACAAAATGAGAATTTTCAGACTGGGGAACAAGCAAACTGAGAATTCTCAAACTGGGGTACACACAACCTGAGAACGCACAAACTGGGGAACATACAACCCAAGAATTCACAAAATAGGGAGCACAGACACTGAGAACTCACAAACTGAGAATTCTCAAACTGGGGAACACAGAAACTGGGGAGCACAGAAAATGAGAATTCTCAAACTGGGAAACAGCCAAACTGAGAATTTTCAAACTGGGGAACACACAAACTGAGAATTCTCAAACTGGGGAACACAGAAAATGAGAATTCTCAAACTGGGAAACAGCCAAACTGAGAATTTTCAAACTGGGGAACACACAAACTGGGGACCATACAACCCAAGAACTCACAAAATAGGGAACACAGACACAGAGAACTCACAAACTGGGGAACAGACAAACTGGAGAACTCACAAACTGGAGAACTCACAAACTGGGGAACACACAAACTGAGAATTCTCAAACTGGGGAACACACAAACTGATAATTCACAAACTGGGGAACACACAATCTGGAGAACTCACAACCTGGAGAACTCACAACCTGGAGAACTCACAACCTGGAGAACTCACAACCTGGAGAACACACAAACTGAGAACTCACAAACTGGGGAACACACAACCTGGAGAACTCACAAACTGGAGAACACACAAACTGAGAACTCACAAACAGCGGAACACACAAACTGAGAATTCTGAAACTGGACAACATAAAACCTGAGAAATCAGAAACAGAGGAAAACACAACCTGGTGAACTCAGAAACAGGGGAACACACAACCTGAGAACTCACAAACTGGGGAACACACAAACTGAGAACACAGAAACTGGGGAACACAGAAAATGAGAATTCTCAAGCTAGGAAACAGCCAAATTGAGAACTCACAAATTGGGGAACATACAACCTGAGAAAACCCAGACTGGGGAACATACAAAATGAGAATATTCAGACTGGGGAACATACAAACTGAGAATTCTCAAACTGGGGAACACACAACCTGAGAACGCACAAACTGGGGAACAGACAAACTGGAGAACTCACAAACTGGAGAACTCACAACCTGGAGAATACACAAACTAGTGAACACACAAACTGAGAATTCTCAAACTGGGGAACACAGAAAATGAGAATTCTCAAACTGGGAAACAGCCAAACTGAGAATTTTCAAACTGGGGAACACACAACCTGAGAACGCACAAACTGGGGAACATACAACCCAAGAACTCACAAAATAGGGAACACAGACACTGAGAACTCACAAACTGGGGAACAGACAAACTGGAGAACTCACAAACTGGAGAACTCACAACCTGGAGAATACACAAACTGTGGAACACACAAACAGAGAATTCACAAACTGGGGAACACACAACCTGAGAATTCATAAGCTGGGGAACACGCAATCTGGAGAACCCACAACCGAGAACTCACAAACTGGGGAAAACACTAAATGACAATATTCAAACGGGTAACACACAACCTGAGAACGCATAAACTGGAGAACACACACACTGAGAATTCTCAAACTGGGGAACACACAACCTGAGAACGCACAAACTGGGGAACACACAGCCTGAGAACCCTCAAACTGGGGAACACACAGACTGAGAATTCACAAACTGGGGAACACACAACCTGAGATCTGTCAAACTGGGGAACACATAAACTGGGGAACATACAAACTGAGAATTCACAAACTGGGGAACACACAATCTGGAGAACTCTCAAACTGGAGAACACACAACCCGTAAATTCTCTAACTGGGGAACACACAAGCTGAGAATTCACAAACAGGGGAACACACAAACTGAGAATTCACAAACTGGGGAACACAAAATCTGGAGAACTCTCAAACTGGAGAACACACAACCCATAAAGTCTCTAACTGGGGAACACACAAGCTGAGAATTCACAAACTGGGGAACACAGAAACTGAGAATTCACAAGCTGGGGTACACACAATCTGGAGAACACACAATCTGGAGAACACACAAACTGGGGAACCCCCAAACTGGAGAACATACAAACTGAGAATTCACATACTGGTGAACACACAATCTGACAACTCACAAACTAGAGATCTCACAAACTGGAGATCTCACAAACTGGAGATCTCACAACCTGGAGAACTCACAACCTGGAGAACTCACAACCTGGAGAACCCACAAATTGGGGAACACAGAAACTGAGAATTCTCAAACTGCAGAACTCACAAACTGGGGAAAACACAAACTGAGAATTCTCAAACTGGGCAACACACAAACTGAGAATTCACAAACAGGGGAACACACAAACTGAGAATTCACAAACTGGGGAGCACACAATCTGGAGAACTCTCAAAATGGAGAACACACAACCCATGAATTCTCTAACTGGGGAACACACAAGCTGAGAATTCACAAACTGGGGAACACACAAACTGAGAAATCACAAGCTGGGATACACACAATCTGGAGAACACACAAACTGGAGAACACACAAACTGGGGAACCCCCAAACTGGAGAACATACAAACTGAGAATTCACAAACTGGGGAACACACAATCTGACAACTCACAAATTGGAGAACTCACAAACTGGAGATCTCACAAACTGGGCTACACACAACCTGGAGAACTCACAAACTGGGAAACACACACACTGTGAACTCACGAAATGGAGAAGACACAACCTGGGAATTCTCAAAATGAGGAACACACAAACTGTGAACTCACAAACTGGCGAACAGACAATCTGAGAACTCAGAAACTGGGGAAAACACAAACTGAGAACTCACAAACTGGAGAACACACTAACTGAGAATTCTCAAACTGGGGAACACACAACCTGAGAACGCACAAACTGGGGAACACACAGCCTGAGAACCCTCAAAATGGGGAACACACAAACTGAGAATTCACAAACTGGGGAACACACAACCTGAGATCTGTCAAACTGGGGAACACATAAACTGGGGAACATACAAACTGAGAAATCACAAACTGGTGAACACACAATCTGACAACTCACAAACTAGAGATCTCACAAACTGGAGATCTCACAAACTGGAGATCTCACAACCTGGAGAATTCACAAACTGCGGAACACACAAACTGAGAATTCACAAACTGGGGAACACACAATCTGGAGAACTCTCAAACTGGAGAACACACAACCCGTAAATTCTCTAACAGGGGAACACACAACCTGAGAACTCACAAACTGGAGAACACACAAACTGGGGAACAGACAAACTGGAGAACTCACAACCTGGAGAATACACAAACTAGGGAACACACAAACTGAGAATTCTCAAACTGTGGAACACACAAACAGAGAATTCACAAACTGGGGAACACACAACCTGAGAATTCATAAGCTGGGGAACACTCAATCTGGAGAACACACAACCGAGAACTCACAAACTGGGGAAAACACTGACTGACAATATTCAAACGGGTAACACACAACCTGAGAACGCACAAACTGGAGAACACACAAACTGAGAATTCTCAAACTGGGGAACACACAACCTGAGAACGCACAAACTGGGGAACACACAGCCTGAGAACCCTCAAACTGGGGAACACACAGACTGAGAATTCACAAACTGGGGAACACACAACCTGAGATCTGTCAAACTGGGGAACACATAAACTGGGGAACATACAAACTGAGAATTCACAAACTGGGGAACACACAATCTGGAGAACTCTCAAACTGGAGAACACACAACCCGTAAATTCTCTAACTGGGGAACACACAAGCTGAGAATTCACAAACAGGGGAACACACAAACTGAGAATTCACAAACTGGGGAACACAAAATCTGGAGAACTCTCAAACTGGAGAACACACAACCCATAAAGTCTCTAACTGGGGAACACACAAGCTGAGAATTCACAAACTGGGGAACACAGAAACTGAGAATTCACAAGCTGGGGTACACACAATCTGGAGAACACACAATCTGGAGAACACACAAACTGGGGAACCCCCAAACTGGAGAACATACAAACTGAGAATTCACAAACTGGTGAACACACAATCTGACAACTCACAAACTAGAGATCTCACAAACTGGAGATCTCACAAACTGGAGATCTCACAACCTGGAGAACTCACAACCTGGAGAACTCACAACCTGGAGAACCCACAAATTGGGGAACACAGAAACTGAGAATTCTCAAACTGCAGAACTCACAAACTGGGGAAAACACAAACTGAGAATTCTCAAACTGGGCAACACACAAACTGAGAATTCACAAACAGGGGAACACACAAACTGAGAATTCACAAACTGGGGAGCACACAATCTGGAGAACTCTCAAAATGGAGAACACACAACCCATGAATTCTCTAACTGGGGAACACACAAGCTGAGAATTCACAAACTGGGGAACACACAAACTGAGAAATCACAAGCTGGGATACACACAATCTGGAGAACACACAAACTGGAGAACACACAAACTGGGGAACCCCCAAACTGGAGAACATACAAACTGAGAATTCACAAACTGGGGAACACACAATCTGACAACTCACAAATTGGAGAACTCACAAACTGGAGATCTCACAAACTGGGCTACACACAACCTGGAGAACTCACAAACTGGGAAACACACACACTGTGAACTCACGAAATGGAGAAGACACAACCTGGGAATTCTCAAAATGAGGAACACACAAACTGTGAACTCACAAACTGGCGAACAGACAATCTGAGAACTCAGAAACTGGGGAAAACACAAACTGAGAACTCACAAACTGGAGAACACACTAACTGAGAATTCTCAAACTGGGGAACACACAACCTGAGAACGCACAAACTGGGGAACACACAGCCTGAGAACCCTCAAAATGGGGAACACACAAACTGAGAATTCACAAACTGGGGAACACACAACCTGAGATCTGTCAAACTGGGGAACACATAAACTGGGGAACATACAAACTGAGAAATCACAAACTGGTGAACACACAATCTGACAACTCACAAACTAGAGATCTCACAAACTGGAGATCTCACAAACTGGAGATCTCACAACCTGGAGAATTCACAAACTGCGGAACACACAAACTGAGAATTCACAAACTGGGGAACACACAATCTGGAGAACTCTCAAACTGGAGAACACACAACCCGTAAATTCTCTAACAGGGGAACACACAACCTGAGAACTCACAAACTGGAGAACACACAAACTGGGGAACAGACAAACTGGAGAACTCACAACCTGGAGAATACACAAACTAGGGAACACACAAACTGAGAATTCTCAAACTGTGGAACACACAAACAGAGAATTCACAAACTGGGGAACACACAACCTGAGAATTCATAAGCTGGGGAACACTCAATCTGGAGAACACACAACCGAGAACTCACAAACTGGGGAAAACACTGACTGACAATATTCAAACGGGTAACACACAACCTGAGAACGCACAAACTGGAGAACACACAAACTGAGAATTCTCAAACTGGGGAACACACAACCTGAGAACGCACAAACTGGGGAACACACAGCCTGAGAACCCTCAAACTGGGGAACACACAGACTGAGAATTCACAAACTGGGGAACACACAACCTGAGATCTGTCAAACTGGGGAACACATAAACTGGGGAACATACAAACTGAGAAATCACAAACTGGTGAACACACAATCTGACAACTCACAAACTAGAGATCTCACAAACTGGAGATCTCACAACCTGGAGAATTCACAAACTGCGGAACACACAAACTGAGAATTCACAAACTGGGGAACACACAACCTGCAGAACTCACAAACTGGAGAACACACACACTGGAGAACTCACAAACTGGAGAACTCACAAACTGAGAAATCACAAACTGGGAACACACAAACTTCAAGAACTCACACACTACGGAACACACAAACTGAGAATTCACAAAACTAGGAACACAGAAACTGAGAACACACAAAATGGGGAACACAAATAAAAAGAGAACTCAAACTGGGGAACTCTCAACTTGAAAACTCACAAACTCGGGAACACACAACCTGAGAATTCACAAACTGGACAACATACAAACTGAGAACTCAGAAACGGGGGAACACACAACCTGGAGAACTCACGAACTGGGGAACACACAACCTGAGAACTCTAAAACTGGGGAACACACAAACTGAGAATTGCCAAACTAGGGAACACACAAACTGAAAACTCACAAACAGCGGAACACACAAACTGAGAATTATGAAACTGGACAACATACAACCTGAGAAAGCAGAAACGGAGGAAAACACAACCTGCAGAACTCACGAACGGGGAACACACAACCTGAGAACTCTCAAACTGGGAAACACACAAACTGAGAACACAGAAACTGGGGAACACAGAAAATGAGAATTCTCAAACTGGGGAACAGCCAAATTGAGAACTCACAAATTGGGGAACATACAACCCAAGAACTCACAAAATAGGGAACACAGACACTGAGAACTCACAAACTGGGGAACAGACAAACTGGAGAACTCACAAACTGGAGAACTCACAAACTGGAGAACTCACAAACTGGAGAACTCACAACCTGAAGAATACACAAACTAGGGAACACACAAACTGAGAATTCACAAACTGGGGAACACACAAACTGAGAATTCTCAAACTGGGAAACACACAACCTGAGAATTCATAAGCTGGGGAACACGCAATCTGGAGAACACACAACCGAGAACTCACAAACTGGGGAAAACACTAACTGACAATATTCAAACGGGTAACACACAACCTGAGAACGCACAAACTGGAGAACACACAAACTGAGAATTCTCAAACTGGGGAACACACAACCTGAGAACGCACAAACTGGGGAACACACAGCCTGAGAACCCTCAAACTGGGGAACACACAGACTGAGAATTCACAAACTGGGGAACACACAACCTGAAATCTGTAAAAACTGAGGAACACATAAACTGGTGAACATACAAACTGATAAATCACAAACTGGTGAACTCACAATCTGACAACTCACAAACTAGAGATCTCACAAACTGGAGATCTCACAACCTGGAGAATTCACAAACTGCGGAACACACAAACTGAGAATTCACAAACTGGGGAACACACAATCTGGAGAACTCTCAAACTGGAGAACACACAACCCGTAAATTCTCTAACTGGGGAACACACAAGCTGAGAATTCACAAACAGGGGAACACACAATCTGACAACTCACAAACTGGAGAACTCACAAACTGGAGATCGCACAAACTGGGCAACACACAACCTGGAGAACTCACAAACTGGGGAACACACAACCTGAGAACGCACAAACTGGGGAACATACAACCCAAGAACTCACAAAATAGGGAACACAGAAACTGAGAACTCACAAACTGGGGAACATACAAACTGAGAATTCACAAACTGGTGAACACACAATCTGACAACTCACAAACTAGAGATCTCACAAACTGGAGATCTCACAACCTGGAGAACTCACAACCTGGAGAACTCACAACCTGGAGAACTCACAACCTGGAGAACTCACAAACTGGAGAACTCACAAACTGGAGATCTCACAACCTGGAGAATTCACAAACTGCGGAACACACAAACTGAGAATTCACAAACTGGGGAACACACAACCTGCAGAACTCACAAACTGGAGAACACACACACTGGAGAACTCACAAACTGGAGAACTCACAAACTGAGAAATCACAAACTTGGAACACACAAACTTCAAGAACTCACACACTACGGAACACACAAACTGAGAATTCACAAAACTAGGAACACAGAAACTGAGAACACACAAAATGGGGAACACAAATAAAAAGAGAACTCAAACTGGGGAACTCTCAACTTGAAAACTCACAAACTCGGGAACACACAACCTGAGAATTCACAAACTGGACAACATACAAACTGAGAACTCAGAAACGGGGGAACACACAACCTGGAGAACTCACAAACTGGGGAACATACAAAATGAGAATTCTCAGACTGGGGACAACACAGCCTGAGAGCCCACACCCAGGGGAACACACAACCTGTGAACTCAGAAACTGGGGATCAAACAACCTGCAGAACTCACGAACTGGGGAACACACAACCTGAGAACTCTAAAACTGGGGAACACACAAACTGAGAATTGCCAAACTAGGGAACACACAAACTGAAAACTCACAAACAGCGGAACACACAAACTGAGAATTATGAAACTGGACAACATACAACCTGAGAAAGCAGAAACGGAGGAAAACACAACCTGCAGAACTCACGAACGGGGAACACACAACCTGAGAACTCTCAAACTGGGAAACACACAAACTGAGAACACAGAAACTGGGGAACACAGAAAATGAGAATTCTCAAGCTGGGAAACAGCCAAATTGAGAACTCACAAATTGGGGAACATACAACCTGAGAAAACTCAGACTGGGGAACATACAAAATGAGAATTTTCAGACTGGGGAACACACAAACTGAGAATTCTCAAACTGGGGAACACACAACCTGAGAACGCACAAACTGGGGAACATACAACCCAAGAACTCACAAAATAGGGAACACAGACACTGAGAACTCACAAACTGGGGAACAGACAAACTGGAGAACTCACAAACTGGAGAACTCACAAACTGGAGAACTCACAACCTGAAGAATACACAAACTAGGGAACACACAAACTGAGAATTCACAAACTGGGGAACACACAAACTGAGAACACAGAAACTGGGGAACACAGAAAATGAGAATTCTCAAACTGGGAAACAGCCAAACTGAGAATTTTCAAACTGGGGAACACATAAACTGGGGAACATACAAACTGAGAAATCACAAACTGGTGAACACACAATCTGACAACTCACAAACTAGAGATCTCACAAACTGGAGATCTCACAACCTGGAGAATTCACAAACTGCGGAACACACAAGCTGAGAATTCACAAACAGGGGAACACACAATCTGACAACTCACAAACTGGAGAACTCACAAACTGGAGATCGCACAAACTGGGCAACACACAACCTGGAGAACTCACAAACTGGGGAACACATAAACTGGGGAACATACAAACTGAGAAATCACAAACTGGTGAACACACAATCTGACAACTCACAAACTAGAGATCTCACAAACTGGAGATCTCACAAACTGGAGATCTCACAACCTGGAGAATTCACAAACTGCGGAACACACAAACTGAGAATTCACAAACTGGGGAACACACAATCTGGAGAACTCTCAAACTGGAGAACACACAACCCGTAAATTCTCTAACAGGGGAACACACAACCTGAGAACTCACAAACTGGAGAACACACAAACTGGGGAACAGACAAACTGGAGAACTCACAACCTGGAGAATACACAAACTAGGGAACACACAAACTGAGAATTCACAAACTGGGGAACACACAACCTGAGAATTCATAAGCTGGGGAACACGCAATCTGGAGAACACACAACCGAGAACTCACAAACTGGGGAAAACACTGACTGACAATATTCAAACGGGTAACACACAACCTGAGAACGCACAAACTGGAGAACACACAAACTGAGAATTCTCAAACTGGGGAACACACAACCTGAGAACGCACAAACTGGGGAACACACAGCCTGAGAACCCTCAAACTGGGGAACACACAGACTGAGAATTCACAAACTGGGGAACACACAACCTGAGATCTGTCAAACTGGGGAACACATAAACTGGGGAACATACAAACTGAGAAATCACAAACTGGTGAACACACAATCTGACAACTCACAAACTAGAGATCTCACAAACTGGAGATCTCACAACCTGGAGAATTCACAAACTGCGTAACACACAAACTGAGAATTCACAAACTGGGGAACACACAACCTGCAGAACTCACAAACTGGAGAACACACACACTGGAGAACTCACAAACTGGAGAACTCACAAACTGAGAAATCACAAACTGGGAACACACAAACTTCAAGAACTCACACACTACGGAACACACAAACTGAGAATTCACAAAACTAGGAACACAGAAACTGAGAACACACAAAATGGGGAACACAAATAAAAAGAGAACTCAAACTGGGGAACTCTCAACTTGAAAACTCACAAACTCGGGAACACACAACCTGAGAATTCACAAACTGGACAACATACAAACTGAGAACTCAGAAACGGGGGAACACACAACCTGGAGAACTCACAAACTGGGGAACATACAAAATGAGAATTCTCAGACTGGGGACAACACAGCCTGAGAGCCCACACCCAGGGGAACACACAACCTGTGAACTCAGAAACTGGGGATCAAACAACCTGCAGAACTCACGAACTGGGGAACACACAACCTGAGAACTCTAAAACTGGGGAACACACAAACTGAGAATTGCCAAACTAGGGAACACACAAACTGAAAACTCACAAACAGCGGAACACACAAACTGAGAATTATGAAACTGGACAACATACAACCTGAGAAAGCAGAAACGGAGGAAAACACAACCTGCAGAACTCACGAACGGGGAACACACAACCTGAGAACTCTCAAACTGGGAAACACACAAACTGAGAACACAGAAACTGGGGAACACAGAAAATGAGAATTCTCAAGCTGGGAAACAGCCAAATTGAGAACTCACAAATTGGGGAACATACAACCTGAGAAAACTCAGACTGGGGAACATACAAAATGAGAATTTTCAGACTGGGGAACACACAAACTGAGAATTCTCAAACTGGGGAACACACAACCTGAGAACGCACAAACTGGGGAACATACAACCCAAGAACTCACAAAATAGGGAACACAGACACTGAGAACTCACAAACTGGGGAACAGACAAACTGGAGAACTCACAAACTGGAGAACTCACAAACTGGAGAACTCACAAACTGGAGAACTCACAACCTGAAGAATACACAAACTAGGGAACACACAAACTGAGAATTCACAAACTGGGGAACACACAAACTGAGAACACAGAAACTGGGGAACACAGAAAATGAGAATTCTCAAACTGGGAAACAGCCAAACTGAGAATTTTCAAACTGGGGAACACATAAACTGGGGAACATACAAACTGAGAAATCACAAACTGGTGAACACACAATCTGACAACTCACAAACTAGAGATCTCACAAACTGGAGATCTCACAACCTGGAGAATTCACAAACTGCGGAAACACAAACTGAGAATTCACAAACTGGGGAACACACAATCTGGAGAACTCTCAAACTGGAGAACACACAACCCGTAAATTCTCTAACTGGGGAACACACAAGCTGAGAATTCACAAACAGGGGAACACACAATCTGACAACTCACAAACTGGAGAACTCACAAACTGGAGATCGCACAAACTGCGCAACACACAACCTGGAGAACTCACAAACTGGGGAACACATAAACTGGGGAACATACAAACTGAGAAATCACAAACTGGTGAACACACAATCTGACAACTCACAAACTAGAGATCTCACAAACTGGAGATCTCACAAACTGGAGATCTCACAACCTGGAGAATTCACAAACTGCGGAACACACAAACTGAGAATTCACAAACTGGGCAACACACAACCTGGAGAACTCACAAACTGGGGAACACATAAACTGGGGAACATACAAACTGAGAAATCACAAACTGGTGAACACACAACCTGACAACTCACAAACTAGAGATCTCACAAACTGGAGATCTCACAACCTGGAGAATTCACAAACTGCGGAACACACAAACTGAGAATTCACAAACTGGGGAACACACAATCTGGAGAACTCTCAAACTGGAGAACACACAACCCGTAAATTCTCTAACTGGGGAACACACAAGCTGAGAATTCACAAACAGGGGAACACACAATCTGACAACTCACAAACTGGAGAACTCACAAACTGGAGATCGCACAAACTGGGCAACACACAACCTGGAGAACTCTCAAACTGGGGAACACATAAACTGGGGAACATACAAACTGAGAAATCACAAACTGGTGAACACACAATCTGACAACTCACAAACTAGAGATCTCACAAACTGGAGATCTCACAAACTGGAGATCTCACAACCTGGAGAATTCACAAACTGCGGAACACACAAACTGAGAATTCACAAACTGGGGAACACACAATCTGGAGAACTCTCAAACTGGAGAACACACAACCCGTAAATTCTCTAACAGGGGAACACACAACCTGAGAACTCACAAACTGGAGAACACACAAACTGGGGAACAGACAAACTGGAGAACTCACAACCTGGAGAATACACAAACTAGGGAACACACAAACTGAGAATTCTCAAACTGTGGAACACACAAACAGAGAATTCACAAACTGGGGAACACACAACCTGAGAATTCATAAGCTGGGGAACACGCAATCTGGAGAACACACAACCGAGAACTCACAAACTGGGGAAAACACTGACTGACAATATTCAAACGGGTAACACACAACCTGAGAACGCACAAACTGGAGAACACAGAAACTGAGAATTCTCAAACTGGGGAACACACAACCTGAGAACGCACAAACTGGGGAACATACAAAATGAGAATTCTCAGACTGGGGACAACACAGCCTGAGAGCCCACACCCAGGGGAACACACAACCTGTGAACTCAGAAACTGGGGATCAAACAACCTGCAGAACTCACGAACTGGGGAACACACAACCTGAGAACTCTAAAACTGGGGAACACACAAACTGAGAATTGCCAAACTAGGGAACACACAAACTGATAACTCACAAACAGCGGAACACACAAACTGAGAATTATGAAACTGGACAACATACAACCTGAGAAAGCAGAAACGGAGGAAAACACAACCTGCAGAACTCACGAACGGGGAACACACAACCTGAGAACTCTCAAACTGGGAAACACACAAACTGAGAACACAGAAACTGGGGAACACAGAAAATGAGAATTCTCAAGCTGGGAAACAGCCAAATTGAGAACTCACAAATTGGGGAACATACAACCTGAGAAAACTCAGACTGGGGAACATACAAAATGAGAATTTTCAGACTGGGGAACACACAAACTGAGAATTCTCAAACTGGGGAACACACAACCTGAGAACGCACAAACTGGGGAACATACAACCCAAGAACTCACAAAATAGGGAACACAGACACTGAGAACTCACAAACTGGGGAACAGACAAACTGGAGAACTCACAAACTGGAGAACTCACAAACTGGAGAACTCACAAACTGGAGAACTCACAACCTGAAGAATACACAAACTAGGGAACACACAAACTGAGAATTCACAAACTGGGGAACACACAAACTGAGAACACAGAAACTGGGGAACACAGAAAATGAGAATTCTCAAACTGGGAAACAGCCAAACTGAGAATTTTCAAACTGGGGAACACATAAACTGGGGAACATACAAACTGAGAAATCACAAACTGGTGAACACACAATCTGACAACTCACAAACTAGAGATCTCACAAACTGGAGATCTCACAACCTGGAGAATTCACAAACTGCGGAACACACAAACTGAGAATTCACAAACTGGGGAACACACAATCTGGAGAACTCTCAAACTGGAGAACACACAACCCGTAAATTCTCTAACTGGGGAACACACAAGCTGAGAATTCACAAACAGGGGAACACACAATCTGACAACTCACAAACTGGAGAACTCACAAACTGGAGATCGCACAAACTGGGCAACACACAACCTGGAGAACTCACAAACTGGGGAACACATAAACTGGGGAACATACAAACTGAGAAATCACAAACTGGTGAACACACAATCTGACAACTCACAAACTAGAGATCTCACAAACTGGAGATCTCACAAACTGGAGATCTCACAACCTGGAGAATTCACAAACTGCGGAACTCACAAACTGAGAATTCACAAACTGGGGAACACACAATCTGACAACTCACAAAGTGCAGAACTCACAAACTGGAGATCTCACAAACTGGGCTACACACAACATGGAGAACTCACAAACTGGTGAACAGACACACTGTGAACTCACGAACTGGAGAAGACACAACCTGGGAATTCTCAAACGGAGGAACACACAAACTGTGAACTCACTATCTGGGGAACACACAAGCTGAGAATTCACATACTGGGGAACACACAAGCTGAGAATTCACAAACTGGGGAACACACAACCTGAGATCTGTCAAACTGTGGAACATACAATCTGGAGAACACACAATCTGGAGAACACACAACCTGGGAATTCTCAAACTGAGGAACACACAACCCGTGAATTCTCTAACTGGGGAACACAGCAGCTGAGAATTCACAAACTGGGGAACACACAACATGAGAATTTACAAGCTGGGGAACACACAATCAGGAGAATACACAAACTGGAGAACACACAAACTGGGGAAGTCACAAACTGGGGAACACACCAACTGTGGAACACACAAACTGGGGAACACACAAACTGGGGAACACACAACCTGCGAACTCAGAAACTGGGGAACACACAACCCGTGAATTCTCTAACTGGGGAACACAGCAGCTGAGAATTCACAAACTGGGGAACACACAATCTGAGGAACATACAAACAGAGAATTCACAAACTGGGGAACACACAACATGAGAATTTACAAGCTGGGGTACACACAATCAGGAGAATACACAAACTGGAGAACACACAAACTGGGGAAGTCACAAACTGGGGAACACACAAACTGTGGAACACACAAACCGGGGAACACACAAACTGGGGAACACACAACCTGCGAACTCAGAAACTGGGGAACACACAACCCGTGAATTCTCTAACTGGGGAACACACAAGCTGAGAATTCACAAACTGGGGAACACACAACCTGAGAATTCACAAACTGGGGAACACACAAACTGGGGAACACACAATCTGGAGAACTCTCAAACTGGGGAACACACAACCCGTGAATTCTCTGACTGGGGAACACACAAACTGAGAATTCACAAGCTGGGGAACACACAATCTGACAACTCACAAACTGGAGATCGCACAAACTGGAGATCTCACAAACTGGAGATCTCACAAACTGGGCAACACACACACACTGTGAACTCACAAATTGGAGAGCACACAACCTGGGAATTCTCAAACTGAGGAACTCACAAACTGGGGAAAACACAAACGGAGAATTCTCAAACTGGGGAACACACAAACTGAGAATTCACAAACCGGGGAACACCCAATCTGGAGAACACACAAACTGCAGAACACACAAACTGGAGAACACACAAACTGGGGAACACCCAAACTGGAGAACGTACAAACTGAGAATTCACAAGCTGGGGAACACACAATCTGGAGAACTCTCAAACTGGAGAACACACAACTCGTGAATTCTCTAACTGGGGAACACACAAGCTGAGAATTCACAAACTGGGGAACACCCAAACTGGAGAACGTACAAACTGAGAATTCACAAACTGGGGAACACACAAACTGAGAATTCACAAACCGGGGAACACACAATCTGGAGAACACACAAACTGGAGAACACACAAACTGGGGAACACCCAAACTGGAGAACGTACAAACTGAGAATTCACAAGCTGGGGAACACACAATCTGGAGAACTCTCAAACTGGGGAACACACAAGCTGAGAAATCACAAACTGGAGAACACACAAACTGAGAATTCACAAGCTGTGGTACACACAATCTGCAGAACACACAAACTGGAGAACATACAAACTGAGAATTCACAAACTGGGGAACACACAATCTGACAACTCACAAAGTGGAGAACTCACAAACTGGAGATCTCACAAACTGGGCTACACACAACATGGAGAACTCACAAACTGGTGAACAGACACACTGTGAACTCACGAACTGGAGAAGACACAACCTGGGAATTCTCAAACGGAGGAACACACAAACTGTGAACTCACTATCTGGGGAACACACAAGCTGAGAATTCACATACTGGGGAACACACAAGCTGAGAATTCACAAACTGGGGAACACACAACCTGAGATCTGTCAAACTGTGGAACATACAATCTGGAGAACACACAATCTGGAGAACACACAACCTGGGAATTCTCAAACTGAGGAACACACAACCCGTGAATTCTCTAACTGGGGAACACAGCAGCTGAGAATTCACAAACTGGGGAACACACAATCTGAGGAACATACAAACAGAGAATTCACAAACTGGGGAACACACAACATGAGAATTTACAAGCTGGGGTACACACAATCAGGAGAATACACAAACTGGAGAACACACAAACTGGGGAAGTCACAAACTGGGGAACACACAAACTGTGGAACACACAAACTGGGGAACACACAACCTGCGAACTCAGAAACTGGGGAACACACAACCCGTGAATTCTCTAACTGGGGAACACAGCAGCTGAGAATTCACAAACTGGGGAACACACAATCTGAGGAACATACAAACAGAGAATTCACAAACTGGGGAACACACAACATGAGAATTTACAAGCTGGGGTACACACAATCAGGAGAATACACAAACTGGAGAACACACAAACTGGGGAAGTCACAAACTGGGGAACACACAAACTGTGGAACACACAAACTGGGGAACACACAAACTGGGGAACACACAACCTGCGAGCTCAGAAACTGGGGAACACACAACCCGTGAATTCTCTAACTGGGGAACACACAAGCTGAGAATTCACAAACTGGGGAACACACAACCTGACAATTCTCAAACTGGGGAACACACAAACTGAGAATTCACAAACCGGGGAACACCCAATCTGGAGAACACACAAACTGCAGAACACACAAACTGGAGAACACACAAACTGGGGAACACCCAAACTGGAGAACGTACAAACTGAGAATTCACAAGCTGGGGAACACACAATCTGGAGAACTCTCAAACTGGAGAACACACAACTCTTGAATTCTCTAACTGGGGAACACACAAGCTGAGAATTCACAAACTGGGGAACACCCAAACTGGAGAACGTACAAACTGAGAATTCACAAACTGGGGAACACACAAACTGAGAATTCACAAACCGGGGAACACACAATCTGGAGAACACACAAACTGGAGAACACACAAACTGGAGAACACACAAACTGGGGAACACCCAAACTGGAGAACGTACAAACTGAGAATTCACAAGCTGGGGAACACACAATCTGGAGAACTCTCAAACTGGGGAACACACAAGCTGAGAAATCACAAACTGGAGAACACACAAACTGAGAATTCACAAGCTGTGGTATACACAATCTGCAGAACACACAAACTGGAGAACATACAAACTGAGAATTCACAAACTGGGGAACACACAATCTGACAACTCACAAAGTGGAGAACTCACAAACTGGAGATCTCACAAACTGGGCTACACACAACATGGAGAACTCACAAACTGGTGAACAGACACACTGTGAACTCACGAACTGGAGAAGACACAACCTGGGAATTCTCAAACGGAGGAACACACAAACTGTGAACTCACTATCTGGGGAACACACAAGCTGAGAATTCAAATACTGGGGAACACACAAGCTGAGAATTCACAAACTGGGGAACACACAACCTGAGATCTGTCAAACTGTGGAACATACAATCTGGAGAACACACAATCTGGAGAACACACAACCTGGGAATTCTCAAACTGAGGAACACACAACCCGTGAATTCTCTAACTGGGGAACACAGCAGCTGAGAATTCACAAACTGGGGAACACACAATCTGAGGAACATACAAACAGAGAATTCACAAACTGGGGAACACACAACATGAGAATTTACAAGCTGGGGTACACACAATCAGGAGAATACACAAACTGGAGAACACACAAACTGGGGAAGTCACAAACTGGGGAACACACAAACTGTGGAACACACAAACTGGGGAACACACAAACTGGGGAACACACAACCTGCGAACTCAGAAACTGGGGAACACACAACCCGTGAATTCTCTAACTGGGGAACACACAAGCTGAGAATTCACAAACTGGGGAACACACAACCTGAGAATTCACAAACTGGGGAACACACAACCTGAGATCTGTCAAACTGTGGAACATACAATCTGGAGAACACACAAAGTGGAGTACACACAAACTAGGGATCATACAAACTGAGAATTCACAAACTGGGGAACGCTCAATCTGCCAACTCACAAACTAGAGAACTCACAAACTGGAGATCTCACAAACTGGGGATCTCACAAACTGGGCAACAGACAACCTGGAGAACTCAGAAACTGGGGAACACACGCACTGTGAACTCACAAATTGGAGAACACACAACCTGGGAATTCTCAAACTGAGGTACTCACAAACTGAGAATTCACAAGCTGGAGTACACACAAACTGGAGAACACACAAACTGGGGAACACCCAAACTGGAGAACATACAAACTGAGAATTCACAAACTGGGGAACACACAATCTGACAACTCACAAAGTGGAGAACTCACAAACTGGAGATCTCACAAACTGGGCTACACACAACATGGAGAACTCACAAACTGGTGAACAGACACACTGTGAACTCACGAACTGGAGAAGACACAACCTGGGAATTCTCAAACGGAGGAACACACAAACTGTGAACTCACAATCTGGGGAACACACAAGCTGAGAATTCACAAAATGGGGAACACACAAGCTGAGAATTCACAAACTGGGGAACACACAACCTGAGATCTGTCAAACTGTGGAACATACAATCTGGAGAACACACAATCTGGAAAACACACAACCTGGGAATTCTCAAACTGAGGAACTCACAAACTGGGGAAAACACAAACTGAGAATTCTCAAACTGGGGAACACACAACCCGTGAATTCTCTAACTGGGGAACACACCAGCTGAGAATTCACAAACTGGGGAACACACAATCTGAGGAACATACAAACAGAGAATTCACAAACTGGGGAACACACAACATGAGAATTCACAAGCTGTGGTACACACAATCAGGAGAATACACAAACTGGAGAACACACAAACTGGGGAAGTCACAAACTGGGGAACACACAAACTGTGGAACACACAAACTGGGGAACACACAAACTGGGGAACACACAACCTGCGAACTCAGAAACTGGGGAACACACAACGAGTGAATTCTCTAACTGGGGAACACACAAGCTGAGAATTCACAAACTGGGGAACACACAACCTGAGAATTCACAAACTGGGGAACACACAACCTGAGATCTGTCAAACTGTGGAACATACAATCTGGAGAACACACAAAGTGGAGAACACACAAACTAGGGATCATACAAACTGAGAATTCACAAACTGGGGAACACTCAATCTGCCAACTCACAAACTAGAGAACTCACAAACTGGAGATCTCACAAACTGGGGATCTCACAAACTGGGCAACAGACAACCTGGAGAACTCAGAAACTGGGGAACACACGCACTGTGAACTCACAAATTGGAGAACACACAACCTGGGAATTCTCAAACTGAGGTACTCACAAACTGGGGAAAACACAAACTGAGAATTCTCAAACTGGGGAACACACAAACTGAGAATTCTCAAACTGGGGAACACACAACCTGGAAAACTCACAAACTGGGGAACACACAACCAGGACTCACAAACCAGGGAACACACACATTGAGAATTCTCAAACTGGCAACACACAAACTGAGAACTCACAAACTGGGGAGCACACAATCTGGAGAACTCTCAAACTGGAGAACACACAACTCGTGAATTCTCTAACTGGGGAACACACAAGCTGAGAATTCACAAACTGGGGAACACACAAACTGAGAATTCACAAGCTGTGGTACACACAATCTGGAGAACATACAAACTGAGAATTCACAAACTGGGGAACACACAAACTGAGAATTATCAAACTGGGGAACACACAAACTGAGAATTCACAAGCTGGAGTACACACAAACTGGAGAGCACACAAACTGGGGAACACCCAAACTGGAGAACATACAAACTGAGAATTCACAAACTGGGGAACACACAATCTGACAACTCACAAATTGGAGAACTCACAAACTGGAGATCTCACAAACTGGGCTACACACAACATGGAGAACTCACAAACTGGTGAACACACACACTGTGAACTCACGAACTGGAGAAGACACAACCTGGGAATTCTCAAACGGAGGAACACTCAAACTGTGAACTCACAAACTGGCGAACAGACAATCTGAGAACTCAGAAACTGGGGAACACACAAGCTGAGAATACTCAAAAACGGGTATCGCACAACCTTGAGAAATGACAAAGTGGGGAAAATACAAGCTGTGAACTCACAAACTGGAGAGCACACAACCTGAGAACTCCGAAACTAGGGAACACACAACCCTTGAATTCTCTAACTGGGGAACACACAAGCTGAGAATTCACAAACTGGGGAACACACAAGCTGAGAATTCACAAATTGGGGAACACACAACCTGAGAGCTGTCAAACTGTGGAACATACAATCTGAAGAACACACAACCTGGGAAT
This sequence comes from Hypanus sabinus, assembly GCF_030144855.1. Classification (NCBI taxonomy): domain Eukaryota; kingdom Metazoa; phylum Chordata; class Chondrichthyes; order Myliobatiformes; family Dasyatidae; genus Hypanus; species Hypanus sabinus. The sequence goes on from NW_026781352.1 coordinate 148,476, forward strand.
TCTCAAACTGAGGAACTCACAAACTGGGGAACACACAACCCGTGAATTCTCTAACTGGGGAACACACCAGCTGAGAATTCACAAACTGGGGAACACACAATCTGAGGAACATACAAACAGAGAATTCACAAACTGGGGAACACACATCATGAGAATTCACAAGCTGGGGTACACACAATCTGGAGAACACACAAACTGGGGAACACACAAACTGGGGAACACACAAACTGGGGAACACACAACCTGCAAACTCAGAAACTGGGGAACACACAACCCGTGAATTCTCTAACTGGGGAACACACAAGCTGAGAATTCACAAACTGGGGAACACACAACCTGAGAATTCACAAACTGGGGAACACACAACCTGAGATCTGTCAAACTGTGGAACATACAATCTGGAGAACACACAAAGTGGAGAACACACAAACTAGGGATCATACAAACTGAGAATTCACAAACTGGGGAACACTCAATCTGCCAACTCACAAACTAGAGAACTCACAAACTGGAGATCTCACAAACTGGGGATCACACAAACTGGGCAACAGACAACCTGGAGAACTCAGAAACTGGGGAACACACGCACTGTGAACTCACAAATTGGAGAACACACAACCTGGGAATTCTCAAACTGAGGTACTCACAAACTGGGGAAAACACAAACTGAGAATTCTCAAACTGGGGAACACACAACCTGGAAAACTCACAAACTGGGGAACACACAACCAGGACTCACAAACCAGGGAACACACACATTGAGAATTCTCAAACTGGCAACACACAAACTGAGAACTCACAAACTGGGGAGCACACAATCTGGAGAACTCTCAAACTGGAGAACACACAACTCGTGAATGCTCTAACTGGGGAACACACAAGCTGAGAATTCACAAACTGGGGAACACACAAACTGAGAATTCACAAGCTGTGGTACACACAATCTGGAGAACATACAAACTGAGAATTCACAAACTGGGGAACACACAATCTGACAACTCACAAAGTGGAGAACTCACAAACTGGAGATCTCACAAACTGGGCTACACACAACATGGAGAACTCACAAACTGGTGAACACACACACTGTGAACTCACGAACTGGAGAAGACACAACCTGGGAATTCTCAAACGGAGGAACACTCAAACTGTGAACTCACAAACTGGCGAACAGACAATCTGAGAACTCAGAAACTGGGGAACACACAAGCTGAGAATACTCAAAAACGGGTATCGCACAACCTTGAGAAATGACAAAGTGGGGAAAATACAAGCTGTGAACTCACAAACTGGAGAGCACACAACCTGAGAACTCCGAAACTAGGGAACACACAACCCTTGAATTCTCTAACTGGGGAACACACAAGCTGAGAATTCACAAACTGGGGAACACACAAGCTGAGAATTCACAAACTGGGGAACACACAACCTGAGAGCTGTCAAACTGTGGAACATACAATCTGGAGAACACACAACCTGGGAATTCTCAAACTGAGGAACTCACAAACTGGGGAAAACACAAACTGAGAATTCTCAAACTGGGGAACACACAACCCGTGAATTCTCTAACTGGGGAACACACCAGCTGAGAATTCACAAACTGGGGAACACACAATCTGAGGAACATACAAACAGAGAATTCACAAACTGGGGAACACACAACATGAGAATTCACAAGCTGGGGTACACACAATCTGGAGAACACACAAACTGGGGAAGTCACAAACTGGGGAACACACAAACCGTGGAACACACAAACTGGGGAACACACAAACTGGGGAACACACAAACTGGGGAACACACAACCTGCGAACTCAGAAACTGGGGAACACACAACCCGTGAATTCTCTAACTGGGGAACACACAAGCTGAGAATTCACAAACTGGGGAACACACAACCTGAGAATTCACAAACTGGGGAACACACAACCTGAGATCTGTCAAACTGTGGAACATACAATCTGGAGAACACACAAAGTGGAGTACACACAAACTAGGGATCATACAAACTGAGAATTCACAAACTGGGGAACACTCAATCTGCCAACTCACAAACTAGAGAACTCACAAACTGGAGATCTCACAAACTGGGGATCTCACAATCTGGGCAACAGACAACCTGGAGAACTCACAAACTGGGGAACACACGCACTGTGAACTCACAAATTGGAGAACACACAACCTGGGAATTCTCAAACTGAGGTACTCACAAACTGGGGAAAACACAAACTGAGAATTCTCAAACTGGGGAACACACAAACTGAGAATTCACAAGCTGGAGTACACACAAACTGGAGAGCACACAAACTGGGGAACACCCAAACTGGAGAACATACAAACTGAGAATTCACAAACTGGGGAACACACAATCTGACAACTCACAAATTGGAGAACTCACAAACTGGAGATCTCACAAACTGGGCTACACACAACATGGAGAACTCACAAACTGGTGAACAAACACACTGTGAACTCACAAACTGGAGAAGACACAACCTGGGAATTCTCAAATGGAGGAACACACAAACTGTGAACTCACAATCTGGGGAACACACAAGCTGAGAATTCACAAAATGGGGAACACACAAGCTGAGAATTCACAAACTGGGGAACACACAACCTGAGATCTGTCAAACTGTGGAACATACAATCTGGAGAACACACAATCTGGAGAACACACAACCTGGGAATTCTCAAACTCAGGAACTCACAAACTGGGGTAAACACAAACTGAGAATTCTCAAACTGGGGAACACACAACCCGTGAATTCGCTAACTGGGGAACACACCAGCTGAGAATTCACAAACTGGGGAACACACAATCTGAGGAACATACAAACAGAGAATTCACAAACTGGGGAACACACAACATGAGAATTCACAAGCTGGGGTACACACAATCAGGAGAATACACAAACTGGAGAACACACAAACTGGGGAAGTCACAAACTGGGGAACACACAAACTGTGGAACACACAAACTGGGGAACACACAAACTGGGGAACACACAACCTGCAAACTCAGAAACTGGGGAACACACAACCCGTGAATTCTCTAACTGGGGAACACACAAGCTGAGAATTCACAAACTGGGGAACACACAACCTGAGAATTCACAAACTGGGGAACACACAACCTGAGATCTGTCAAACTGTGGAACATACAATCTGGAGAACACACAAAGTGGAGAACACACAAACTAGGGATCATACAAACTGAGAATTCACAAACTGGGGAACACTCAATCTGCCAACTCACAAACTAGAGAACTCACAAACTGGAGATCTCACAAACTGGGGATCTCACAAACTGGGCAACAGACAACCTGGAGAACTCAGAAACTGGGGAACACACGCACTGTGAACTCACAAATTGGAGAACACACAACCTGGGAATTCTCAAACTGAGGTACTCACAAACTGGGGAAAACACAAACTGAGAATTCTCAAACTGGGGAACACACAACCTGGAAAACTCACAAACTGGGGAACACACAACCAGGACTCACAAACCAGGGAACACACACATTGAGAATTCTCAAACTGGCAACACACAAACTGAGAACTCACAAACTGGGGAGCACACAATCTGGAGAACTCTCAAACTGGAGAACACACAACTCGTGAATTCTCTAACTGGGGAACACACAAGCTGAGAATTCACAAACTGGGGAACACACAAACTGAGAATTCACAAGCTGTGGTACACACAATCTGGAGAACATACAAACTGAGAATTCACAAACTGGGGAACACACAATCTGACAACTCACAAAGTGGAGAACTCACAAACTGGAGATCTCACAAACTGGGCTACACACAACATGGAGAACTCACAAACTGGTGAACACACACACTGTGAACTCACGAACTGGAGAAGACACAACCTGGGAATTCTCAAACGGAGGAACACTCAAACTGTGAACTCACAAACTGGCGAACAGACAATCTGAGAACTCAGAAACTGGGGAACACACAAGCTGAGAATACTCAAACGGGTATCGCACAACCTTGAGAAATGACAAAGTGGGGAAAATACAAGCTGTGAACTCACAAACTGGAGAGCACACAACCTGAGAACTCCGAAACTAGGGAACACACAACCCTTGAATTCTCTAACTGGGGAACACACAAGCTGAGAATTCACAAACTGGGGAACACACAAGCTGAGAATTCACAAACTGGGGAACACACAACGTGAGAGCTGTCAAACTGTGGAACATACAATCTGGAGAACACACAACCTGGGAATTCTCAAACTGAGGAACTCACAAACTGGGGAAAACACAAGCTGAGAATTCACAAACTGGGGAACACACAAGCTGAGAATTCACAAACTGGGGAACACACAACCTGAGAGCTGTCAAACTGTGGAACATACAATCTGGAGAACACACAACCTGAGAATTCTCAAACTGGGGAACACACAACCCGTGAATTCTCTAACTGGGGAACACACCAGCTGAGAATTCACAAACTGGGGAACACCCAATCTGAGGAACATACAAAAACAGAGAATTCACAAACTGGGGAACACACAACATGAGAATTCACAAGCTGGGGTACACACAATCTGGAGAACACACAAACTGGGGAACACACAAACTGTGGAAAACACAAACTGGGAAACACACAAACTGGGGAACACACAACCTGCGAACTCAGAAACTGGGGAACACACAACCCGTGAATTCTCTAACTGGGGAACACACAAGCTGAGAATTCACAAACTGGGGAACACACAAACTGAGAATTCACAAACTGGGGAACACACAACCTGAGATCTGTCAAACTGTGCAACATACAATCTGGAGAACACACAAAGTGGAGTACACACAAACTAGGGATCATACAAACTGAGAATTCACAAACTGGGGAACACTCAATCTGCCAACTCACAAACTAGAGAACTCACAAACTGGAGATCTCACAAACTGGGGAACACACAATCTGACAACTCACAAACTGGAGAACTCACAAACTGGAGATCTCACAAACTGGAGATCTCACAAACTGGGCAACACACAACCAGGAGAACTCACAAAGTGGGGAACACACACACACTGTGAACTCACAAATTGGAGAACACACAACCTGGGAATTCTCAAACTGAGGAACTCACAAACTGGGGAAAACACAAACTGAGAATTCTCAAACTGGGGAACACACAACCTGGAAAACTCACAAACTGGGGAACACACAACCAGGACTCACAAACTAGGGAACACACACATTGAGAATTCTCAAACTGGCAACACACAAACTGAGAACTCACAAACTGGGGAACACACAAACTGAAAATTCACAAACTGGGGAGCACACAATCTGGAGAACTCTCAAACTGGAGAACACACAACCCATGAATTCTCTAACTGGGGAACACACTAGTTGAGAATTCACAAACTGGGGAACACACAAACTGAGAATTCACAAGCTGGGGTACACACAATCTGGAGAACACACAAACTGGGGAACACCCAAACTGATAACTCACAAATTGGAGAACTCACAAACTGGAGATCTCACAAACTGGGCTACACACAACATGGAGAACTCACAAACTGGTGAACACACACACTGTGAACTCACGAACTGGAGAAGACACAACCTGGGAATTCTCAAACGGAGGAACACACAAACTGTGAACTCACAAACTGGCGAACAGACAATCTGAGAACTCAGAAACTGGGGAACACACAAACTGAGAACTCACAAACTGGGGAACACAGAAGCTGAGAATACTCAAACGGGTATCGCACAACATTGAGAAATTACAAAGTGGGGAAAATACAAGCTGTGAACTCACAAACTGGAGAGCACACAACCTGAGAACTCCGAAACTGCGGAACACACAACCCGTGAATTCTCTAACTGGGGAACACACAAGCTGAGAATTCACAAACTGGGGAACACACAATCTGGAGAACGCACAAAGTGGACAACACACAAACTAGGGATCATACAAACTGAGAATTCACAAACTGGGGAACACACAATCTGACAACTCACAAACTGCAGATCGCACAAACTGGAGATCTCACAAACTGGAGATCTCACAAACTGGAGATCTCACAAACTGGACAACACACAAACTGGAGAACTCACAAACTGGGGAACACACACACACTGTGAACTCACAAATTGGAGAACACACAACATGGGAATTCTCAAACTGAGGAACTCACAAACTGGGGAAAACACAAACTGAGAATTCTCAAACTGGGGAACACACAAACTGGAGATCTCACAAACTGGGCAACACACAACCAGGAGAACTCACAAAGTGGGGAACACACACACACTGTGAACTCACAAATTGGAGAACACACAACCTGGGAATTCTCAAACTGAGGAACTCACAAACTGGGGAAAACACAAACTGAGAATTCTCAAACTGGGGAACACACAACCTGGAAAACTCACAAACTGGGGAACACACAACCAGGACTCACAAACTAGGGAACACACACATTGAGAATTCTCAAACTGGCAACACACAAACTGAGAACTCACAAACTGGGGAGCACACAATCTGGAGAACTCTCAAACTGGAGAACACACAACCCATGAATTCTCTAACTGGGGAACACACTAGTTGAGAATTCACAAACTGGGGAACACACAAACTGAGAATTCACAAGCTGGGGTACACACAATCTGGAGAACACACAAACTGGGGAACACCCAAACTGATAACTCACAAATTGGAGAACTCACAAACTGGAGATCTCACAAACTGGGCTACACACAACATGGAGAACTCACAAACTGGTGAACACACACACTGTGAACTCACGAACTGGAGAAGACACAACCTGGGAATTCTCAAACGGAGGAACACACAAACTGTGAACTCACAAACTGGCGAACAGACAATCTGAGAACTCAGAAACTGGGGAACACACAAACTGAGAACTCACAAACTGGGGAACACAGAAGCTGAGAATACTCAAACGGGTATCGCACAACATTGAGAAATTACAAAGTGGGGAAAATACAAGCTGTGAACTCACAAACTGGAGAGCACACAACCTGAGAACTCCGAAACTGCGGAACACACAACCCGTGAATTCTCTAACTGGGGAACACACAAGCTGAGAATTCACAAACTGGGGAACACACAATCTGGAGAACGCACAAAGTGGACAACACACAAACTAGGGATCATACAAACTGAGAATTCACAAACTGGGGAACACACAATCTGACAACTCACAAACTGGAGAACTCACAAACTGGAGATCGCACAAACTGGAGATCTCACAAACTGGAGATCTCACAAACTGGGCAACACACAACCTGGAGAACTCACAAACTGGGGAACACACACACACTGTGAACTCACAAATTGGAGATCATACAACCTGGGAATTCTCAAACTGAGGAACTCACATACTGGGGAAAACACAAACTGAGAATTCTCAAACTGGGGAACACACAAACTGAGAATTCACAAACTAGGGAACACACAAACTGAGAATTCACAAACTGGGGAACACACAATCTGGAGAAATCTCAAACTGGGGAACACACAACCCGTGAATTCTCTGACTGGGGAACACACAAACTGAGAATTCACAAGCTGGGGTACACACAATCTGGAGAACACACAAACTGGACAACACACAAACTGGGGAACACACAAACTGGAGAACACACAAACTGGGGAACACCCAAACTGGAGAACGTACAAACTGAGAATTCACAAGCTGGGGAACACACAACCCGTGAATTCTCTAACTGGGGAACACACAAGCTGAGAATTCACAAACTGGGGAACACACAACCCGTGAATTCTCTAACTGGGGAAAACACAAGCTGAGAATTCACAAACTGGGGAACACACAAGCTGAGAATTCACAAACTGGGGAACACACAACCTGAGATCTGTCAAACTGTGGAACATACAATCTAGAGAACACACAAAGTGGAGAACACACAAACTAGGGATCATACAAACAGAGAATTCACAAACTGGGGAACACACAATCTGACAACTCACAAACTGGAGAACTCACAAACTGGAGATCTCACAAACTGGAGATCTCACAAACTGGGCAACACACAACCTGGAGAACTCACAAACTGGGGAACACACACACACTGTGAACTCACAAATTGGAGATCATACAACCTGGGAATTCTCAAACTGAGGAACTCACATACTGGGGAAAACACAAACTGAGAATTCTCAAACTGGGGAACACACAAACTGAGAATTCACAAACTAGGGAACACACAAACTGAGAATTCACAAACTGGGGAACACACAATCTGGAGAAATCTCAAACTGGGGAACACACAACCCGTGAATTCTCTGACTGGGGAACACACAAGCTGAGAATTCACAAACTGGGGAACACAGAAGCTGAGAATTCACAAACTGGGGAACACACAACCTGAGATCTGTCAAACTGTGGAACATACAATCTGGAGAACACACAAAGTGGAGAACACACAAACTAGGGATCATACAAACTGAGAATTCACAAACTGGGGAACACACAAACTGGAGAACACACAAACTGGGGAACACCCAAACTGGAGAACGTACAAACTGAGAATTCACAAGCTGGGGAACACACAATCTGGAGAACTCTCAAACTGGAGAACACACAACCCGTGAATTCTCTAACTGGGGAACACACAAGCTGAGAATTCACAAACTGGGGAACACACAACCCGTGAATTCTCTAACTGGGGAAAACACAAGCTGAGAATTCACAAACTGGGGAACACACAAGCTGAGAATTCACAAACTGGGGAACACACAACCTGAGATCTGTCAATCTGTGGAACATACAATCTGGAGAACACACAAAGTGGAGAACATACAAACTAGGGATCATACAAACTGAGAATTCACAAACTGGGGAACACACAATCTGACAACTCACAAACTGGAGAACTCACAAACTGGAGATCTCACAAACTGGAGATCTCACAAACTGGGCAACACACAACCAGGAGAACTCACAAAGTGGGGAACACACACACACTGTGAACTCACAAATTGGAGAACACACAACCTGGGAATTCTCAAACTGAGGAACTCACAAACTGGGGAAAACACAAACTGAGAATTCTCTAACTGGGGAACACACAAGCTGAGAATTCACAAACTGGGGAACACACAACCCGTGAATTCTCTAACTGGGGAAAACACAAGCTGAGAATTCACAAACTGGGGAACACACAAGCTGAGAATTCACAAACTGGGGAACACACAACCTGAGATCTGTCAAACTGTGGAACATACAATCTGGAGAACACACAAAGTGGAGAACACACAAACTAGGCATCATACAAACTGAGAATTCACAAACTGGGGAACACACAATCTGACAACTCACAAACTGGAGAACTCACAAACTGGAGATCTCACAAACTGGAGATCTCACAAACTGGGCAACACACAACCAGGAGAACTCACAAAGTGGGGAACACACACACACTGTGAACTCACAAATTGGAGAACACACAACCTGGGAATTCTCAAACTGAGGAACTCACAAACTGGGGAAAACACAAACTGAGAATTCTCAAACTGGGGAACACACAACCTGGAAAACTCACAAACTGGGGAACACACAACCAGGACTCACAAACTAGGGAACACACACATTGAGAATTCTCAAACTGGCAACACACAAACTGAGAACTCACAAACTGGGGAACACACAAACTGAAAATTCACAAACTGGGGAGCACACAATCTGGAGAACTCTCAAACTGGAGAACACACAACCCATGAATTCTCTAACTGGGGAACACACTAGTTGAGAATTCACAAACTGGGGAACACACAAACTGAGAATTCACAAGCTGGGGTACACACAATCTGGAGAACACACAAACTGGGGAACACCCAAACTGATAACTCACAAATTGGAGAACTCACAAACTGGAGATCTCACAAACTGGGCTACACACAACATGGAGAACTCACAAACTGGTGAACACACACACTGTGAACTCACGAACTGGAGAAGACACAACCTGGGAATTCTCAAACGGAGGAACACACAAACTGTGAACTCACAAACTGGCGAACAGACAATCTGAGAACTCAGAAACTGGGGAACACACAAACTGAGAACTCACAAACTGGGGAACACAGAAGCTGAGAATACTCAAACGGGTATCGCACAACATTGAGAAATTACAAAGTGGGGAAAATACAAGCTGTGAACTCACAAACTGGAGAGCACACAACCTGAGAACTCCGAAACTGCGGAACACACAACCCGTGAATTCTCTAACTGGGGAACACACAAGCTGAGAATTCACAAACTGGGGAACACACAATCTGGAGAACGCACAAAGTGGACAACACACAAACTAGGGATCATACAAACTGAGAATTCACAAACTGGGGAACACACAATCTGACAACTCACAAACTGCAGATCGCACAAACTGGAGATCTCACAAACTGGAGATCTCACAAACTGGAGATCTCACAAACTGGACAACACACAAACTGGAGAACTCACAAACTGGGGAACACACACACACTGTGAACTCACAAATTGGAGAACACACAACATGGGAATTCTCAAACTGAGGAACTCACAAACTGGGGAAAACACAAACTGAGAATTCTCAAACTGGGGAACACACAAACTGGAGATCTCACAAACTGGGCAACACACAACCAGGAGAACTCACAAAGTGGGGAACACACACACACTGTGAACTCACAAATTGGAGAACACACAACCTGGGAATTCTCAAACTGAGGAACTCACAAACTGGGGAAAACACAAACTGAGAATTCTCAAACTGGGGAACACACAACCTGGAAAACTCACAAACTGGGGAACACACAACCAGGACTCACAAACTAGGGAACACACACATTGAGAATTCTCAAACTGGCAACACACAAACTGAGAACTCACAAACTGGGGAGCACACAATCTGGAGAACTCTCAAACTGGAGAACACACAACCCATGAATTCTCTAACTGGGGAACACACTAGTTGAGAATTCACAAACTGGGGAACACACAAACTGAGAATTCACAAGCTGGGGTACACACAATCTGGAGAACACACAAACTGGGGAACACCCAAACTGATAACTCACAAATTGGAGAACTCACAAACTGGAGATCTCACAAACTGGGCTACACACAACATGGAGAACTCACAAACTGGTGAACACACACACTGTGAACTCACGAACTGGAGAAGACACAACCTGGGAATTCTCAAACGGAGGAACACACAAACTGTGAACTCACAAACTGGCGAACAGACAATCTGAGAACTCAGAAACTGGGGAACACACAAACTGAGAACTCACAAACTGGGGAACACAGAAGCTGAGAATACTCAAACGGGTATCGCACAACATTGAGAAATTACAAAGTGGGGAAAATACAAGCTGTGAACTCACAAACTGGAGAGCACACAACCTGAGAACTCCGAAACTGCGGAACACACAACCCGTGAATTCTCTAACTGGGGAACACACAAGCTGAGAATTCACAAACTGGGGAACACACAATCTGGAGAACGCACAAAGTGGACAACACACAAACTAGGGATCATACAAACTGAGAATTCACAAACTGGGGAACACACAATCTGACAACTCACAAACTGGAGAACTCACAAACTGGAGATCGCACAAACTGGAGATCTCACAAACTGGAGATCTCACAAACTGGGCAACACACAACCTGGAGAACTCACAAACTGGGGAACACACACACACTGTGAACTCACAAATTGGAGATCATACAACCTGGGAATTCTCAAACTGAGGAACTCACATACTGGGGAAAACACAAACTGAGAATTCTCAAACTGGGGAACACACAAACTGAGAATTCACAAACTAGGGAACACACAAACTGAGAATTCACAAACTGGGGAACACACAATCTGGAGAAATCTCAAACTGGGGAACACACAACCCGTGAATTCTCTGACTGGGGAACACACAAACTGAGAATTCACAAGCTGGGGTACACACAATCTGGAGAACACACAAACTGGACAACACACAAACTGGGGAACACACAAACTGGAGAACACACAAACTGGGGAACACCCAAACTGGAGAACGTACAAACTGAGAATTCACAAGCTGGGGAACACACAACCCGTGAATTCTCTAACTGGGGAACACACAAGCTGAGAATTCACAAACTGGGGAACACACAACCCGTGAATTCTCTAACTGGGGAAAACACAAGCTGAGAATTCACAAACTGGGGAACACACAAGCTGAGAATTCACAAACTGGGGAACACACAACCTGAGATCTGTCAAACTGTGGAACATACAATCTAGAGAACACACAAAGTGGAGAACACACAAACTAGGGATCATACAAACTGAGAACTCACAAACTGGGGAGCACACAATCTGGAGAACTCTCAAACTGGAGAACACACAACCCATGAATTCTCTAACTGGGGAACACACTAGTTGAGAATTCACAAACTGGGGAACACACAAACTGAGAATTCACAAGCTGGGGTACACACAATCTGGAGAACACACAAACTGGGGAACACCCAAACTGATAACTCACAAATTGGAGAACTCACAAACTGGAGATCTCACAAACTGGGCTACACACAACATGGAGAACTCACAAACTGGTGAACACACACACTGTGAACTCACGAACTGGAGAAGACACAACCTGGGAATTCTCAAACGGAGGAACACACAAACTGTGAACTCACAAACTGGCGAACAGACAATCTGAGAACTCAGAAACTGGGGAACACACAAACTGAGAACTCACAAACTGGGGAACACAGAAGCTGAGAATACTCAAACGGGTATCGCACAACATTGAGAAATTACAAAGTGGGGAAAATACAAGCTGTGAACTCACAAACTGGAGAGCACACAACCTGAGAACTCCGAAACTGCGGAACACACAACCCGTGAATTCTCTAACTGGGGAACACACAAGCTGAGAATTCACAAACTGGGGAACACACAATCTGGAGAACGCACAAAGTGGACAACACACAAACTAGGGATCATACAAACTGAGAATTCACAAACTGGGGAACACACAATCTGACAACTCACAAACTGGAGAACTCACAAACTGGAGATCGCACAAACTGGAGATCTCACAAACTGGAGATCTCACAAACTGGGCAACACACAACCTGGAGAACTCACAAACTGGGGAACACACACACACTGTGAACTCACAAATTGGAGATCATACAACCTGGGAATTCTCAAACTGAGGAACTCACATACTGGGGAAAACACAAACTGAGAATTCTCAAACTGGGGAACACACAAACTGAGAATTCACAAACTAGGGAACACACAAACTGAGAATTCACAAACTGGGGAACACACAATCTGGAGAAATCTCAAACTGGGGAACACACAACCCGTGAATTCTCTGACTGGGGAACACACAAACTGAGAATTCACAAGCTGGGGTACACACAATCTGGAGAACACACAAACTGGACAACACACAAACTGGGGAACACACAAACTGGAGAACACACAAACTGGGGAACACCCAAACTGGAGAACGTACAAACTGAGAATTCACAAGCTGGGGAACACACAACCCGTGAATTCTCTAACTGGGGAACACACAAGCTGAGAATTCACAAACTGGGGAACACACAACCCGTGAATTCTCTAACTGGGGAAAACACAAGCTGAGAATTCACAAACTGGGGAACACACAAGCTGAGAATTCACAAACTGGGGAACACACAACCTGAGATCTGTCAAACTGTGGAACATACAATCTAGAGAACACACAAAGTGGAGAACACACAAACTAGGGATCATACAAACAGAGAATTCACAAACTGGGGAACACACAATCTGACAACTCACAAACTGGAGAACTCACAAACTGGAGATCTCACAAACTGGAGATCTCACAAACTGGGCAACACACAACCAGGAGAACTCACAAACTGGGGAACACACACACACTGTGAACTCACAAATTGGAGAACACACAACCTGGGAATTCTCAAACTGAGGAACTCACAAACTGGGGAAAACACAAACTGAGAATTCTCAAACTGGGGAACACACAACCTGGAAAACTCACAAACTGGGGAACACACAACCAGGACTCACAAACTAGGGAACACACACATTGAGAATTCTCAAACTGGCAACACACAAACGGAGAACTCACAAACTGGGGAGCACACATTCTGGAGAACTCTCAAACTGGAGAACACACAACCCATGAATTCTCTAACTGGGGAACACACTAGTTGATAATTCACAAACTGGGGAACACACAAACTGAGAATTCACAAGCTGGGGTACACACAATCTGGAGAACACACAAACTGGGGAAAACCCAAACTGGAGAACATACAAACTGAGAATTCACAAACTGGGGAACACACAATCTGATAACTCACAAATTGGAGAACTCACAAACTGGAGATCTCACAAACTGGGCTACACACAACATGGAGAACTCACAAACTGGTGAACACACACACTGTGAACTCACAAACTGGGGAGCACACATTCTGGAGAACTCTCAAACTGGAGAACACACAACCCATGAATTCTCTAACTGGGGAACACACTCGTTGAGAATTCACAAACTGGGGAACACACAAACTGAGAATTCACAAGCTGGGGTACACACAATCTGGAGAACACACAAACTGGGGAACACCCAAACTGGAGAACATACAAACTGAGAATTCACAAACTGGGGAACACACAATCTGATAACTCACAAATTGGAGAACTCACAAACTGGAGATCTCACAAACTGGGCTACACACAACATGGAGAACTCACAAACTGGTGAACACACACACTGTGAACTCACGAACTGGAGAAGACACAACCTGGGAATTCTCAAACGGAGGAACACACAAACTGTGAACTCACAAACTGGCGAACAGACAATCTGAGAACTCAGAAACTGGGGAACACACAAACTGAGAACTCACAAACTGGGGAACACAGAAGCTGAGAATACTCAAACGGGTATCGCACAACATTGAGAAATTACAAAGTGGGGAAAACACAAGCTGAGAATTCACAAACTGGGGAACACACAAGCTGAGAATTCACAAACTGGGGAACACACAACCTGAGATCTGTCAATCTGTGGAACATACAAGCTGGAGAACACACAAAGTGGAGAACACACAAACTAGGGATCATACAAACTGAGAATTCACAAACTGGGGAACACACAATCTGACAACTCACAAACTGGAGAACTCACAAACTGGAGATCTCACAAACTGGAGATCTCACAAACTGGGCAACACACAACCAGGAGAACTCACAAAGTGGGGAACACACACACACTGTGAACTCACAAATTGGAGAACACACAACCTGGGAATTCTCAAACTGAGGAACTCACAAACTGGGGAAAACACAAACTGAGAATTCTCAAACTGGGGAACACACAACCTGGAAAACTCACAAACTGGGGAACACACAACCAGGACTCACAAACTAGGGAACACACACATTGAGAATTCTCAAACTGGCAACACACAAACTGAGAACTCACAAACTGGGGAACACACAAACTGAAAATTCACAAACTGGGGAGCACACAATCTGGAGAACTCTCAAACTGGAGAACACACAACCCATGAATTCTCTAACTGGGGAACACACTAGTTGAGAATTCACAAACTGGGGAACACACAAACTGAGAATTCACAAGCTGGGGTACACACAATCTGGAGAACACACAAACTGGGGAACACCCAAACTGATAATTCACAAATTGGAGAACTCACAAACTGGAGATCTCACAAACTGGGCTACACACAACATGGAGAACTCACAAACTGGTGAACACACACACTGTGAACTCACGAACTGGAGAAGACACAACCTGGGAATTCTCAAACGGAGGAACACACAAACTGTGAACTCACAAACTGGCGAACAGACAATCTGAGAACTCAGAAACTGGGGAACACACAAACTGAGAACTCACAAACTGGGGAACACAGAAGCTGAGAATACTCAAACGGGTATCGCACAACATTGAGAAATTACAAAGTGGGGAAAATACAAGCTGTGAACTCACAAACTGGAGAGCACACAACCTGAGAACTCCGAAACTGCGGAACACACAACCCGTGAATTCTCTAACTGGGGAACCCACAAGCTGAGAATTCACAAACTGGGGAACACACAATCTGGAGAACGCACAAAGTGGACAACACACAAACTAGGGATCATACAAACTGAGAATTCACAAACTGGGGAACACACAATCTGACAACTCACAAACTGGAGAACTCACAAACTGGAGATCGCACAAACTGGAGATCTCACAAACTGGAGATCTCACAAACTGGGCAACACACAACCTGGAGAACTCACAAACTGGGGAACACACACACACTGTGAACTCACAAATTGGAGATCATACAACCTGGGAATTCTCAAACTGAGGAACTCACATACTGGGGAAAACACAAACTGAGAATTCTCAAACTGGGGAACACACAAACTGAGAATTCACAAACTAGGGAACACACAAACTGAGAATTCACAAACTGGGGAACACACAATCTGGAGAAATCTCAAACTGGGGAACACACAACCCGTGAATTCTCTGACTGGGGAACACACAAACTGAGAATTCACAAGCTGGGGTACACACAATCTGGAGAACACACAAACTGGACAACACACAAACTGGGGAACACACAAACTGGAGAACACACAAACTGGGGAACACCCAAACTGGAGAACGTACAAACTGAGAATTCACAAGCTGGGGAACACACAACCCGTGAATTCTCTAACTGGGGAACACACAAGCTGAGAATTCACAAACTGGGGAACACACAACCCGTGAATTCTCTAACTGGGGAAAACACAAGCTGAGAATTCACAAACTGGGGAACACACAAGCTGAGAATTCACAAACTGGGGAACACACAACCTGAGATCTGTCAAACTGTGGAACATACAATCTGGAGAACACACAAAGTGGAGAACACACAAACTAGGCATCATACAAACTGAGAATTCACAAACTGGGGAACACACAATCTGACAACTCACAAACTGGAGAACTCACAAACTGGAGATCTCACAAACTGGAGATCTCACAAACTGGGCAACACACAACCAGGAGAACTCACAAAGTGGGGAACACACACACACTGTGAACTCACAAATTGGAGAACACACAACCTGGGAATTCTCAAACTGAGGAACTCACAAACTGGGGAAAACACAAACTGAGAATTCTCAAACTGGGGAACACACAACCTGGAAAACTCACAAACTGGGGAACACACAACCAGGACTCACAAACTAGGGAACACACACATTGAGAATTCTCAAACTGGCAACACACAAACTGAGAACTCACAAACTGGGGAGCACACATTCTGGAGAACTCTCAAACTGGAGAACACACAACCCATGAATTCTCTAACTGGGGAACACACTAGTTGATAATTCACAAACTGGGGAACACAGAAGCTGAGAATTCACAAACTGGGGAACACACAACCTGAGATCTGTCAAACTGTGGAACATACAATCTGGAGAACACACAAAGTGGAGAACACACAAACTAGGGATCATACAAACTGAGAATTCACAAACTGGGGAACACACAAACTGGAGAACACACAAACTGGGGAACACCCAAACTGGAGAACGTACAAACTGAGAATTCACAAGCTGGGGAACACACAATCTGGAGAACTCTCAAACTGGAGAACACACAACCCGTGAATTCTCTAACTGGGGAACACACAAGCTGAGAATTCACAAACTGGGGAACACACAACCCGTGAATTCTCTAACTGGGGAAAACACAAGCTGAGAATTCACAAACTGGGGAACACACAAGCTGAGAATTCACAAACTGGGGAACACACAACCTGAGATCTGTCAATCTGTGGAACATACAATCTGGAGAACACACAAAGTGGAGAACATACAAACTAGGGATCATACAAACTGAGAATTCACAAACTGGGGAACACACAATCTGACAACTCACAAACTGGAGAACTCACAAACTGGAGATCTCACAAACTGGAGATCTCACAAACTGGGCAACACACAACCAGGAGAACTCACAAAGTGGGGAACACACACACACTGTGAACTCACAAATTGGAGAACACACAACCTGGGAATTCTCAAACTGAGGAACTCACAAACTGGGGAAAACACAAACTGAGAATTCTCTAACTGGGGAACACACAAGCTGAGAATTCACAAACTGGGGAACACACAACCCGTGAATTCTCTAACTGGGGAAAACACAAGCTGAGAATTCACAAACTGGGGAACACACAAGCTGAGAATTCACAAACTGGGGAACACACAACCTGAGATCTGTCAAACTGTGGAACATACAATCTGGAGAACACACAAAGTGGAGAACACACAAACTAGGCATCATACAAACTGAGAATTCACAAACTGGGGAACACACAATCTGACAACTCACAAACTGGAGAACTCACAAACTGGAGATCTCACAAACTGGAGATCTCACAAACTGGGCAACACACAACCAGGAGAACTCACAAAGTGGGGAACACACACACACTGTGAACTCACAAATTGGAGAACACACAACCTGGGAATTCTCAAACTGAGGAACTCACAAACTGGGGAAAACACAAACTGAGAATTCTCAAACTGGGGAACACACAACCTGGAAAACTCACAAACTGGGGAACACACAACCAGGACTCACAAACTAGGGAACACACACATTGAGAATTCTCAAACTGGCAACACACAAACTGAGAACTCACAAACTGGGGAACACACAAACTGAAAATTCACAAACTGGGGAGCACACAATCTGGAGAACTCTCAAACTGGAGAACACACAACCCATGAATTCTCTAACTGGGGAACACACTAGTTGAGAATTCACAAACTGGGGAACACACAAACTGAGAATTCACAAGCTGGGGTACACACAATCTGGAGAACACACAAACTGGGGAACACCCAAACTGATAACTCACAAATTGGAGAACTCACAAACTGGAGATCTCACAAACTGGGCTACACACAACATGGAGAACTCACAAACTGGTGAACACACACACTGTGAACTCACGAACTGGAGAAGACACAACCTGGGAATTCTCAAACGGAGGAACACACAAACTGTGAACTCACAAACTGGCGAACAGACAATCTGAGAACTCAGAAACTGGGGAACACACAAACTGAGAACTCACAAACTGGGGAACACAGAAGCTGAGAATACTCAAACGGGTATCGCACAACATTGAGAAATTACAAAGTGGGGAAAATACAAGCTGTGAACTCACAAACTGGAGAGCACACAACCTGAGAACTCCGAAACTGCGGAACACACAACCCGTGAATTCTCTAACTGGGGAACACACAAGCTGAGAATTCACAAACTGGGGAACACACAATCTGGAGAACGCACAAAGTGGACAACACACAAACTAGGGATCATACAAACTGAGAATTCACAAACTGGGGAACACACAATCTGACAACTCACAAACTGCAGATCGCACAAACTGGAGATCTCACAAACTGGAGATCTCACAAACTGGAGATCTCACAAACTGGACAACACACAAACTGGAGAACTCACAAACTGGGGAACACACACACACTGTGAACTCACAAATTGGAGAACACACAACATGGGAATTCTCAAACTGAGGAACTCACAAACTGGGGAAAACACAAACTGAGAATTCTCAAACTGGGGAACACACAAACTGGAGATCTCACAAACTGGGCAACACACAACCAGGAGAACTCACAAAGTGGGGAACACACACACACTGTGAACTCACAAATTGGAGAACACACAACCTGGGAATTCTCAAACTGAGGAACTCACAAACTGGGGAAAACACAAACTGAGAATTCTCAAACTGGGGAACACACAACCTGGAAAACTCACAAACTGGGGAACACACAACCAGGACTCACAAACTAGGGAACACACACATTGAGAATTCTCAAACTGGCAACACACAAACTGAGAACTCACAAACTGGGGAGCACACAATCTGGAGAACTCTCAAACTGGAGAACACACAACCCATGAATTCTCTAACTGGGGAACACACTAGTTGAGAATTCACAAACTGGGGAACACACAAACTGAGAATTCACAAGCTGGGGTACACACAATCTGGAGAACACACAAACTGGGGAACACCCAAACTGATAACTCACAAATTGGAGAACTCACAAACTGGAGATCTCACAAACTGGGCTACACACAACATGGAGAACTCACAAACTGGTGAACACACACACTGTGAACTCACGAACTGGAGAAGACACAACCTGGGAATTCTCAAACGGAGGAACACACAAACTGTGAACTCACAAACTGGCGAACAGACAATCTGAGAACTCAGAAACTGGGGAACACACAAACTGAGAACTCACAAACTGGGGAACACAGAAGCTGAGAATACTCAAACGGGTATCGCACAACATTGAGAAATTACAAAGTGGGGAAAATACAAGCTGTGAACTCACAAACTGGAGAGCACACAACCTGAGAACTCCGAAACTGCGGAACACACAACCCGTGAATTCTCTAACTGGGGAACACACAAGCTGAGAATTCACAAACTGGGGAACACACAATCTGGAGAACGCACAAAGTGGACAACACACAAACTAGGGATCATACAAACTGAGAATTCACAAACTGGGGAACACACAATCTGACAACTCACAAACTGGAGAACTCACAAACTGGAGATCGCACAAACTGGAGATCTCACAAACTGGAGATCTCACAAACTGGGCAACACACAACCTGGAGAACTCACAAACTGGGGAACACACACACACTGTGAACTCACAAATTGGAGATCATACAACCTGGGAATTCTCAAACTGAGGAACTCACATACTGGGGAAAACACAAACTGAGAATTCTCAAACTGGGGAACACACAAACTGAGAATTCACAAACTAGGGAACACACAAACTGAGAATTCACAAACTGGGGAACACACAATCTGGAGAAATCTCAAACTGGGGAACACACAACCCGTGAATTCTCTGACTGGGGAACACACAAACTGAGAATTCACAAGCTGGGGTACACACAATCTGGAGAACACACAAACTGGACAACACACAAACTGGGGAACACACAAACTGGAGAACACACAAACTGGGGAACACCCAAACTGGAGAACGTACAAACTGAGAATTCACAAGCTGGGGAACACACAACCCGTGAATTCTCTAACTGGGGAACACACAAGCTGAGAATTCACAAACTGGGGAACACACAACCCGTGAATTCTCTAACTGGGGAAAACACAAGCTGAGAATTCACAAACTGGGGAACACACAAGCTGAGAATTCACAAACTGGGGAACACACAACCTGAGATCTGTCAAACTGTGGAACATACAATCTAGAGAACACACAAAGTGGAGAACACACAAACTAGGGATCATACAAACAGAGAATTCACAAACTGGGGAACACACAATCTGACAACTCACAAACTGGAGAACTCACAAACTGGAGATCTCACAAACTGGAGATCTCACAAACTGGGCAACACACAACCAGGAGAACTCACAAACTGGGGAACACACACACACTGTGAACTCACAAATTGGAGAACACACAACCTGGGAATTCTCAAACTGAGGAACTCACAAACTGGGGAAAACACAAACTGAGAATTCTCAAACTGGGGAACACACAACCTGGAAAACTCACAAACTGGGGAACACACAACCAGGACTCACAAACTAGGGAACACACACATTGAGAATTCTCAAACTGGCAACACACAAACGGAGAACTCACAAACTGGGGAGCACACATTCTGGAGAACTCTCAAACTGGAGAACACACAACCCATGAATTCTCTAACTGGGGAACACACTAGTTGATAATTCACAAACTGGGGAACACACAAACTGAGAATTCACAAGCTGGGGTACACACAATCTGGAGAACACACAAACTGGGGAAAACCCAAACTGGAGAACATACAAACTGAGAATTCACAAACTGGGGAACACACAATCTGATAACTCACAAATTGGAGAACTCACAAACTGGAGATCTCACAAACTGGGCTACACACAACATGGAGAACTCACAAACTGGTGAACACACACACTGTGAACTCACAAACTGGGGAGCACACATTCTGGAGAACTCTCAAACTGGAGAACACACAACCCATGAATTCTCTAACTGGGGAACACACTCGTTGAGAATTCACAAACTGGGGAACACACAAACTGAGAATTCACAAGCTGGGGTACACACAATCTGGAGAACACACAAACTGGGGAACACCCAAACTGGAGAACATACAAACTGAGAATTCACAAACTGGGGAACACACAATCTGATAACTCACAAATTGGAGAACTCACAAACTGGAGATCTCACAAACTGGGCTACACACAACATGGAGAACTCACAAACTGGTGAACACACACACTGTGAACTCACGAACTGGAGAAGACACAACCTGGGAATTCTCAAACGGAGGAACACACAAACTGTGAACTCACAAACTGGCGAACAGACAATCTGAGAACTCAGAAACTGGGGAACACACAAACTGAGAACTCACAAACTGGGGAACACAGAAGCTGAGAATACTCAAACGGGTATCGCACAACATTGAGAAATTACAAAGTGGGGAAAACACAAGCTGAGAATTCACAAACTGGGGAACACACAAGCTGAGAATTCACAAACTGGGGAACACACAACCTGAGATCTGTCAATCTGTGGAACATACAAGCTGGAGAACACACAAAGTGGAGAACACACAAACTAGGGATCATACAAACTGAGAATTCACAAACTGGGGAACACACAATCTGACAACTCACAAACTGGAGAACTCACAAACTGGAGATCTCACAAACTGGAGATCTCACAAACTGGGCAACACACAACCAGGAGAACTCACAAAGTGGGGAACACACACACACTGTGAACTCACAAATTGGAGAACACACAACCTGGGAATTCTCAAACTGAGGAACTCACAAACTGGGGAAAACACAAACTGAGAATTCTCAAACTGGGGAACACACAACCTGGAAAACTCACAAACTGGGGAACACACAACCAGGACTCACAAACTAGGGAACACACACATTGAGAATTCTCAAACTGGCAACACACAAACTGAGAACTCACAAACTGGGGAACACACAAACTGAAAATTCACAAACTGGGGAGCACACAATCTGGAGAACTCTCAAACTGGAGAACACACAACCCATGAATTCTCTAACTGGGGAACACACTAGTTGAGAATTCACAAACTGGGGAACACACAAACTGAGAATTCACAAGCTGGGGTACACACAATCTGGAGAACACACAAACTGGGGAACACCCAAACTGATAATTCACAAATTGGAGAACTCACAAACTGGAGATCTCACAAACTGGGCTACACACAACATGGAGAACTCACAAACTGGTGAACACACACACTGTGAACTCACGAACTGGAGAAGACACAACCTGGGAATTCTCAAACGGAGGAACACACAAACTGTGAACTCACAAACTGGCGAACAGACAATCTGAGAACTCAGAAACTGGGGAACACACAAACTGAGAACTCACAAACTGGGGAACACAGAAGCTGAGAATACTCAAACGGGTATCGCACAACATTGAGAAATTACAAAGTGGGGAAAATACAAGCTGTGAACTCACAAACTGGAGAGCACACAACCTGAGAACTCCGAAACTGCGGAACACACAACCCGTGAATTCTCTAACTGGGGAACCCACAAGCTGAGAATTCACAAACTGGGGAACACACAATCTGGAGAACGCACAAAGTGGACAACACACAAACTAGGGATCATACAAACTGAGAATTCACAAACTGGGGAACACACAATCTGACAACTCACAAACTGGAGAACTCACAAACTGGAGATCGCACAAACTGGAGATCTCACAAACTGGAGATCTCACAAACTGGGCAACACACAACCTGGAGAACTCACAAACTGGGGAACACACACACACTGTGAACTCACAAATTGGAGATCATACAACCTGGGAATTCTCAAACTGAGGAACTCACATACTGGGGAAAACACAAACTGAGAATTCTCAAACTGGGGAACACACAAACTGAGAATTCACAAACTAGGGAACACACAAACTGAGAATTCACAAACTGGGGAACACACAATCTGGAGAAATCTCAAACTGGGGAACACACAACCCGTGAATTCTCTGACTGGGGAACACACAAACTGAGAATTCACAAGCTGGGGTACACACAATCTGGAGAACACACAAACTGGACAACACACAAACTGGGGAACACACAAACTGGAGAACACACAAACTGGGGAACACCCAAACTGGAGAACGTACAAACTGAGAATTCACAAGCTGGGGAACACACAACCCGTGAATTCTCTAACTGGGGAACACACAAGCTGAGAATTCACAAACTGGGGAACACACAACCCGTGAATTCTCTAACTGGGGAAAACACAAGCTGAGAATTCACAAACTGGGGAACACACAAGCTGAGAATTCACAAACTGGGGAACACACAACCTGAGATCTGTCAAACTGTGGAACATACAATCTGGAGAACACACAAAGTGGAGAACACACAAACTAGGCATCATACAAACTGAGAATTCACAAACTGGGGAACACACAATCTGACAACTCACAAACTGGAGAACTCACAAACTGGAGATCTCACAAACTGGAGATCTCACAAACTGGGCAACACACAACCAGGAGAACTCACAAAGTGGGGAACACACACACACTGTGAACTCACAAATTGGAGAACACACAACCTGGGAATTCTCAAACTGAGGAACTCACAAACTGGGGAAAACACAAACTGAGAATTCTCAAACTGGGGAACACACAACCTGGAAAACTCACAAACTGGGGAACACACAACCAGGACTCACAAACTAGGGAACACACACATTGAGAATTCTCAAACTGGCAACACACAAACTGAGAACTCACAAACTGGGGAGCACACATTCTGGAGAACTCTCAAACTGGAGAACACACAACCCATGAATTCTCTAACTGGGGAACACACTAGTTGATAATTCACAAACTGGGGAACACACAAACTGAGAATTCACAAGCTGGGGTACACACAATCTGGAGAACACACAAACTGGGGAAAACCCAAACTGGAGAACATACAAACTGAGAATTCACAAACTGGGGAACACACAATCTGATAACTCACAAATTGGAGAACTCACAAACTGGAGATCTCACAAACTGGGCTACACACAACATGGAGAACTCACAAACTGGTGAACACACACACTGTGAACTCACAAACTGGGGAGCACACATTCTGGAGAACTCTCAAACTGGAGAACACACAACCCATCAATTCTCTAACTGGGGAACACACTCGTTGAGAATTCACAAACTGGGGAACACACAAACTGAGAATTCACAAGCTGGGGTACACACAATCTGGAGAACACACAAACTGGGGAACACCCAAACTGGAGAACATACAAACTGAGAATTCACAAACTGGGGAACACACAATCTGATAACTCACAAATTGGAGAACTCACAAACTGGAGATCTCACAAACTGGGCTACACACAACATGGAGAACTCACAAACTGGTGAACACACACACTGTGAACTCACGAACTGGAGAAGACACAACCTGGGAATTCTCAAACGGAGGAACACACAAACTGTGAACTCACAAACTGGCGAACAGACAATCTGAGAACTCAGAAACTGGGGAACACACAAACTGAGAACTCACAAACTGGGGAACACAGAAGCTGAGAATACTCAAACGGGTATCGCACAACATTGAGAAATTACAAAGTGGGGAAAACACAAGCTGAGAATTCACAAACTGGGGAACACACAAGCTGAGAATTCACAAACTGGGGAACACACAACCTGAGATCTGTCAATCTGTGGAACATACAATCTGGAGAACACACAAAGTGGAGAACACACAAACTAGGGATCATACAAACTGAGAATTCACAAACTGGGGAACACACAATCTGACAACTCACAAACTGGAGAACTCACAAACTGGAGATCTCACAAACTGGAGATCTCACAAACTGGGCAACACACAACCAGGAGAACTCACAAAGTGGGGAACACACACACACTGTGAACTCACAAATTGGAGAACACACAACCTGGGAATTCTCAAACTGAGGAACTCACAAACTGGGGAAAACACAAACTGAGAATTCTCTAACTGGGGAACACACAAGCTGACAATTCACAAACTGGGGAACACACAACCCGTGAATTCTCTAACTGGGGAAAACACAAGCTGAGAATTCACAAACTGGGGAACACACAAGCTGAGAATTCACAAACTGGGGAACACACAACCTGAGATCTGTCAAACTGTGGAACATACAATCTGGAGAACACACAAAGTGGAGAACACACAAACTAGGCATCATACAAACTGAGAATTCACAAACTGGGGAACACACAATCTGACAACTCACAAACTGGAGAACTCACAAACTGGAGATCTCACAAACTGGAGATCTCACAAACTGGGCAACACACAATCAGGAGAACTCACAAAGTGGGGAACACACACACACTGTGAACTCACAAATTGGAGAACACACAACCTGGGAATTCTCAAACTGAGGAACTCACAAACTGGGGAAAACACAAACTGAGAATTCTCAAACTGGGGAACACACAACCTGGAAAACTCACAAACTGGGGAACACACAACCAGGACTCACAAACTAGGGAACACACACATTGAGAATTCTCAAACTGGCAACACACAAACTGAGAACTCACAAACTGGGGAACACACAAACTGAAAATTCACAAACTGGGGAGCACACAATCTGGAGAACTCTCAAACTGGAGAACACACAACCCATGAATTCTCTAACTGGGGAACACACTAGTTGAGAATTCACAAACTGGGGAACACACAAACTGAGAATTCACAAGCTGGGGTACACACAATCTGGAGAACACACAAACTGGGGAACACCCAAACTGATAACTCACAAATTGGAGAACTCACAAACTGGAGATCTCACAAACTGGGCTACACACAACATGGAGAACTCACAAACTGGTGAACACACACACTGTGAACTCACGAACTGGAGAAGACACAACCTGGGAATTCTCAAACGGAGGAACACACAAACTGTGAACTCACAAACTGGCGAACAGACAATCTGAGAACTCAGAAACTGGGGAACACACAAACTGAGAACTCACAAACTGGGGAACACAGAAGCTGAGAATACTCAAACGGGTATCGCACAACATTGAGAAATTACAAAGTGGGGAAAATACAAGCTGTGAACTCACAAACTGGAGAGCACACAACCTGAGAACTCCGAAACTGCGGAACACACAACCCGTGAATTCTCTAACTGGGGAACACACAAGCTGAGAATTCACAAACTGGGGAACACACAATCTGGAGAACGCACAAAGTGGACAACACACAAACTAGGGATCATACAAACTGAGAATTCACAAACTGGGGAACACACAATCCGACAACTCACAAACTGGAGAACTCACAAACTGGAGATCGCACAAACTGGAGATCTCACAAACTGGAGATCTCACAAACTGGGCAACACACAACCTGGAGAACTCACAAACTGGGGAACACACACACACTGTGAACTCACAAATTGGAGATCATACAACCTGGGAATTCTCAAACTGAGGAACTCACAAACTGGGGAAAACACAAACTGAGAATTCTCAAACTGGGGAACACACAACCTGGAAAACTCACAAACTGGGGAACACACAACCAGGACTCACAAACTAGGGAACACACACATTGAGAATTCTCAAACTGGCAACACACAAACTGAGAACTCACAAACTGGGGAGCACACAATCTGGAGAACTCTCAAACTGGAGAACACACAACCCATGAATTCTCTAACTGGGGAACACACTAGTTGAGAATTCACAAACTGGGGAACACACAAACTGAGAATTCACAAGCTGGGGTACACACAATCTGGAGAACACACAAACTGGGGAACACCCAAACTGATAACTCACAAATTGGAGAACTCACAAACTGGAGATCTCACAAACTGGGCTACACACAACATGGAGAACTCACAAACTGGTGAACACACACACTGTGAACTCACGAACTGGAGAAGACACAACCTGGGAATTCTCAAACGGAGGAACACACAAACTGTGAACTCACAAACTGGCGAACAGACAATCTGAGAACTCAGAAACTGGGGAACACACAAACTGAGAACTCACAAACTGGGGAACACAGAAGCTGAGAATACTCAAACGGGTATCGCACAACATTGAGAAATTACAAAGTGGGGAAAATACAAGCTGTGAACTCACAAACTGGAGAGCACACAACCTGAGAACTCCGAAACTGCGGAACACACAACCCGTGAATTCTCTAACTGGGGAACACACAAGCTGAGAATACTCAAACGGGTATCGCACAACATTGAGAAATTACAAAGTGGGGAAAATACAAACTGAGAATTCACAAACTGGAGAGCACACAACCTGAGAACTCCGAAACTGCGGAACACACAACCCGTGAATTCTCTAACTGGGGAACACACAAGCTGAGAATTCACAAACTGGGGAACACACAATCTGGAGAACGCACAAAGTGGACAACACACAAACTAGGGATCATACAAACTGAGAATTCACAAACTGGGGAACACACAATCTGACAACTCACAAACTGCAGATCGCACAAACTGGAGATCTCACAAACTGGAGATCTCACAAACTGGAGATCTCACAAACTGGACAACACACAAACTGGAGAACTCACAAACTGGGGAACACACACACACTGTGAACTCACAAATTGGAGAACACACAACATGGGAATTCTCAAACTGAGGAACTCACAAACTGGGGAAAACACAAACTGAGAATTCTCAAACTGGGGAACACACAAACTGGAGATCTCACAAACTGGGCAACACACAACCAGGAGAACTCACAAAGTGGGGAACACACACACACTGTGAACTCACAAATTGGAGAACACACAACCTGGGAATTCTCAAACTGAGGAACTCACAAACTGGGGAAAACACAAACTGAGAATTCTCAAACTGGGGAACACACAACCTGGAAAACTCACAAACTGGGGAACACACAACCAGGACTCACAAACTAGGGAACACACACATTGAGAATTCTCAAACTGGCAACACACAAACTGAGAACTCACAAACTGGGGAGCACACAATCTGGAGAACTCTCAAACTGGAGAACACACAACCCATGAATTCTCTAACTGGGGAACACACTAGTTGAGAATTCACAAACTGGGGAACACACAAACTGAGAATTCACAAGCTGGGGTACACACAATCTGGAGAACACACAAACTGGGGAACACCCAAACTGATAACTCACAAATTGGAGAACTCACAAACTGGAGATCTCACAAACTGGGCTACACACAACATGGAGAACTCACAAACTGGTGAACACACACACTGTGAACTCACGAACTGGAGAAGACACAACCTGGGAATTCTCAAACGGAGGAACACACAAACTGTGAACTCACAAACTGGCGAACAGACAATCTGAGAACTCAGAAACTGGGGAACACACAAACTGAGAACTCACAAACTGGGGAACACAGAAGCTGAGAATACTCAAACGGGTATCGCACAACATTGAGAAATTACAAAGTGGGGAAAATACAAGCTGTGAACTCACAAACTGGAGAGCACACAACCTGAGAACTCCGAAACTGCGGAACACACAACCCGTGAATTCTCTAACTGGGGAACACACAAGCTGAGAATTCACAAACTGGGGAACACACAATCTGGAGAACGCACAAAGTGGACAACACACAAACTAGGGATCATACAAACTGAGAATTCACAAACTGGGGAACACACAATCCGACAACTCACAAACTGGAGAACTCACAAACTGGAGATCGCACAAACTGGAGATCTCACAAACTGGAGATCTCACAAACTGGGCAACACACAACCTGGAGAACTCACAAACTGGGGAACACACACACACTGTGAACTCACAAATTGGAGATCATACAACCTGGGAATTCTCAAACTGAGGAACTCACAAACTGGGGAAAACACAAACTGAGAATTCTCAAACTGGGGAACACACAAACTGAGAATTCACAAACTAGGGAACACACAAACTGAGAATTCACAAACTGGGGAACACACAAACTGGAGAAATCTCAAACTGGGGAACACACAACCCGTGAATTCTCTGACTGGGGAACACACAAACTGAGAATTCACAAGCTGGGGTACACACAATCTGGAGAACACACAAACTGGACAACACACAAACTGGGGAACACACAAACTGGAGAACACACAAACTGGGGAACACCCAAACTGGAGAACGTACAAACTGAGAATTCACAAGCTGGGGAACACACAACCCGTGAATTCTCTAACTGGGGAACACACAAGCTGAGAATTCACAAACTGGGGAACACACAACCCGTGAATTCTCTAACTGGGGAAAACACAAGCTGAGAATTCACAAACTGGGGAACACACAAGCTGAGAATTCACAAACTGGGGAACACACAACCTGAGATCTGTCAAACTGTGGAACATACTATCTAGAGAACACACAAAGTGGAGAACACACAAACTAGGGATCATACAAACAGAGAATTCACAAACTGGGGAACACACAATCTGACAACTCACAAACTGGAGAACTCACAAACTGGAGATCTCACAAACTGGAGATCTCACAAACTGGGCAACACACAACCAGGAGAACTCACAAACTGGGGAACACACACACACTGTGAACTCACAAATTGGAGAACACACAACCTGGGAATTCTCAAACTGAGGAACTCACAAACTGGGGAAAACAC
Source organism: Hypanus sabinus (assembly GCF_030144855.1). Lineage (NCBI taxonomy): Eukaryota > Metazoa > Chordata > Chondrichthyes > Myliobatiformes > Dasyatidae > Hypanus > Hypanus sabinus. The sequence continues at coordinate 179,389 of NW_026781352.1, forward strand.
AAACTGAGAATTCTCAAACTGGGGAACACACAACCTGGAAAACTCACAAACTGGGGAACACACAACCAGGACTCACAAACTAGGGAACACACACATTGAGAATTCTCAAACTGGCAACACACAAAGTGAGAACTCACAAACTGGGGAGCACACATTCTGGAGAACTCTCAAACTGGAGAACACACAACCCATGAATTCTCTAACTGGGGAACACACTAGTTGATAATTCACAAACTGGGGAACACACAAACTGAGAATTCACAAGCTGGGGTACGCACAATCTGGAGAACACACAAACTGGGGAACACCCAAACTGGAGAACATACAAACTGAGAATTCACAAACTGGGGAACACACAATATGATAACTCACAAATTGGAGAACTCACAAACTGGAGATCTCACAAACTGGACTACACACAACATGGAGAACTCACAAACTGGTGAACACACGCACTGTGAACTCACAAACTGGGGAGCACACATTCTGGAGAACTCTCAAACTGGAGAACACACAACCCATGAATTCTCTAACTGGGGAACACACTAGTTGAGAATTCACAAACTGGGGAACACACAAACTGAGAATTCACAAGCTGGGGTACACACAATCTGGAGAACACACAAACTGGGGAACACCCAAACTGGAGAACATACAAACTGAGAATTCACAAACTGGGGAACACACAATCTGATAACTCACAAATTGGAGAACTCACAAACTGGAGATCTCACAAACTGGGCTACACACAACATGGAGAACTCACAAACTGGTGAACACACACACTGTGAACTCACGAACTGGAGAAGACACAACCTGGGAATTCTCAAACGGAGGAACACACAAACTGTGAACTCACAAACTGGCGAACAGACAATCTGAGAACTCAGAAACTGGGGAACACACAAACTGAGAACTCACAAACTGGGGAACACACAAGCTGAGAATTCACAAACTGGGGAACACACAATCTGGAGAACGCACAAAGTGGACAACACACAAACTAGGGATCATACAAACTGAGAATTCACAAACTGGGGAACACACAATCTTACAACTCACAAACTGGAGAACTCACAAACTGGAGATCGCACAAACTGGAGATCTCACAAACTGGAGATCTCACAAACTGGGCAACACACAACCTGGAGAACTCACAAACTGGGGAACACACACACACTGTGAACTCACAAATTGGAGATCATACAACCTGGGAATTCTCAAACTGAGGAACTCACAAACTGGGGAAAACACAAACTGAGAATTCTCAAACTGGGGAACACACAAACTGAGAATTCACAAACTAGGGAACACACAAACTGAGAATTCACAAACTGGGGAACACACAAACTGGAGAAATCTCAAACTGGGGAACACACAACCCGTGAATTCTCTGACTGGGGAACACACAAACTGAGAATTCACAAGCTGGGGTACACACAATCTGGAGAACACACAAACTGGGGAACACACAAACTGGGGAACACACAAACTGGAGAACACACAAACTGGGGAACACCCAAACTGGAGAACGTACAAACTGAGAATTCACAAGCTGGGGAACACACAACCCGTGAATTCTCTAACTGGGGAACACACAAGCTGAGAATTCACAAACTGGGGAACACACATCCCGTGAATTCTCTAACTGGGGAAAACACAAGCTGAGAATTCACAAACTGGGGAACACACAAGCTGAGAATTCACAAACTGGGGAACACACAACCTGAGATCTATCAAACTGTGGAACATACAATCTGGAGAACACACAAAGTGGAGAACACACAAACTAGGGATCATACAAACTGAGAATTCACAAACTGGGGAACACACAATCTGACAACTCACAAACTGCAGATCGCACAAACTGGAGATCTCACAAACTGGAGATCTCACAAACTGGAGATCTCACAAACTGGACAACACACAAACTGGAGAACTCACAAACTGGGGAACACACACACACTGTGAACTCACAAATTGGAGAACACACAACATGGGAATTCTCAAACTGAGGAACTCACAAACTGGGGAAAACACAAACTGAGAATTCTCAAACTGGGGAACACACAAACTGAGAATTCACAAACTGGGGAACACACAAACTGAGAATTCACAAACTGGGGAACACACAATCTGGAGAACACACAAACTGGAGAACACACAAACTGGAGAACACTCAAACTGGGGAACACCCAAACTGGAGAACGTACAAACTGAGAATTCACAAGCTGGGGAACACACAATCTGGAGAACTCTCAAACTGGAGAACACACAACTCGTGAATTCTCTAACTGGGGAACACACAAACTGAGAATTCTCAAACTGGGAAACACACAAGCTGAGAATTCACAAACTGGGGAACACACAAACTGAGAATTCAGAAGCTGTGGTACACACAATCTGGAGAACACACAAACTGGAGAACATACAAACTGAGAATTCACAAACTGGGGAACACACAATCTGACAACTCACAAAGTGGAAAACTCACAAACTGGAGATCTCACAAACTGGGCTACACACAACATGGAGAACTCACAAACTGGTGAACAGACACACTGTGAACTCACGAAGTGGAGAAGACACAACCTGGGAATTCTCAAACGGAGGAACACACAAACTGTGAACTCACAATCTGGGGAACACACAAGCTGAGAATTCACATACTGGGGAACACACAAGCTGAGAATTCACAAACTGGGGAACACACAACCTGAGATCTGTCAAACTGTGGAACATACAATCTGGAGAACACACAACCTGGGAATTCTCAAACTGAGGAACTCACAAACTGGGGAAAACACAAACTGAGAATTCTCAAACTGGGGAACACACAAACTGAGAATTCACAAACTGGGGAATACACAATCTGGAGAACTCACAAACTGGGGAACACACAACCCGTGAATTCTCTAACTGGGGAACACACAAGCTGAGAATTCACAAACTGGGGAGCACACAACCTGAGAATTCACAAACTGGGGAACACACAATCTGAGGAACATACAAACAGAGAATTCACAAACTGGGGAACACACAACATGAGAATTCACAAGCTGGGGTACACACAATCAGGAGAATACACAAACTGGAGAACACACAAACTGGGGAAGTCACAAACTGGGGAACACACAAACTGGGGAACACACAAACTGGGGAACACACAACCTGCGAACTCAGAAACTGGGGAACACACAACCCATGAATTCTCTAACTGGGGAACACACAAGCTGAGAATTCACAAACTGGGGAACACACAACCTGAGAATTCACAAACTGGGGAACACACAAACTGAGAATTCACAAACTGGGGAACACACAATCTGGAGAACTCTCAAACTGGGGAACACACAACCCGTGAATTCTCTGACTGGGGAACACACAAACTGAGAATTCACAAGCTGGGGTACACACAATCGGGAGAACACACAAACTGGAGAACACACAAACTGGGGAATACACAAACTTGTGAACACACAAACTGGGGAACACCCAAACTGGAGAACGTACAAACTGAGAATTCACAAGCTGGGGAACACACAACCCCTGAATTCTCTAACTGGGGAACACACAAGCTGAGAATTCACAAACTGGGGAACACACAACCTGAGATCTGTCAAACTGTGGAACATACAATCTAGAGAACACACAAAGTGGAGAACACACAAACTAGGGATCATACAAACTGAGAATTCATAAACTGGGGAACACACAATCTGACAACTCACAAACTGGAGATCGCACAAACTGGAGAACTCACAAACTGGAGATCTCACAAACTGGAGATCTCACAAACTGGGCAACACACAACCTGGAGAACTCACAAACTGGGGAACACACACACACTGTGAACTCACAAATTGGAGAACACACAACCTGGGAATTCTCAAACTGAGGAACTCACAAACTGGGGAAAACACAAACTGAGAATTCACAAACTGGGGAACACACCAGCTGAGAATTCACAAACTGGGGAACACACAATCTGAGGAACATACAAACAGAGAATTCACAAACTGGGGAACACACAACATGAGAATTCACAAGCTGGGGTACACACAATCAGGAGAATACACAAACTGGAGAACACACAAACTGGGGAAGTCACAAACTGGGGAACACACAAACTATGGAACAAACAAACTGGGGATCACACAAACTGGGGAACACACAACCTGCGAACTCAGAAACTGGGGAACACACAACCCGTGAATTCTCTAACTGGGGAACACACAAGCTGAGAATTCACAAACTGGGGAACACACAACCTGAGAATTCACAAACTGGGGAACACACAACCTGAGATCTGTCAAACTGTGGAACATACAATCTGGAGAACACACAAAGTGGAGAACACACAAACTAGGGATCATACAAACTGAGAATTCACAAACTGGGGAACACACAATCTGGAGAACACACAAACTGGAGAACACACAAACTGGAGAACACACAAACTGGGGAACACCCAAACTGGAGAACGTACAAACTGAGAATTCACAAGCTGGGGAACACACAATCTGGAGAACTCTCAAACTGGAGAACACACAACTCGTGAATTCTCTAACTGGGGAACACACAACCTGGGAATTCACCAACGGAGGAACACACAAACTGTGAACTCACAATCTGGGGAACACACAAGCTGAGAATTCACATACTGGGGAACACACAAGCTGAGGGTTCACAAACTGGGGAACACACAACCTGAGATCTGTCAAACTGTGGAACATACAATCTGGCGAACACACAATCTGGAGAACACACAACCTGGGAATTCTCAAACTGAGGAACTCACAAACTGGGGAAAACACAAACTGAGAATTCTCAAACTGGGGAACACACAACCCGTGAATTCTCTAACTGGGGAACACACCAGCTGAGAATTCACAAACTGGGGAACACACAAACTGGGGAAGTCACAAACTGGGGAACACACAAACTGTGGAACACACAAACTGGGGAACACACAAACTGGGGAACACACAACCTGCGAACTCAGAAACTGGGGAACACACAACCCGTGAATTCTCTAACTGGGGAACACACAAGCTGAGAATTCACAAACTGGGGAACACACAAACTGAGAATTCACAAACTGAAGAACACACAATCTGGAGAACTCTCAAACTGGGGAACACACAACCCGTGAATTCTCTGACTGGGGAACACACAAACTGAGAATTCACAAGCTGGGGTACACACAATCTGGAGAACACACAAACTGGAGAACACACAAACTGGGGAACACCCAAACTGGGGAACACCCAAACTGAGAATTCACAAGCTGGGGAACACACAACCCGTGAATTCTCTAACTGGGGAACACACAAGCTGAGAATTCACAAACTGGGGAACACACAACTGGTGAATTCTCTAACTGGGGAAAACACAAGCTGAGAATTCACAAACTGGGGAACACACAAGCTGAGAATTCACAAACTGGGGAACACACAACCTGAGATCTGTCAAACTGTGGAACATACAATCTGGAGAACACACAAAGTGGAGAACACACAAACTAGGGATCATACAAACTAAGAATTCACAAACTGGGGAACACACAATCTGACAACTCACAAACTGGAGATCGCACAAACTGGAGATCTCACAAACTGGGCAACACACACACACTGTGAACTCACAAATTGGAGAACACACAACCTGGGAATTCTCAAACTGAGGAACTCCCAAACTGGGGAAAACACAAACTGAGAATTCTCAAACTGGGGAACACACAAACTCAGAATTCACAAACTGGGGAACACACAAACTGAGAATTCACAAACTGGGGAACACACAATCTGGAGAACACGCAAACTGGAGAACACCCAAACTGGAGAACGTACAAACTGAGAATTCACAAGCTGGGGAACACACAACCCGTGAATTCTCTAACTGGGGATCACACAAGCTGAGAATTCACAAACTGGGGAACACACAACCCGTGAATTCTCTAACTGGGGAAAACACAAGCTGAGAATTCACAAACTGGGGAACACACAAGCTGAGAATTCACAAACTGGGGAACACACAACCTGAGATCTGTCAAACTGTGGAACGTACAATCTGGAGAACACACAAAGTGGAGAACACACAAACTAGGGATCATACAAACTAAGAATTCACAAACTGGGGAACACACAATCTGACAACTCACAAACTGGACATCGCACATACTGGAGATCTCACAAACTGGAGATCTCACATACTGGAGATCTCACAAACTGGGCAACACACACACACTGTGAACTCACAAATTGGAGAACACACAACCTGGGAATTCTCAAACTGAGGAACTCACAAACTGGGGAAAACACAAACTGAGAATTCTCAAACTGGGGAACACACAAACTGAGAATTCACAAACTGGGGAACACACAAACTGAGAATTCACAAACTGGGGAACACACAATCTGGAGAACACACAAACTGGAGAACACACAAACTGGGGAACACCCAAACTGGAGAACGTACAAACTGAGAATTCACAAGCTGGGGAACACACAATCTGGAGAACTCTCAAACCGGAGAACACACAACTCGTGAATTCTCTAACTGGGGAACACACAAGCTGAGAATTCACAAACTGGGGAACACACAAACTGAGAATTCACAAGCTGTGGTACACACAATCTGGAGAACACACAAACTGGAGAACATACAAACTGAGAATTCACAAACTGGGGAACACACAATCTGACAACTCACAAAGTGGAGAACTCACAAACTGGAGATCTCACAAACTGGGCTACACACAACATGGAGAACTCACAAACTGGTGAACAGACACACTGTGAACTCACGAACTGGAGAAGACACAACCTGGGAATTCTCAAACGGAGGAACACACAAACTGTGAACTCACAATCTGGGGAACACACAAGCTGAGAATTCACAAACTGGGGAACACACAAGCTGAGAATTCACAAACTGGGGAACACACAACCTGAGATCTGCCAAACTGTGGAACATACAATCTGGAGAACACACAATCTGGAGAACACACAACCTGGGAATTCTCAAACTGAGGAACTCACAAACTGGGGAAAACACAAACTGAGAATTCTCAAACTGGGGAACACACAACCCGTGAATACTCTAACTGGGGAACACACCAGCTGAGAATTCACAAACTGGGGAACACACAATCTGAGGAACATACAAACAGAGAATTCACAAACTGGGGAACACACAACATGAGAATTCACAAGCTGGGGTACACACAATCAGGAGAATACACAAACTGGAGAACACACAAACTGGGGAAGTCACAAACTGGGGAACACACAAACTGTGGAACACACAAACTGGGGAACACACAAACTGGGGAACACACAACCTGCGAACTCAGAAACTGGGGAACACACAACCCATGAATTCTCTAACTGGGGAACACACAAGCTGAGAATTCACAAACTGGGGAACACACAACCTGAGAATTCACAAACTGGGGAACACACAACCTGAGAACTGTCAAACTGTGGAACATACAATCTGGAGAACACACAAAGTGGAGAACACACAAACTAGGGATCATACAAACTGAGAATTAACAAACTGGGGAACACTCAATCTGCCAACTCACAAACTAGAGAACTCACAAACTGGAGATCTCACAAACTGGGGATCTCACAAACTGGGCAACAGACAACCTGGAGAACTCACAAACTGGGGAACACACGCACTGTGAACTCACAAATTGGAGAACACACAACCTGGGAATTCTCAAACTGGGGAACACACAAGCTAAGAATTCACAAACTGGGGAACACACAAGCTGAGAATTCACAAACTGGGGAACACACAACCTGAGAGCTGTCAAACTGTGGAACATACAATCTGGAGAACACACAACCTGGGAATTCTCAAACTGAGGAACTCACAAACTGGGGAATACACAAACTGAGAATTCTCAAACTGGGGAACACACAACCCGTGAATTCTCTAACTGGGGAACACACCAGCTGAGAATTCACAAACTGGGGAACACACAATCTGAGGAACATACAAACAGAGAATTCACAAACTGGGGAACACACAACATGAGAATTCACAAGCTGGGGTACACACAATCTGGAGAACACACAAACTGGGGAAGTCACAAACTGGGGAACACACAAACTAGGGATCATACAAACTGAGAATTCACAAACTGGGGAACACACAATCTGCCAACTCACAAACTAGAGAACTCACAAACTGGAGATCTCACAACCTGGAGAACTCACAAACTGGAGAACTCACAAACTGGAGATCTCACAACCTGGAGAACTCACAACCTGGAGATCTCACAACCTGGAGATCTCACAACCTGGAGAACTCACAAACTGGAGAACACACAACCTGGAGAATTCACAAACTGGGGAACACACAAACTGTGAACTCACAAACTGGCAAACAGACAATCTGAGAATTCACAAACTGGGGAACACACAAGCTGAGAATTCACAAACTGGGGAACACACAACCTGAGATCCGTCAAACTGTGGAACATACAATCTGGAGAACACACAAAGTGGAGAACAGACAAAACAGGGATCATACAAGCGGAGAATTCACAAACTGGGGAACACACAATCTGACAACTCACAAACTGGAGAACTCACAAACTGGAGATCTCACAAACTGGAGATCTCACAAACTGGGCAACACACAACCTGGAGAACTCACAAACTGGGGAACACACACACTGTGAAATCACAAATTGGAGAACACACAACCTGGGAATTCTCAAACTGAGGAACTCACAAACTGGGGAAAACACAAACTGAGAATTCTCAAACTGGGGAACACACAAACTGAGAATTCACAAACTGGGGAACACACAATCTGGAGAACTCTCAAACTGGGGAACACACAACATGTGAATTCTCTAACTGGGGAACACACCAGCTGAGAATTCACAAACTGGAGATCTCACAAACTGGAGATCTCACAAACTGGGCAACACACAACCTGGAGAACTCACAAACTGGGGAACACACACACACTGTGAACTCACAAATTAGAGAACACACAACCTGGGAATTCTCAAACTGAGGAACTCAAAAACTGGGGAAAACACAAACTGAGAATTCACAAACTGGGGAACACACAACCTGAGATCTGTCAAACTGTGGAACATACAATCTGGAGAACACACAAAGTGGAGAACACACAAACTAGGGATCATACAAACTGAGAATTCACAAACTGGGGAACACTCAATCTGCCAACTCACAAACTAGAGAACTCACAAACTGGAGATCTCACAAACTGGGGATCTCACAAACTGGGCAACAGACAACCTGGAGAACTCACAAACTGGGGAACACACGCACTGTGAACTCACAAATTGGAGAACACACAACCTGGGAATTCTCAAACTGGGGAACACACAAGCTGAGAATTCACAAACTGGGGAACACACAACCTGAGAGCTGTCAAACTGTGGAACATACAATCTGGAGAAAACACAACCTGGGAATTCTCAAACTGAGGAACTCAAAAACTGGGGAAAACACAAACTGAGAATTCACAAGCTGGGGTACACACAATCAGGAGAGCACACAAACTGCGGAACACACAAACTGGGGAACTCTCAAACAACCTGAGAACTCAGAAACTGGGGAACACACAAACTGAGATTTCACAAACTGGGGAACACACAACATGAGAATTCACAAACTGGGGAACACACAAACTGAGAACTCACTAACTGGGGAATACACAAACTGAGAATTCACAAACTGGGGAACACACAAGCTGAGAATTCACAAACTGGGGAACACACAACCTGAGATCCGTCAAACTGTGGAACATACAATCTGGAGAACACACAAAGTGGAGAACAGACAAAACAGGGATCATACAAGCGGAGAATTCACAAACTGGGGAACACACAATCTGACAACTCACAAACTGGAGAACTCACAAACTGGAGAACTCACAAACTGGGGAACACACACACACTGTGAACTCACAAATTAGAGAACACACAACCTGGGAATTCTCAAACTGAGGAACTCAAAAACTGGGGAAAACACAAACTGAGAATTCTCAAACTGGGGAACACACAAACTGAGAATTCACAAACTGGGGAATACACAATCTGGAGAACTCTCAAACTGGGGAACACACAACCCGTGAATTCTCTAACTGGGGAACACACCAGCTGAGAATTCACGAACTGGGGAACACACAGTCTGAGGAACATACAAACAGATAATTCACAAACTGGGGAACACACAACCTGAGAATTCATAAGCTGGGGTACACACAATCAGGAGAGCACACAAACTGCGGAACACACAAACTGGGGAACTCTCAAACAGGGGAACACACAACCTGAGAACTCAGAAACTGGGGAACACACAACTTGAGAATTCACAAACTGGGGAACACACAAGCTGAGAATTCACAAACTGGGGAACACACAACCTGAGATCCGTCAAACTGTGGAACATACAATCTGGAGAACACACAAAGTGGAGAACAGACAAAACAGGGATCATACAAGCGGAGAATTCACAAACTGGGGAACACACAATCTGACAACTCACAAACTGGAGAACTCACAAACTGGAGATCTCACAAACTGGAGATCTCACAAACTGGGCAATACACAACCTGGAGAACTCACAAACTGGGGAACACACACACACTGTGAACTCACAAATTAGAGAACACACAACCTGGGAATTCTCAAACTGAGGAACTCAAAAACTGGGGAAAACACAAACTGAGAATTCTCAAACTGGGGAACACACAAACTGAGAATTCACAAGCTGGGGTACACACAATCAGGAGAGCACACAAACTGCGGAACACACAAACTGGGGAACTCTCAAACAGGGGAACACACAACCTGAGAACTCAGAAACTGGGGAACACACAAACTGAGATTTCACAAACTGGGGAACACACAACATGAGAATTCACAAACTGGGGAACACACAAACTGAGAACTCACTAACTGGGGAACACACAAACTGAGAATTCACAAACTGGGGAACACACAAGCGTAGAATTCACAAACTGGGGAACACACAACCTGAGATCCGTCAAACTGTGGAACATACAATCTGGAGAACACACAAAGTGGAGAACAGACAAAACAGGGATCATACAAGCGGAGAATTCACAAACTGGGGAACACACAATCTGACAACTCACAAACTGGGGAACACACAAACTGAGAATTCACAAGCTGTGGTACACACAATCTGGAGAACACACAAACTGGAGAACATACAAACTGAGAATTCACAAACTGGGGAACACACAATCTGACAACTCACAAAGTGGAGAACTCACAAACTGGAGATCTCACAAACTGGGCTACACACAACATGGAGAACTCACAAACTGGTGAACAGACACACTGTGAACTCACGAACTGGAGAAGACACAACCTGGGAATTCTCAAACGGAGGAACACACAAACTGTGAACTCACAATCTGGGGAACACACAAGCTGAGAATTCACAAACTGGGGAACACACAAGCTGAGAATTCACAAACTGGGGAACACACAACCTGAGATCTGCCAAACTGTGGAACATACAATCTGGAGAACACACAATCTGGAGAACACACAACCTGGGAATTCTCAAACTGAGGAACTCACAAACTGGGGAAAACACAAACTGAGAATTCTCAAACTGGGGAACACACAACCCGTGAATACTCTAACTGGGGAACACACCAGCTGAGAATTCACAAACTGGGGAACACACAATCTGAGGAACATACAAACAGAGAATTCACAAACTGGGGAACACACAACATGAGAATTCACAAGCTGGGGTACACACAATCAGGAGAATACACAAACTGGAGAACACACAAACTGGGGAAGTCACAAACTGGGGAACACACAAACTGTGGAACACACAAACTGGGGAACACACAAACTGGGGAACACACAACCTGCGAACTCAGAAACTGGGGAACACACAACCCGTGAATTCTCTAACTGGGGAACACACAAGCTGAGAATTCACAAACTGGGGAACACACAACCTGAGAATTCACAAACTGGGGAACACACAACCTGAGATCTGTCAAACTGTGGAACATACAATCTGGAGAACACACAAAGTGGAGAACACACAAACTAGGGATCATACAAACTGAGAATTAACAAACTGGGGAACACTCAATCTGCCAACTCACAAACTAGAGAACTCACAAACTGGAGATCTCACAAACTGGGGATCTCACAAACTGGGCAACAGACAACCTGGAGAACTCACAAACTGGGGAACACACGCACTGTGAACTCACAAATTGGAGAACACACAACCTGGGAATTCTCAAACTGGGGAACACACAAGCTAAGAATTCACAAACTGGGGAACACACAAGCTGAGAATTCACAAACTGGGGAACACACAACCTGAGAGCTGTCAAACTGTGGAACATACAATCTGGAGAACACACATCCTGGGAATTCTCAAACTGAGGAACTCACAAACTGGGGAATACAAAAACTGAGAATTCTCAAACTGGGGAACACACAACCCGTGAATTCTCTAACTGGGGAACACACCAGCTGAGAATTCACAAACTGGGGAACACACAATCTGAGGAACATACAAACAGAGAATTCACAAACTGGGGAACACACAACATGAGAATTCACAAGCTGGGGTACACACAATCTGGAGAACACACAAACTGGGGAAGTCACAAACTGGGGAAAACACAAACTAGGGATCATACAAACTGAGAATTCACAAACTGGGGAACACACAATCTGCCAACTCACAAACTAGAGAACTCACAAACTGGAGATCTCACAACCTGGAGAACTCACAAACTGGAGAACTCACAAACTGGAGATCTCACAACCTGGAGAACTCACAACCTGGAGATCTCACAACCTGGAGATCTCACAACCTGGAGAACTCACAAACTGGAGAACTCACAACCTGGAGAATTCACAAACTGGGGAACACACAACATGAGAATTCACAAGCTGGGGTACACACAATCAGGAGAATACACAAACTGGAGAACACACAAACTGGGGAAGTCACAAACTGGGGAACACACAAACTGTGGAACACACAAACTGGGGAACACACAAACTGGGGAACACACAACCTGCGAACTCAGAAACTGGGGAACACACAACCCGTGAATTCTCTAACTGGGGAACACACAAGCTGAGAATTCACAAACTGGGGAACACACAACCTGAGAATTCACAAACTGGGGAACACACAACCTGAGATCTGAAAAAACTGTGGAACATACAATCTGGAGAACACACAAAGTGGAGAACACACAAACTAGGGATCATACAAACTGAGAATTAACAAACTGGGGAACACTCAATCTGCCAACTCACAAACTAGAGAACTCACAAACTGGAGATCTCACAAACTGGGGATCTCACAAACTGGGCAACAGACAACCTGGAGAACTCACAAACTGGGGAACACACGCACTGTGAACTCACAAATTGGAGAACACACAACCTGGGAATTCTCAAACTGGGGAACACACAAGCTAAGAATTCACAAACTGGGGAACACACAAGCTGAGAATTCACAAACTGGGGAACACACAACCTGAGAGCTGTCAAACTGTGGAACATACAATCTGGAGAACACACAACCTGGGAATTCTCAAACTGAGGAACTCACAAACTGGGGAATACACAAACTGAGAATTCTCAAACTGGGGAACACACAACCTGTGAATTCTCTAACTGGGGAACACACCAGCTGAGAATTCACAAACTGGGGAACACACAATCTGAGGAACATACAAACAGAGAATTCACAAACTGGGGAACACACAACATGAGAATTCACAAGCTGGGGTACACACAATCTGGAGAACACACAAACTGGGGAAGTCACAAACTGGGGAACACACAAACTAGGGATCATACAAACTGAGAATTCACAAACTGGGGAACACACAATCTGCCAACTCACAAACTAGAGAACTCACAAACTGGAGATCTCACAACCTGGAGAACTCACAAACTGGAGAACTCACAAACTGGAGATCTCACAACCTGGAGAACTCACAACCTGGAGATCTCACAACCTGGAGATCTCACAACTTGGAGAACTCACAAACTGGAGAACTCACAACCTGGAGAATTCACAAACTGGGGAACACACAAACTGTGAACTCACAAACTGGCAAACAGACAATCTGAGAATTCACAAACTGGGGAACACACAAGCTGAGAATTCACAAACTGGGGAACACACAACCTGAGATCCGTCAAACTGTGGAACATACAATCTGGAGAACACACAAAGTGGAGAACAGACAAAACAGGGATCATACAAGCGGAGAATTCACAAACTGGGGAACACACAATCTGACAACTCACAAACTGGAGAACTCACAAACTGGAGATCTCACAAACTGGAGATCTCACAAACTGGGCAACACACAACCTGAGAGCTGTCAAACTGTGGAACATACAATCTGGAGAACACACAACCTGGGAATTCTCAAACTGAGGAACTCACAAACTGGGGAATACACAAACTGAGAATTCTCAAACTGGGGAACACACAACCTGTGAATTCTCTAACTGGGGAACACACCAGCTGAGAATTCACAAACTGGGGAACACACAATCTGAGGAACATACAAACAGAGAATTCACAAACTGGGGAACACACAACATGAGAATTCACAAGCTGGGGTACACACAATCTGGAGAACACACAAACTGGGGAAGTCACAAACTGGGGAACACACAAACTAGGGATCATACAAACTGAGAATTCACAAACTGGGGAACACACAATCTGCCAACTCACAAACTAGAGAACTCACAAACTGGAGATCTCACAACCTGGAGAACTCACAAACTGGAGAACTCACAAACTGGAGATCTCACAACCTGGAGAACTCACAACCTGGAGATCTCACAACCTGGAGATCTCACAACCTGGAGAACTCACAAACTGGAGAACTCACAACCTGGAGAATTCACAAACTGGGGAACACACAAACTGTGAACTCACAAACTGGCAAACAGACAATCTGAGAATTCACAAACTGGGGAACACACAAGCTGAGAATTCACAAACTGGGGAACACACAACCTGAGATCCGTCAAACTGTGGAACATACAATCTGGAGAACACACAAAGTGGAGAACAGACAAAACAGGGATCATACAAGCGGAGAATTCACAAACTGGGGAACACACAATCTGACAACTCACAAACTGGAGAACTCACAAACTGGAGATCTCACAAACTGGAGATCTCACAAACTGGGCAACACACAACCTGGAGAACTCACAAACTGGGGAACACACACACTGTGAAATCACAAATTGGAGAACACACAACCTGGGAATTCTCAAACTGAGGAACTCACAAACTGGGGAAAACACAAACTGAGAATTCTCAAACTGGGGAACACACAAACTGAGAATTCACAAACTGGGGAACACACAATCTGGAGAACTCTCAAACTGGGGAACACACAACATGTGAATTCTCTAACTGGGGAACACACCAGCTGAGAATTCACAAACTGGAGATCTCACAAACTGGAGATCTCACAAACTGGGCAACACACAACCTGGAGAACTCACAAACTGGGGAACACACACACACTGTGAACTCACAAATTAGAGAACACACAACCTGGGAATTCTCAAACTGAGGAACTCAAAAACTGGGGAAAACACAAACTGAGAATTCACAAACTGGGGAACACACAACCTGAGATCTGTCAAACTGTGGAACATACAATCTGGAGAACACACAAAGTGGAGAACACACAAACTAGGGATCATACAAACTGAGAATTCACAAACTGGGGAACACTCAATCTGCCAACTCACAAACTAGAGAACTCACAAACTGGAGATCTCACAAACTGGGGATCTCACAAACTGGGCAACAGACAACCTGGAGAACTCACAAACTGGGGAACACACGCACTGTGAACTCACAAATTGGAGAACACACAACCTGGGAATTCTCAAACTGGGGAACACACAAGCTGAGAATTCACAAACTGGGGAACACACAACCTGAGAGCTGTCAAACTGTGGAACATACAATCTGGAGAAAACACAACCTGGGAATTCTCAAACTGAGGAACTCACAAACTGGGGAATACACAAACTGAGAATTCTCAAACTGGGAACACACAACCCGTGAATTCTCTAACTGGGGAACACACCAGCTGAGAATTCACAAACTGGGGAACACACAGTCTGAGGAACATACAAACAGAGAATTCACAAACTGGGGAACACACAACCTGAGAATTCACAAGCTGGGGTACACACAATCAGGAGAGCACACAAACTGGGGAACACACAAACTGGAGAACTCTCAAACTGGGGAACACACAACACGTGAATTCTCTAACTGGGGAACACACCAGCTGAGAATTCACAAACTGGGGAACACACAGTCTGAGGAACATACAAACAGAGAATTCACAAACTGGGGAACACACAACCTGAGAATTCACAAGCTGGGGTACACACAATCAGGAGAGCACACAAACTGGGGAACACACAAACTGGAGAACTCTCAAACTGGGGAACACACAACACGTGAATTCTCTAACTGGGGAACACACCAGCTGAGAATTCACAAACTGGAGATCTCACAAACTGGGCAACACACAACCTGGAGAACTCACAAACTGGGGAACACACACACACTGTGAACTCACAAATTAGAGAACACACAACCTGGGAATTCTCAAACTGAGGAACTCAAAAACTGGGGAAAACACAAACTGAGAATTCTCAAACTGGGGAACACACAAACTGAGAATTCACAAACTGGGGAATACACAATCTGGAGAACTCTCAAACTGGGGAACACACAACCCGTGAATTCTCTAACTGGGGAACACACCAGCTGAGAATTCACGAACTGGGGAACACACAGTCTGAGGAACATACAAACAGAGAATTCACAAACTGGGGAACACACAACCTGAGAATTCACAAGCTGGGGAATACACAATCTGGAGAACTCTCAAACTGGGGAACACACATCCCGTGAATTCTCTAACTGGGGAACACACCAGCTGAGAATTCACGAACTGGGGAACACACAACCTGAGAATTCACAAGCTGGGGTACACACAATCAGGAGAGCACACAAACTGCGGAACACACAAACTGGGGAACTCTCAAACAGGGGAACACACAACCTGAGAACTCAGAAACTGGGGAACACACAAACTGAGATTTCACAAACTGGGGAACACACAACATGAGAATTCACAAACTGGGGAACACACAAACTGAGAACTCACTAACTGGGGAACACACAAACTGAGAATTCACAAACTGGGGAACACACAAGCTGAGAATTCACAAACTGGGGAACACACAACCTGAGATCCGTCAAACTGTGGAACATACAATCTGGAGAACACACAAAGTGGAGAACAGACAAAACAGGGATCATACAAGCGGAGAATTCACAAACTGGGGAACACACAATCTGACAACTCACAAACTGGAGAACTCACAAACTGGAGATCTCACAAACTGGAGATCTCACAAACTGGGCAACACACAACCTGGAGAACTCACAAACTGGGGAACACACAATCTGGGAATTCTCAAACTGAGGAACTCACAAACTGGGGAAAACACAAACTGAGAATTCTCAAACTGGGGAACACACAAACTGAGAATTCACAAACTGGGGAACACACAATCTGGAGAACTCTCAAACTGGGGAACACACATGTGAATTCTCTAACTGGGGAACACACCAGCTGAGAATTCACAAACTGGAGATCTCACAAACTGGAGATCTCACAAACTGGGCAACACACAACCTGGAGAACTCACAAACTGGGGAACACACACATACTGTGAACTCACAAATTAGAGAACACACAACCTGGGAATTCTCAAACTGAGGAACTCAAAAACTGGGGAAAACACAAACTGAGAATTCACAAGCTTGGGTACACACAATCAGGAGAGCACACAAACTGCGGAACACACAAACTGGGGAACTCTCAAACAGGGGAACACACAACCTGAGAACTCAGAAACTGGGGAACACACAAACTGAGATTTCACAAACTGGGGAACACACAACATGAGAATTCACAAACTGGGGAACACACAAACTGAGAACTCACTAACTGGGGAATACACAAACTGAGAATTCACAAACTGGGGAACACACAAGCTGAGAATTCACAAACTGGGGAACACACAACCTGAGATCCGTCAAACTGTGGAACATACAATCTGGAGAACACACAAAGTGGAGAACAGACAAAACAGGGATCATACAAGCGGAGAATTCACAAACTGGGGAACACACAATCTGACAACTCACAAACTGGAGAACTCACAAACTGGAGATCTCACAAACTGGAGATCTCACAAACTGGGCAACACACAACCTGGAGAACTCACAAACTGGGGAACACACAATCTGGGAATTCTCAAACTGAGGAACTCACAAACTGGGGAAAACACAAACTGAGAATTCTCAAACTGGGGAACACACAAACTGAGAATTCACAAACTGGGGAACACACAATCTGGAGAACTCTCAAACTGGGGAACACACATGTGAATTCTCTAACTGGGGAACACACCAGCTGAGAATTCACAAACTGGAGATCTCACAAACTGGAGATCTCACAAACTGGGCAACACACAACCTGGAGAACTCACAAACTGGGGAACACACACATACTGTGAACTCACAAATTAGAGAACACACAACCTGGGAATTCTCAAACTGAGGAACTCAAAAACTGGGGAAAACACAAACTGAGAATTCACAAGCTTGGGTACACACAATCAGGAGAGCACACAAACTGCGGAACACACAAACTGGGGAACTCTCAAACAGGGGAACACACAACCTGAGAACTCAGAAACTGGGGAACACACAAACTGAGATTTCACAAACTGGGGAACACACAACATGAGAATTCACAAACTGGGGAACACACAAACTGAGAACTCACTAACTGGGGAATACACAAACTGAGAATTCACAAACTGGGGAACACACAAGCTGAGAATTCACAAACTGGGGAACACACAACCTGAGATCCGTCAAACTGTGGAACATACAATCTGGAGAACACACAAAGTGGAGAACAGACAAAACAGGGATCATACAAGCGGAGAATTCACAAACTGGGGAACACACAATCTGACAACTCACAAACTGGAGAACTCACAAACTGGAGATCTCACAAACTGGAGATCTCACAAACTGGGCAACACACAACCTGGAGAACTCACAAACTGGGGAACACACACACACTGTGAACTCACAAATTAGAGAACACACAACCTGGGAATTCTCAAACTGAGGAACTCAAAAACTGGGGAAAACACAAACTGAGAATTCTCAAACTGGGGAACACACAAACTGAGAATTCACAAACTGGGGAATACACAATCTGGAGAACTCTCAAACTGGGGAACACACAACCCGTGAATTCTCTAACTGGGGAACACACCAGCTGAGAATTCACGAACTGGGGAACACACAGTCTGAGGAACATACAAACAGATAATTCACAAACTGGGGAACACACAACCTGAGAATTCACAAGCTGGGGTACACACAATCAGGAGAGCACACAAACTGCGGAACACACAAACTGGGGAACTCTCAAACAGGGGAACACACAACCTGAGAACTCAGAAACTGGGGAACACACAAACTGAGAATTCACAAACTGGGGAACACACAATCTGGAGAACTCTCAAACTGGGGAACACACATGTGAATTCTCTAACTGGGGAACACACCAGCTGAGAATTCACAAACTGGAGATCTCACAAACTGGAGATCTCACAAACTGGGCAACACACAACCTGGAGAACTCACAAACTGGGGAACACACACATACTGTGAACTCACAAATTAGAGAACACACAACCTGGGAATTCTCAAACTGAGGAACTCAAAAACTGGGGAAAACACAAACTGAGAATTCACAAGCTTGGGTACACACAATCAGGAGAGCACACAAACTGCGGAACACACAAACTGGGGAACTCTCAAACAGGGGAACACACAACCTGAGAACTCAGAAACTGGGGAACACACAAACTGAGATTTCACAAACTGGGGAACACACAACATGAGAATTCACAAACTGGGGAACACACAAACTGAGAACTCACTAACTGGGGAATACACAAACTGAGAATTCACAAACTGGGGAACACACAACCTGAGATCCGTCAAACTGTGGAACATACAATCTGGAGAACACACAAAGTGGAGAACAGACAAAACAGGGATCATACAAGCGGAGAATTCACAAACTGGGGAACACACAATCTGACAACTCACAAACTGGAGAACTCACAAACTGGAGATCTCACAAACTGGAGATCTCACAAACTGGGCAACACACAACCTGGAGAACTCACAAACTGGGGAACACACACACACTGTGAACTCACAAATTAGAGAACACACAACCTGGGAATTCTCAAACTGAGGAACTCAAAAACTGGGGAAAACACAAACTGAGAATTCTCAAACTGGGGAACACACAAACTGAGAATTCACAAACTGGGGAATACACAATCTGGAGAACTCTCAAACTGGGGAACACACAACCCGTGAATTCTCTAACTGGGGAACACACCAGCTGAGAATTCACGAACTGGGGAACACACAGTCTGAGGAACATACAAACAGATAATTCACAAACTGGGGAACACACAACCTGAGAATTCACAAGCTGGGGTACACACAATCAGGAGAGCACACAAACTGCGGAACACACAAACTGGGGAACTCTCAAACAGGGGAACACACAACCTGAGAACTCAGAAACTGGGGAACACACAACCTGAGAATTCACAAACTGGGGAACACACAAGCTGAGAATTCACAAACTGGGGAACACACAACCTGAGATCCGTCAAACTGTGGAACATACAATCTGGAGAACACACAAAGTGGAGAACAGACAAAACAGGGATCATACAAGCGGAGAATTCACAAACTGGGGAACACACAATCTGACAACTCACAAACTGGAGAACTCACAAACTGGAGATCTCACAAACTGGAGATCTCACAAACTGGGCAATACACAACCTGGAGAACTCACAAACTGGGGAACACACACACACTGTGAACTCACAAATTAGAGAACACACAACCTGGGAATTCTCAAACTGAGGAACTCAAAAACTGGGGAAAACACAAACTGAGAATTCTCAAACTGGGGAACACACAAACTGAGAATTCACAAGCTGGGGTACACACAATCAGGAGAGCACACAAACTGCGGAACACACAAACTGGGGAACTCTCAAACAGGGGAACACACAACCTGAGAACTCAGAAACTGGGGAACACACAAACTGAGATTTCACAAACTGGGGAACACACAACATGAGAATTCACAAACTGGGGAACACACAAACTGAGAACTCACTAACTGGGGAACACACAAACTGAGAATTCACAAACTGGGGAACACACAAGCGTAGAATTCACAAACTGGGGAACACACAACCTGAGATCCGTCAAACTGTGGAACATACAATCTGGAGAACACACAAAGTGGAGAACAGACAAAACAGGGATCATACAAGCGGAGAATTCACAAACTGGGGAACACACAATCTGACAACTCACAAACTGGAGAACTCACAAACTGGAGATCTCACAAACTGGAGATCTCACAAACTGGGCAACACACAACCTGGAGAACTCACAAACTGGGGAACACACACACACTGTGAACTCACAAATTAGAGAACACACAACCTGGGAATTCTCAAACTGAGGAACTCAAAAACTGGGGAAAACACAAACTGAGAATTCTCAAACTGGGGAACACACAAACTGAGAATTCACAAACTGGGGAATACACAATCTGGAGAACTCTCAAACTGGGGAACACACAACCCGTGAATTCTCTAACTGGGGAACACACCAGCTGAGAATTCACGAACTGGGGAACACACAGTCTGAGGAACATACAAACAGAGAATTCACAAACTGGGGAACACACAACCTGAGAATTCACAAGCTGGGGTACACACAATCAGGAGAGCACACAAACTGCGGAACACACAAACTGGGGAACTCTCAAACAGGGGAACACACAACCTGAGAACTCAGAAACTGGGGAACACACAAACTGAGATTTCACAAACTGGGGAACACACAACATGAGAATTCACAAACTGGGGAACACACAAACTGAGAACTCACTAACTGGGGAACACACAAACTGAGAATTCACAAACTGGGGAACACACAAGCTGAGAATTCACAAACTGGGGAACACACAACCTGAGATCCGTCAAACTGTGGAACATACAATCTGGAGAACACACAAAGTGGAGAACAGACAAAACAGGGATCATACAAGCGGAGAATTCACAAACTGGGGAACACACAATCTGACAACTCACAAACTGGAGAACTCACAAACTGGAGATCTCACAAACTGGGCAACACACAACCTGGAGAACTCACAAACTGGGGAACACACACACTGTGAAATCACAAATTGGAGAACACACAACCTGGGAATTCTCAAACTGAGGAACTCACAAACTGGGGAAAACACAAACTGAGAATTCTCAAACTGGGGAACACACAAACTGAGAATTCACAAACTGGGGAACACACAATCTGGAGAACTCTCAAACTGGGGAACACACATGTGAATTCTCTAACTGCGGAACACACCAGCTGAGAATTCACAAACTGGAGATCTCACAAACTGGAGATCTCACAAACTGGGCAATACACAACCTGGAGAACTCACAAACTGGGGAACACACACACACTGTGAACTCACAAATTAGAGAACACACAACCTGGGAATTCTCAAACTGAGGAACTCAAAAACTGGGGAAAACACAAACTGAGAATTCTCAAACTGGGGAACACACAAACTGAGAATTCACAAGCTGGGGTACACACAATCAGGAGAGCACACAAACTGCGGAACACACAAACTGGGGAACTCTCAAACAGGGGAACACACAACCTGAGAACTCAGAAACTGGGGAACACACAAACTGAGATTTCACAAACTGGGGAACACACAACATGAGAATTCACAAACTGGGGAACACACAAACTGAGAACTCACTAACTGGGGAACACACAAACTGAGAATTCAAAAACTGGGGAACACACAAGCTGAGAATTCACAAACTGGGGAACACACAACCTGAGATCCGTCAAACTGTGGAACATACAATCTGGAGAACACACAAAGTGGAGAACAGACAAAACAGGGATCATACAAGCGGAGAATTCACAAACTGGGGAACACACAATCTGACAACTCACAAACTGGAGATCTCACAAACTGGGGAACACACAACCCGTGAATTCTCTAACTGGGGAACACACCAGCTGAGAATTCACGAACTGGGGAACACCCAGTCTGAGGAACATACAAACAGAGAATTCACAAACTGGGGAACACACAACCTGAGAATTCACAAGCTGGTGTACACACAATCAGGAGAGCACACAAACTGCGGAACACACAAACTGGGGAACTCTCAAACAGGGGAACACACAACCTGAGAACTCAGAAACTGGGGAACACACAACCCGTGAATTCTCTAACTGGGGAACACACAAGCTGAGAATTCACAAACTGGGGAACACACAAACTGAGAATTCACAAACTGGGGAACACACAATCTGGAGAACTCTCAAACTGGAGAACACACAACCCGTAAATTCTCTAACTGGGGAACACACAAGCTGAGAATTCACAAACTGGAGATCTCACAAACTGGAGATCTCACAAACTGGGCAACACACAACCTGGAGAACTCACAAACTGGGGAACACACACACACTATGAACTCACAAATTAGAGAACACACAACCTGGGAATTCTCAAACTGAGGAACTCAAAAACTGGGGAAAACACAAACTGAGAATTCTCAAACTGGGGAGCACACAAACTGAGAATTCACAAACTGGGGAATACACAATCTGGAGAACTCTCAAACTTGGGAACACACAACCCGTGAATTCTCTAACTGGGGAACACACCAGCTTAGAATTCACAAACTGGGGAACACACAAACTGAGAAATCAGAAACTGGGGAACACACAACCCGTGAATTCTCTAACTGGGGAACACACAAGCTGAGAATTCACAAACTGGGGAACACACAACCTGGAGTACTCACAACCTGGACAACACACAAATTGGGGAACATAGAAACTGAGAGTTCTCAAACTGCAGAACTCACAAACTGGGGAACACACACACACTATGAACTCACAAATTAGAGAACACACAACCTGGGAATTCTCAAACTGAGGAACTCAAAAACTGGGGAAAACACAAACTGAGAATTCTCAAACTGGGGAACACACAACATGAGAATTCACAAACTGGGGAACACACAAACTGAGAACTCACTAACTGGGGAACACACAAACTGAGAATTCACAAACTGGGGAACACACAAGCTGAGAATTCACAAACTGGGGAACACACAACCTGAGATCCGTCAAACTGTGGAACATACAATCTGGAGAACACACAAAGTGGAGAACAGACAAAACAGGGATCATACAAGCGGAGAATTCACAAACTGGGGAACACACAATCTGACAACTCACAAACTGGAGAACTCACAAACTGGAGATCTCACAAACTGGAGATCTCACAAACTGGGCAACACACAACCTGGAGAACTCACAAACTGGGGAACACACACACTGTGAAATCACAAATTGGAGAACACACAACCTGGGAATTCTCAAACTGAGGAACTCACAAACTGGGGAAAACACAAACTGAGAATTCTCAAACTGGGGAACACACAAACTGAGAATTCACAAACTGGGGAACACACAATCTGGAGAACTCTCAAACTGGGGAACACACATGTGAATTCTCTAACTGCGGAACACACCAGCTGAGAATTCACAAACTGGAGATCTCACAAACTGGAGATCTCACAAACTGGGCAATACACAACCTGGAGAACTCACAAACTGGGGAACACACACACACTGTGAACTCACAAATTAGAGAACACACAACCTGGGAATTCTCAAACTGAGGAACTCAAAAACTGGGGAAAACACAAACTGAGAATTCTCAAACTGGGGAACACACAAACTGAGAATTCACAAGCTGGGGTACACACAATCAGGAGAGCACACAAACTGCGGAACACACAAACTGGGGAACTCTCAAACAGGGGAACACACAACCTGAGAACTCAGAAACTGGGGAACACACAAACTGAGATTTCACAAACTGGGGAACACACAACATGAGAATTCACAAACTGGGGAACACACAAACTGAGAACTCACTAACTGGGGAACACACAAACTGAGAATTCAAAAACTGGGGAACACACAAGCTGAGAATTCACAAACTGGGGAACACACAACCTGAGATCCGTCAAACTGTGGAACATACAATCTGGAGAACACACAAAGTGGAGAACAGACAAAACAGGGATCATACAAGCGGAGAATTCACAAACTGGGGAACACACAATCTGACAACTCACAAACTGGAGATCTCACAAACTGGGGAACACACAACCCGTGAATTCTCTAACTGGGGAACACACCAGCTGAGAATTCACGAACTGGGGAACACCCAGTCTGAGGAACATACAAACAGAGAATTCACAAACTGGGGAACACACAACCTGAGAATTCACAAGCTGGTGTACACACAATCAGGAGAGCACACAAACTGCGGAACACACAAACTGGGGAACTCTCAAACAGGGGAACACACAACCTGAGAACTCAGAAACTGGGGAACACACAACCCGTGAATTCTCTAACTGGGGAACACACAAGCTGAGAATTCACAAACTGGGGAACACACAATCTGGAGAACTCTCAAACTGGAGAACACACAACCCGTAAATTCTCTAACTGGGGAACACACAAGCTGAGAATTCACAAACTGGAGATCTCACAAACTGGAGATCTCACAAACTGGGCAACACACAACCTGGAGAACTCACAAACTGGGGAACACACACACACTATGAACTCACAAATTAGAGAACACACAACCTGGGAATTCTCAAACTGAGGAACTCAAAAACTGGGGAAAACACAAACTGAGAATTCTCAAACTGGGGAGCACACAAACTGAGAATTCACAAACTGGGGAATACACAATCTGGAGAACTCTCAAACTTGGGAACACACAACCCGTGAATTCTCTAACTGGGGAACACACCAGCTTAGAATTCACAAACTGGGGAACACACAAACTGAGAAATCAGAAACTGGGGAACACACAACCCGTGAATTCTCTAACTGGGGAACACACAAGCTGAGAATTCACAAACTGGGGAACACACAACCTGGAGTACTCACAACCTGGACAACACACAAATTGGGGAACATAGAAACTGAGAGTTCTCAAACTGCAGAACTCACAAACTGGGGAACACACACACACTATGAACTCACAAATTAGAGAACACACAACCTGGGAATTCTCAAACTGAGGAACTCAAAAACTGGGGAAAACACAAACTGAGAATTCTCAAACTGGGGAACACGCAAACTGTGAATTCACAAACTGGGGAATACACAATCTGGAGAACTCTCAAACTGGGGAACACACAACCCGTGAATTCTCTAACTGGGGAACACACCAGCTTAGAATTCACAAACTGCGGAACACACAATCTGAGGAACAGACAAACAGAGAATTCACAAACTGGGGAACACACAACCTGAGAATTCACAAGCTGGGGTACA
Organism: Hypanus sabinus; assembly: GCF_030144855.1. Classification (NCBI taxonomy): domain Eukaryota; kingdom Metazoa; phylum Chordata; class Chondrichthyes; order Myliobatiformes; family Dasyatidae; genus Hypanus; species Hypanus sabinus. The sequence continues at coordinate 206,112 of NW_026781352.1, forward strand.
CACAAACAGGAGAACACACAAACTGGGGAACACACACACTGAGAAATCAGAAACTGGGGAACACACAACCCGTGAATTCTCTAACTGGGGAACACACAAGCTGAGAATTCACAAACTGGGGAACACACAACCTGGAGAACTCACAACCTGGACAACACACAAATTGGGGAACATAGAAACTGAGAGTTCTCAAACTGCAGAACTCACAAACTGGGGAAAACACAAACTGAGAATTCTCAAACTGGGGAACACACAAACTGAGAATTCACAAACTGGGGAACACACAATCTGGAGAACTCTCAAACTGGAGAACACACAACCCATAAACTCTCTAACTGCGGAACACACAAGCTGAGAATTCACAAACTGGGGAACACACAAACTGAGAATTCACAAGCTGGGGTACACACAATCTGGAGAACACACAAACTGGAGAACATACCAACTGAGAATTCACAAACTGGGGAACACACAAGCTGAGAATTCACAAACTGGGGAACACACAACCTGAGATCCGTCAAACTGTGGAACATACAATCTGGAGAACACACAAAGTGGAGAACAGACAAAACAGGGATCATACAAGCGGAGAATTCACAAACTGGGGAACACACAATCTGACAACTCACAAACTGGAGAACTCACAAACTGGAGATCTCACAACCTGGAGATCTCACAAACTGGGCAACACACAACCAGGAGAACTCACAAAGTGGGGAACACACACACACTGTGAACTCACAAATTGGAGAACACACAACCTGGGAATTCTCAAACTGAGGAACTCACAAACTGGGGAAAACACAAACTGAGAATTCTCTAACTGGGGAACACACAAGCTGAGAATTCACAAACTGGGGAACACACAATCTGGAGAACTCTCAAACTGGGGAACACACAATCAGGAGAGCACACAAACTGCGGAACACACAAACTGGGGAACTCTCAAACAGGGGAACACACAACCTGAGAACTCAGAAACTGGGGAACACACAAACTGAGATTTCACAAACTGGGGAACACACAACATGAGAATTCACAAACCGGGGAACACACAAACTGAGAACTCACTAACTGGGGAACACACAAACTGAGAATTCACAAACTGGGGAACACACAAGCTGAGAATTCACAAACTGGGGAACACACAACCTGAGATCCGTCAAACTGTGGAACATACAATCTGGAGAACACACAAAGTGGAGAACAGACAAAACAGGGATCATACAAGCGGAGAATTCACAAACTGGGGAACACACAATCTGAGAATTCACAAACTGGGGAACACACAAGCTGAGAATTCACAAACTGGGGAACACACAACCTGAGATCCGTCAAACTGTGGAACATACAATCTGGAGAACACACAAAGTGGAGAACAGACAAAACAGGGATCATACAAGCGGAGAATTCACAAACTGGGGAACACACAATCTGACAACTCACAAACTGGAGAACTCACAAACTGGAGATCTCACAAACTGGAGATCTCACAAACTGGGCAACACACAACCTGGAGAACTCACAAACTGGGGAACACACACACACTGTGAACTCACAAATTGGAGAACACACAACCTGGGAATTCTCAAACTGAGGAACTCACAAACTGGGGAAAACACAAACTGAGAATTCTCAAACTGGGGAACACACAAACTGAGAATTCACAAACTGGGGAACACACAATCTGGAGAACTCTCAAACTGGGGAACACACATGTGAATTCTCTAACTGCGGAACACACCAGCTGAGAATTCACAAACTGGAGATCTCACAAACTGGAGATCTCACAAACTGGGCAATACACAACCTGGAGAACTCACAAACTGGGGAACACACACACACTGTGAACTCACAAATTAGAGAACACACAACCTGGGAATTCTCAAACTGAGGAACTCAAAAACTGGGGAAAACACAAACTGAGAATTCTCAAACTGGGGAACACACAAACTGAGAATTCACAAGCTGGGGTACACACAATCAGGAGAGCACACAAACTGCGGAACACACAAACTGGGGAACTCTCAAACAGGGGAACACACAACCTGAGAACTCAGAAACTGGGGAACACACAAACTGAGATTTCACAAACTGGGGAACACACAACATGAGAATTCACAAACTGGGGAACACACAAACTGAGAACTCACTAACTGGGGAACACACAAACTGAGAATTCACAAACTGGGGAACACACAAGCTGAGAATTCACAAACTGGGGAACACACAACCTGAGATCCGTCAAACTGTGGAACATACAATCTGGAGAACACACAAAGTGGAGAACAGACAAAACAGGGATCATACAAGCGGAGAATTCACAAACTGGGGAACACACAATCTGACAACTCACAAACTGGAGAACTCACAAACTGGAGATCTCACAAACTGGGGAACACACAACCCGTGAATTCTCTAACTGGGGAACACACCAGCTGAGAATTCACGAACTGGGGAACACACAGTCTGAGGAACATACAAACAGAGAATTCACAAACTGGGGAACACACAACCTGAGAATTCACAAGCTGGGGTACACACAATCAGGAGAGAACACAAACTGCGGAACACACAAACTGGGGAACTCTCAAACAGGGGAACACACAACCTGAGAACTCAGAAACTGGGGAACACACAACCCGTGAATTCTCTAACTGGGGAACACACAAGCTGAGAATTCACAAACTGGGGAACACACAAACTGAGAATTCACAAACTGGGGAACACACAATCTGGAGAACTCTCAAACTGGAGAACACACAACCCGTAAATTCTCTAACTGGGGAACACACAAGCTGAGAATTCACAAACTGGAGATCTCACAAACTGGGCAACACACAACCTGGAGAACTCACAAACTGGGGAACACACACACACTATGAACTCACAAATTAGAGAACACACAACCTGGGAATTCTCAAACTGAGGAACTCAAAAACTGGGGAAAACACAAACTGAGAATTCTCAAACTGGGGAGCACACAAACTGAGAATTCACAAACTGGGGAATACACAATCTGGAGAACTCTCAAACTGGGGAACACACAACCCGTGAATTCTCTAAGTGGGGAACACACCAGCTTAGAATTCACAAACTGGGGAACACACAAACTGAGAAATCAGAAACTGGGGAACACACAACCCGTGAATTCTCTAACTGGGGAACACACAAGCTGAGAATTCACAAACTGGGGAACACACAAACTGAGAATTCACAAGCTGTGGTACACACAATCTGGAGAACATACCAACTGAGAATTCACAAACTGGGGAACACACAATCTGACAACTCACAAAGTGGAGAACTCACAAACTGGAGATCTCACAAACTGGGCTACACACAACATGGAGAACTCACAAACTGGTGAACACACACACTGTGAACTCACAAACTGGAGAAGACACAACCTGGGAATTCTCAAACGGAGGAACACACAAACTGTGAACTCACAAACTGGCGAACAGACAATCTGAGAACTTAGAAACTGGGGAACCACAAACTGCGAACTCACAAACTGGGGAACACACAAGCTGAGAATACTCAAACGGGTATCGCACAACCTTGAGAAATGACAAAGTGGGGAAAATACAAGCTGTGAACTCACAAACTGGAGAGCACACAACCTGAGAATTCACAAACTGGGGAACACACAACCTGAGATCTGACAAACTGTGGAACATACAATCTGGAGAACACACAAAGTGGAGTACACACAAACTAGGGATCTTACAAACTGAGAATTCACAAACTGGGGAACACACAATTAGACAACTCACAAACTAGAGAACTCACAAACTGGAGATCGCACAAACTGGAGATCTCACAAACTGGAGATCTCACAACCTGGAGATCTCACAAACTGGGCAACACACAACCTGGAGAACTCACACCCTTGGGAACACACACACACTGTAAACTCACAAATTGGAGAACACACAACCTGGGAATTCTCAAACTGATGAACACACAACCTGGGAATTCTCAAACTGGGGAAAACACAAACTGTGAATTCACAAACGGGGGAACACACAAAGTGGAGAACACACAAACTAGGGATCATACAAACTGAGAATTCACAAACTGAGGAACACACAATCTGCCAACTCACAAACTAGAGAACTCACAAACTGGAGATCTCACAACCTGGAGAACTCACAAACTGGAGAACTCACAAACTGGAGATCTCACAACCTGGAGAACTCACAAACTGGAGAACTCACAACCTGGAGAACTCACAAACTGGGGAACACACACATTGTGAACTCACGAACTGCAGAAGACACAACCTGCGAATTCTCAAACTGAGGAACACACAAACTGTGAACTCACAAACTGGCAAACAGACAATCTGAGAACTCAGAAACTGGGGAACACACAAACTGAGATTTCACAAACTGGGGAACACACAACATGAGAATTTACAAACTGGGGAACACACAAACTGAGAACTCACTAACTGGGGAACACACAAACTGAGAATTCACAAACTGGGGAACACACAACCCGTGAATTCACAAACTGGGGAACACACAACCTGAGATCTGTCAAACTGTGGAACATACAATCTGGAGAACACACAAAGTGGAGAACAGACAAAACAGGAATCATACAAACGGAGAATTCACAAACTGGGGAACACACAATCTGACAACTCACAAACTGGAGAACTCACAAACTGGAGATCTCACAAACTGGAGATCTCACAAACTGGGCAACACACAACCTGGAGAACTCACAAACTGGGGAACACACACACTGTGAAATCACAAATTGGAGAACACACAACCTGGGAATTCTCAAACTGAGGAACTCACAAACTGGGGAAAACACAAACTGAGAATTCTCAAACTGGGGAACACACAAACTGAGAATTCACAAACTGGGGAACACACAATCTGGAGAACTCTCAAACTGGGGAACACACAACATGTGAATTCTCTAACTGGGGAACACACCAGCTGAGAATTCACAAACTGGAGATCTCACAAACTGGAGAACTCACAAACTGGGGAACACACACACACTTTGAACTCACAAATTAGAGAACACACAATCTGGGAATTCTCAAACTGAGGAACTCAAAAACTGGGGAAAACACAAACTGAGAATTCACAAACTGGGGAATACACAATCTGGAGAACTCTCAAACTGGGGAACACACAACCCGTGAATTCTCTAACTGGGGAACACACCAGCTGAGAATTCACGAACTGGGGAACACACAGTCTGAGGAACATACAAACAGAGAATTCACAAACTGGGGAACACACAACCTGAGAATTCACAAGCTGGGGTACACACAATCAGGAGAGCACACAAACTGGGGAACACACAAACTGGGGAACTCTCAAACAGGGGAACACACAACCTGAGAACTCAGAAACTGGGGAACACACAACCCGTGAATTCTCTAACTGGGGAACACACAAGCTGAGAATTCACAAACTGGGGAACACACAAACTGAGAATTCACAAACTGGGGAACACACAATCTGGAGAACTCTCAAACTGGAGAACACACAACCCGTAAATTCTCTAACTGGGGAACACACAACCCGTAAATTCTCTAACTGGGGAACACACAAGCTGAGAATTCACAAACTGGAGATCTCACAAACTGGGCAACACACAACCTGGAGAACTCACAAACTGGGGAACACACACACACTGTGAACTCCCAAATTAGAGAACACACAACCTGGGAATTCTCAAACTGAGGAACTCAAAAACTGGGGAAAACACAAACTGAGAATTCTCAAACTGGGGAACACACAAACTGAGAATTCACAAACTGGGGAATACACAATCTGGAGAACTCTCAAACTGGGGAACACACAACCCGTGAATTCTCTAACTGGGGAAAACACCAGCTGAGAATTCACGAACTGGGGAACACACAATCTGAGGAACATCCAAACAGAGAATTCACAAACTGGGGAACACACAACCTGAGAATTCACAAGCTGGGGTACACACAACCAGGAGAACACACAAACTGGGGAACACACAAACTGGGGAACACACAAACTGGGGAACTCTCAAACGGGGGAACACACAAACTGAGAAATCAGAAACTGGGGAACACACAACCCGTGAATTCTCTAACTGGGGAACACACAAGCTGAGGATTCACAAACTGGGGAATACACAACCTGGAGAACTCACAACCTGGACAACACACAAATTGGGGAACATAGAAACTGAGAATTCTCAAACTGCAGAACTCACAAACTGGGGAAAACACAAACTGAGATTTCTCAAACTGGGGAGCACACAAACTGAGAATTCACAAACTGGGGAACACACAATCTGGAGAACTCTCAAACTGGAGAACACACAACCCGTAAACTCTCTTACTGGGGAACACACAAGCTGAGAATTCACAAACTGGGGAACACACAAAATGAGAATTCACAAGCTGGGGTACACACAATCTGGAGAACACACAAACTGGAGAACATACCAACTGAGAATTCACAAACTGGGGAACACACAAACTGAGAATTCACAAGCTGGGGTACACACAATCTGGAGAACACACAAACTGGAGAACATACCAACTGAGAATTCACAAACTGGGGAACACACAAACTGACAACTCATAAATTGGAGAACTCACAAACTGGAGATCTCACAAACTGGGCTACACACAACCTGGAGAACTCACAAACTGGGGAACACACACACTGTGAACTCACGAACTGGAGAAGACACAACCTACGAATTTTCAAACTGAGGAACACACAAACTGTGAACTCACAAACTGGCGAACAGACAATCTGAGAACTCAGAAACTGGGGAACACACAAACTGAGAACTCACAAACTGGGGAACACACAACCTGAGAATTCACAAACTGGGGAACACACTAACTGAGAACTCACAAACTGGGGAACACACAAACTGAGAATTCACAAACTGGCGAACACACAACCTGAGAATTCACAAACTGGGAACACACAACCTGAGATCTGTCAAACTGTGGAACATACAATCTGGAGATCTCACAAACTGGAGATCTCACAAACTGTGCAACACACAACCTGGAGAACTCACAAACTGGGGAACACACACACTGTGAAATCACAAATTGGAGAACACACAACCTGGGAATTCCCAAACTGAGGAACTCACAAACTGGGGAAAACACAAACTGAGAATTCTCAAACTGGGGAACACACAAACTGAGAATTCACAAACTGGGGAACACACAATTTGGAGAACTCTCAAACTGGGGAACACACAACACGTGAATTCTCTAACTAGGGAACACACCAGATGAGAATTCACAAACTGGAGATCTCACAAACTGGGCAACACACAACCTGGAGAACTCACAAACTGGGGAACACACACACACTGTGAACTCACAAATTAGAGAACACACAACCTGGGAATTCTCAAACTGAGGAACTCAAAAACTGGGGAAAACACAAACTGAGAATTCTGAAACTGGGGAACACACAAACTGAGAATTCACAAACTGGGGATTACACAATCTGGAGAACTCTCAAACTGGGGAACACACAAACCGTGAATTCTCTAACTAGGGAAAACACCAGCTGAGAATTCACGAACTGGGAAACACACAATCTGAGGAACATCCAAACAGAGAATTCACAAACTGGGGAACACACAACCTGAGAATTCACAAGCTGGGGTACACACAATCAGGAGAACACACAAACTGGGGAACACACAAACTGGGGAACTCTCAAACTGGGGAACACACAACCTGAGAACTCAGAAACTGGGGAACACAGAACCCGTGAATTCTCTAACTGGGGAACACACAAGCTGAGAATTCACAAACTGGGGAACACACAAACTGAGAATTCACAAACAGGGGAACACACAATCTGGAGAACTCTCAAACTGGAGAACACACAACCCGTAAATTCTCTAACTGGGGAACACACAAGCTGAGAATTCACAAACTGGAGATCTCACAAACTGGAGATCTCACAAACTGGGCAACACACAACCTGGAGAACTCACAAACTGGGGAACACACACACACTGTGAACTCACAAATTAGAGAACACAAAACCTGGGAATTCTCAAACTGAGGAACTCAAAAACTGGGGAAAACACAAACTGAGAATTCACAAACTGGGGAACACACAAACAGAGAATTCACAAACTGGGGAATACACAATCTGGAGAACTCTCAAACTGGGGACACACAACCCGTGAATTCTCTAACTGGGGAACACACCAGCTCAGAATTCACGAACTGGGGAACACACAATCTGAGGAACATCCAAACAGAGAATTCACAAACTGGGGAACACACAACCCGTGAATTCTCTAACTGGGGAACACACAAGCTGAGACTTCACAAACTGGGGAACACACAACCTGTCATCTGTCAAACTGTGGAACATACAATCTGGAGAACAAACAAAGTGGAGAACACAGAAACTAGGGATCATACAAACTGAGAATTCACAAACTGGGGAACACACAAACTGAGAATTCACAAACTGGGGAACACACAATCTGGAGAACTCTCAACCTGGAGAACTCACAAACTGGAGAACTCACAAATTGGGGAACATAGAAACTGAGAATTCTCAAACTGCAGAACTCACAAACTGGGGAAAACACAAACTGAGAATTCTCAAACTGGGGAACACACAAACTGAGAATTCACAAACTGGGGAACACACAATCTGGAGAACTCTCAAACTGGAGAACACACAACCCGTAAACTCTCTAACTGGGGAACACACAACCTGAGAATTCACAAACTGGGGAACACACAAACTGAGAATTCACAAGCTGGGGTACACACAATCTGGAGAACACACAAACTGGAGAACATACCAACTGAGAATTCACAAACTGGGGAACACACAAACTGAGAATTCTCAAACTGGGGAACACACAAACTGAGAATTCACAAACTGGGGAACACACAAACTGAGAATTCACAAACTGGGGAACACACAATCTGGAGAACTCTCAAACTGGAGAACACACAACCTGTAAACTCTCTAACTGGGGAACACACAAGCAGAGAATTCACAAACTGGGGAACACACAAACTGAGAATTCACAAGCTGGGGTACACACAATCTGGAGAACACACAAACTGGAGAACATACCAACTGAGAATTCACAAACTGGGGAACACACAAACTGGGCTACACACAACCTGGAGAACTCACAAACTGGGGAACACACACACTAACAACTCACAAATTGGAGAACTCACAAACTGGAGATCTCACAAACTGGGTTACACACAACCTGGAGAACTCACAAACTGGGGAACACACACACTGTGAACTCACGAACTGGAGAAGACACAACCTGCAAATTCTCAAACTGAGGAACACACAAACTGTGAACTCACAAACTGGTGAACAAACAATCTGAGAACTCAGAAACTGGGGAACACACAACCCGTGAATTCTCTAACTGGGGAACACACAAACTGAGAATTCACAAACTGGGGAACACACAACCTGAGAATTCACACACTGGGGAACACACAACCTGAGATCTGTCAAACTGTGGAACATACAATCTGGAGAACACACAAAGTGGAGAACAGACAAACCAGGGATCATACAAACGGAGAATTCACAAACTGGGGAACACACAATCTGACAACTCACAAACTGGAGAACTCACAAACTGGAGATCTCACAAACTGGGGATCTCACAAACTGGGCAACACACAACCAGGAGAACTCACAAACTGGGGAACACACACACTGTGAAATCACAAATTGGAGAACACACAACCTGGGAATTCTCAAACTGGGAACACACAAACTGAGAATTCACAAACTGGGGAACACACAATCTGGAGAATTCTCAAACTGGGGAAAACACAACACGTGAATTCTCTAACTGGGGAACACACCAGCTGAGAATTCACAAACACGGGAACACACAACCTGAGGAACATACAAACAGAGAATTCACAAACAGGGGAACACACAACCTGAGAATTCACAAGCTGGGGTACACACTGTCAGGAGAACACACAAACTGGGGAACACACAAACTGAGAATACACAAACTGGGGAACACACAAACTGAGAATTCACAAACTGGGGAACACACAATCTGGAGAACTCTCATTCTGAGGAACACACAACACGTGAATTCTCTAACTGGGGAACACACCAGCTGAGAATTCACAACCTGCGGAACACACAACCTGAGGAACATACAAACAGAGAATTCACAAACTGGGGAACACACAAACTGGGGAATACACAAACTGAGAATTCTCAAACGGGGGAACACACAACACGTGAATTCTCTAACTGGGGAACACACCAGCTGAGAATTCACAAACAGGGGAACACACAACCTGAGGAACATACAAACAGAGAATTCACAAACTGGGGAACACACAACCTGAGAATTCACAATCTGGGGTACACACAACCTGAGATCTGTCAAACTGGGGAACACACAATCCGGAGAACACACAAACTGGAGAACACACAAACTGAGAATTCACAAACTGGTGAACACACAATCAGACAACTCACAAACTGGAGATCTCACAAACTGGAGAACTCACAAACTGGAGAACTCACAACCTGGAGAACACACAAATTGGGGAACACAGAAACTGAGAATTCTCAAACTGCAGAACTCACAAACTGGGGAAAACACAAACTGAGAATTCTCAAACTGGGGAACACACAAACTGAAAATTCACAAACTGGGGAACACACAAACTGAGAATTCACAAACTGGGGAACACACAAACTGAGAATTCACAAACTGGGGAACACACAACATGGAGAACTCACAACTTGGAGAACTCACAACCTGGAGAACTCACAACCTGGAGAACTCACAACCTGGAGAACACACAAATTGGGGAACATAGAAACTGAGAATTCTCAAACTGCAGAACTCACAAACAGGGGAAAACACAAACTGAGAATTCTCAAACTGGGGAACAAAAACTGAGAATTCACAAACTGGGGAACACACAATCTGGAGAACTCTCAAACTGGAGAACACACAACTCGTGAATTCTCTAACTGGGGAACACACAAACTGAGAATTCTCAAACTGGGGAACACACAACCCGTGAATTCTCTAACTGGGGAACACACAAACTGAGAATTCTCAAACTGAGGAACACACAATCTGCCAACTCACAAACTAGAGAACTCACAAACTGGAGATCTCACAAACTGGGATTCTCACAACCTGGAGAACTCACAACCTGGAGAACTCACAACCTGGAGATCTCACAAACTGGAGAACTCACAAACTGGAGAACTCACAACCTGGAGAACACACAAATTGGGGAGCACAGAAACTGAGAATTCTCAAACTGGGAAACACACAATCTGGAGAACTCTCATTCTGAGGAACACACAACACGTGAATTCTCTAACTGGGGAACACACCAGCTGAGAATTCACAACCTGCGGAACACACAACCTGAGGAACATACAAACAGAGAATTCACAAACTGGGGAACACACAACCTGAGAATTCACAAGCTGGGGTACACACAACCTGAGATCTGTCAAACTGGGGAACACACAATCCGGAGAACACACAAACTGGAGAACACACAAACTGAGAATTCACAAACTTGTGAACACACAATCTGACAACTCACAAACAGGAGATCTCACAAACTGGAGATCTCACCACCTGGAGATCTCACAACCTGGAGAACTCACAACCTGGAGAACTCACAACCTGGAGATCTCACAAACTGGAGAACTCACAAACTGGGGAAAACACAAACTGAGAATTCACAAACTGGGGAACACACAACCTGAGAGCTGTCAAACTGTGGAACATACAATCTGGAGAACACACAACCTGGGAATTCTCAAACTGAGGAACTCACAAACTGGGGAAAACACAAACTGAGAATTCTCAAACTGGGGAACACACAACCCGTGAATTCTCTAACTGGGGAACACACCAGCTGAGAATTCACAAACTGGGGAACACACAATCTGAGGAACATAGAAACAGAGAATTCACAAACTGGGGAACACACAAACTGAGAATTCACAAACTGGGGAACACACAACCCGTGAATTCACAAACTGGGGAACACACAACATGGAGAACTCACAACTTGGAGAACTCACAACCTGGAGAACTCACAACCTGGAGAACTCACAACCTGGAGAACTCACAACCTGGAGAACACACAAATTGGGGAACATAGAAACTGAGAATTCTCAAACTGCAGAACTCACAAACTGGGGAAAACACAAACTGAGAATTCTCAAACTGGGGAACACACAAACTGGAGAACTCTCAAACTGGAGAACACACAACCCGTAAACTCTCTTACTGGGGAACACACAAACTGAGAATTCACAAGCTGGGGTACACACAATCTGGAGAACACACAAACTGGAGAACATACCAACTGAGAATTCAAAAATTGGAGAACTCACAAACTGGAGATCTCACAAACTGGGCTACACACAACCTGGAGAACTCACAAACTGGGGAAAACACACACTGTGAACTCACGAACTGGAGAAGACACAACCTGCGAATTCTCAAACTGAGGAACACACAAACTGTGAACTCACAAACTGGGGAACACACAAACTGACAATATTCAAACGGGTAACACACAACCTGAGAACGCACAAACTGGGGAACACACAAACTGAGAATTCTCAAACTGGGGAACACAACCTGAGAACGCACAAAATAGGGAACACAGAAACTGAGAACCCACAAACTGGGGAACATACAAAATGAGAATTCTCAGACTGGGGAAAACACAGCCTGAGAACCCACACCCAGGGGAACACACAACATGAGAACTCAGAAACTGGGGATCAAACAACCTGCAGAACTCTCCAACTGGGCAACACACAACCTGAGAACTCTAAAACTGGGGAACACACAAACTGAGAATTGCCAAACTAGGGAACACACAAACTGAAAACTCACAAACAGCGGAACACACAAACTGAGAATTCTGAAACTGGACAACATAAAACCTGAGAAATCAGAAACGGAGGAAAACACAACCTGGAGAACTCAGAAACTGGGGAACACACAACCTGAGAATTCTCAAACTGGGAAACAGCCAAATTGAGAACTCTGAAACTGGGGAACACACAAACTGAGAACTCAGAAATTCAGGAACACACAACCTGGAGAACTCACAAACTGGAGAAATCACATCCACGGGAACTCACAACTTGGGGAACTCACAACCTGGGGAACTCACAGGCTGGGGAAAACACAACCTGAGAACTCACAAACTGGGGAAAACACAACCTGGAGAACTCTCAAACTGGGGAACACACAACCTCAGAACTCACGAACTGGGGAACACACAACCTGAGAACTTTCAAACTGGGGAACACACAACCTGAGAATTCTCAAACTGGGGAACACACAAAATCAGAACTCAGAAACGGGGGAACTCACAACCTGGAGAACTCACAAACTGGGGAACATACAAAATCAGAATTCTCAGACTGGGGAACATACAAAATCAGAATTCTCAGACTGGGGAACACACAAACTGAAAACTCTCAAACTGGGGAACACACAAACTGAGGATTCTCAAACGGGGAACACACAGCCTGAGAATTCTCAAACTGGAGAACACACAACACGTGAATTCTCTAACTGGGGAACACACCAGCTGAGAATTCACAACCTGCGGAACACACAACCTGAGGAACATACAAACAGAGAATTCACAAACTGGGGAACACACAACCTGAGAATTCACAAGCTGGGGTACACACAACCTGAGATCTGTCAAACTGGGGAACACACAATCCGGAGAACACACAAACTGGAGAACACACAAACTGAGAATTCACAAACTGGTGAACACACAATCTGACAACTCACAAACTGGAGATCTCACAAACTGGAGATCTCACAACCTGGAGATCTCACAACCTGGAGAACTCACGACCTGGAGAACTCACAACCTGGAGATCTCACAAACTGGAGAACTCACAAACTGGAGAACTCACAACCTGGAGGACTCACAACCTGGAGAACACACAAATTGGGGAACACAGAAACTGAGAATTCTCAAACTGCAGAACTCACAAACTGGGGAAAACACAAACTGAGAATTCTCAAACTGGGGAACACACAAACTGAAAATTCACAAACTGGGGAACACACAAACTGAGAATTCACAAACTGGGGAACACACAAACTGAGAATTCACAAACTGGGGAACACACAAACTGAGAATTCACAAACTGGGGAACACACAACATGGAGAACTCACAACTTGGAGAACTCACAACCTGGAGAATTCACAACCTGGAGAACTCACAACCTGGAGAACTCACAACCTGGAGAACGCACAACCTGGAGAACATACCAACTGAGAACACACAAACTGGGCTACACACAACCTGGAGAACTCACAAACTGGGGAACACACACACTGACAACTCACAAATTGGAGAACTCACAAACTGGGGAACACACACACTGTGAACTCACAAACTGGAGAAGACACAACCTGCGAATTCTCAAACTGAGGAACACACAAACTGTGAACTCACACACTGGTGAACAAACAATCTGAGAACTCAGAAACTGGGGAACACACAACCCGTGAATTCTCTAACTGGGGAACACACAAGCTGAGAATTCACAAACTGGGGAACACACAAACTGAGAATTCACACACTGGGGAACACACAACCTGAGATCTGTCAAACTGTGGAACATACAATCTGGAGAACACACAAAGTGGAGAACAGACAAACCAGGGATCATACAAACGGAGAATTCACAAACTGGGGAACACACAATCTGACAACTCACAAACTGGAGAAATCACAAACTGGAGATCTCACAAACTGGGCAACACACAACCAGGATAACTCACAAACTGGGGAACACACACACTGTGAAATCACAAATTGGAGAACACACAGCCTGGGAATTCTCAAACTGGGAACACACCAGCTGAGAATTCACAAACAGGGGAACACACAACCTGAGGAACATACAAACAGAGAATTCACAAACTGGGGAACACACAACCTGAGAATTCACAAGCTGGGGTACACACTGTCAGGAGAATACACAAACTGGGGAACACACAAACTGAGAATTCACAAACTGGGGAACACACAATCTGGAGAACTCTCATTCTGAGGAACACACAACACGTGAATTCTCTAACTGGGGAACACACCAGCTGAGAATTCACAACCTGCGGAACACACAACCTGAGGAACATACAAACAGAGAATTCACAAACTGGGGAACACACAACCTGAGAATTCACAAGCTGGGGTACACACAACCTGAGATCTGTCAAACTGGGGAACACACAATCCGGAGAACACACAAACTGGAGAACACACAAACTGAGAATTCACAAACTGGTGAACACACAATCTGACAACTCACAAACTGGAGATCTCACAAACTGGAGATCTCACAACCTGGAGATCTCACAACCTGGAGAACTCACAACCTGGAGAACTCACAACCTGGAGATCTCACAAACTGGAGAACTCACAAACTGGAGAACTCACAACCTGGAGAACACACAAATTGGGGAACACAGAAACTGAGAATTCTCAAACTGGAGAACTCACAAACTGGGGAAAACACAAACTGAGAATTCTCAAACTGGGGAACACACAAACTGAAAATTTACAAACAGCGGAACACACAAACTGGGGAACACACAAACTGAGAATTCACAAACTGGGGAACACACAACATGGAGAACTCACAACTTGGAGAACTCACAACCTGGAGAACGCACAACCTGGAGAACATACCAACTGAGAATTCACATACTGGGGAACACACAAACTGGGCTACACACAAGCTGGAGAACTCACAAACTGGGGAACACACACACTGTGAAATCACAAATTGGAGAACACACAGCCTGGGAATTCTCAAACTGGGAAAACACAAACTGAGAATTCTCAAACTGGGGAACACACAAACTGAAAATTCACAAACTGGGGAACACACAATCTGAGGAACATACAAACAGAGAATTCACAAACTGGGGAACACACAACCTGAGAATTCACAAGCTGGGGTACACACAATCTGGAGAACACACAAACTGGAGAACATACCAACTGAGAATTCACAAATTGGAGAACTCACAAACTGGAGATCTCACAAACTGGGCTACACACAACCTGGAGAACTCACAAACTGGGGAAAACACACACTGTGAACTCACGAACTGGAGAAGACACAACCTGCGAATTCTCAAACTGAGGAACACACAAACTGTGAACTCACAAACTGGGGAACACACAAACTGACAATATTCAAACGGGTAACACACAACCTGAGAACGCACATACTGGGGAACACACAAACTGAGAATTCTCAAACTGGGGAACACAACCTGAGAACGCACAAAATAGGGAACACAGAAACTGAGAACCCACAAACTGGGGAACATACAAAATGAGAATTCTCAGACTGGGGAAAACACAGCCTGTGATCCCACACCCAGGGGAACACACAACATGAGAACTCAGAAACTGGGGATCAAACAACCTGCAGAACTCTCCAACTGGGCAACACACAACCTGAAAACTCTAAAACTGGGGAACACACAAACTGAGAATTGCCAAACTAGGGAACACACAAACTGAAAACTCACAAACAGCGGAACACACAAACTGAGAATTCTGAAACTGGACAACATAAAACCTGAGAAATCAGAAACGGAGGAAAACACAACCTGGAGAACTCAGAAACTGGGGAACACACAACCTGAGAATTCTCAAACTGGGAAACAGCCAAATTGAGAACTCTGAAACTGGGGAACACACAAACTGAGAACTCAGAAATTCAGGAACACACAACCTGGAGAACTCACAAACTGGAGAAATCACATCCACGGGAACTCACAACTTGGGGAACTCACAACCTGGGGAACTCACAGGCTGGGGAAAACACAACCTGAGAACTCACAAACTGGGGAAAACACAACCTGGAGAACTCTCCAACTGGGCAACACACAACCTGAAAACGCTAAAACTGGGGAACACACAAACTGAGAATTGCCAAACTAGGGAACACACAAACTGAAAACTCACAAACAGCGGAACACACAAACTGAGAATTCTGAAACTGGACAACATAAAACCTGAGAAATCAGAAACGGAGGAAAACACAACCTGGAGAACTCAGAAACTGGGGAACACACAACCTGAGAATTCTCAAACTGGGAAACAGCCAAATTGAGAACTCTGAAACTGGGGAACACACAAACTGAGAACTCAGAAATTCAGGAACACACAACCTGGAGAACTCACAAACTGGAGAAATCACATCCACGGGAACTCACAACTTGGGGAACTCACAACCTGGGGAACTCACAGGCTGGGGAAAACACAACCTGAGAACTCACAAACTGGGGAAAACACAACCTGGAGAACTCTCAAACTGGGGAACACACAACCTCAGAACTCACGAACTGGGGAACACACAACCTGAGAACTTTCAAACTGGGGAACACACAACCTGAGAATTCTCAAACTGGGGAACACACAAAATCAGAACTCAGAAACGGGGGAACTCACAACCTGGAGAACTCACAAACTGGGGAACATACAAAATCAGAATTCTCAGACTGGGGAACACACAAACTGAAAACTCTCAAACTGGGGAACACACAAACTGAGGATTCTCAAACGGGGAACACACAGCCTGAGAATTCTCAAACTGGAGAACACACAACACGTGAATTCTCTAACTGGGGAACACACCAGCTGAGAATTCACAACCTGCGGAACACACAACCTGAGGAACATACAAACAGAGAATTCACAAACTGGGGAACACACAACCTGAGAATTCACAAGCTGGGGTACACACAACCTGAGATCTGTCAAACTGGGGAACACACAATCCGGAGAACACACAAACTGGAGAACACACAAACTGAGAATTCACAAACTGGTGAACACACAATCTGACAACTCACAAACTGGAGATCTCACAAACTGGAGATCTCACAACCTGGAGATCTCACAACCTGGAGAACTCACGACCTGGAGAACTCACAACCTGGAGATCTCACAAACTGGAGAACTCACAAACTGGAGAACTCACAACCTGGAGAACACACAAATTGGGGAACACAGAAACTGAGAATTCTCAAACTGGAGAACTCACAAACTGGGGAAAACACAAACTGAGAATTCTCAAACTGGGGAACACACAAACTGAAAATTCACAAACTGGGGAACACACAAACTGAGAATTCACAAGCTGGGGTACACACTGTCAGGAGAACACACAAACTGGGGAACAAACAAACTGAGAATACACAAACTGGGGAACACACAAACTGAGAATTCACAAACTGGGGAACACACAATCTGGAGAACTCTCATTCTGAGGAACACACAACACGTGAATTCTCTAACTGGGGAACACACCAGCTGAGAATTCACAACCTGCGGAACACACAACCTGAGGAACATACAAACAGAGAATACACAAACTGGGGAACACACAACCTGAGAATTCACAAGCTGGGGTACACACAACCTGAGATCTGTCAAACTGGGGAACACACAATCCGGAGAACACACAAACTGGAGATCTCACAAACTGGAGATCTCACAACCTGGAGATCTCACAACCTGGAGAACTCACAACCTGGAGAACTCACAACCTGGAGATCTCACAAACTGGAGAACTCACAAACTGGAGAACTCACAACCTGGAGAACACACAAATTGGGGAACACAGAAACTGAGAATTCTCAAACTGGAGAACTCACAAACTGGGGAAAACACAAACTGAGAATTCTCAAACTGGGGAACACACAAACTGAAAATTTACAAACTGCGGAACACACAAACTGAGAATTCACAAACTGGGGAACACACAAACTGAGAATTCACAAACTGGGGAACACACAACATGGAGAACTCACAACTTGGAGAACTCACAACCTGGAGAACTCACAACCTGGAGAACTCACAACCTGGAGAACGCACAACCTGGAGAACATACCAACTGAGAATTCACATACTGGGGAACACACAAACTGGGCTACACACAAGCTGGAGAACTCACAAACTGGGGAACACACACACTGTGAAATCACAAATTGGAGAACACACAGCCTGGGAATTCTCAAACTGGGAAAACACAAACTGAGAATTCACAAACTGGGGAACACACAATCTGGAGAACTCTCAAACTGGGGAACACACAACTCGTGAATTCTCTAACTGGGGAACACACCAGCTGAGAATTCACAAACAGGGGAACACACAACCTGAGGAACATACAAACAGAGAATTCACAAACTGGGGAACACACAACCTGAGAATTCACAAGCTGGGGTACACACTGTCAGGAGAACACACAAACTGGGGAACAAACAAACTGAGAATACACAAACTGGGGAACACACAAACTGAGAATTCACAAACTGGGGAACACACAATCTGGAGAACTCTCATTCTGAGGAACACACAACACGTGAATTCTCTAACTGGGGAACACACCAGCTGAGAATTCACAAACAGGGGAACACACAACCTGAGGAACATACAAACAGAGAATTCACAAACTGGGGAACACACAACCTGAGAATTCACAAGCTGGGGTACACACTGTCAGGAGAACACACAAACTGGGGAACAAACAAACTGAGAATACACAAACTGGAGAACACACAACCTGAGAACTCACAAACTGGGGAACATACAACCCAACAACTCACAAAATAGGGAACACAGAAACAGAGAACTCACAAACTGGGGAACATACAAACTGAGAATTCACAAACTGGTGAACACACAATCTGACAACTCACAAACTGGAGATCTCACAAACTGGAGATCTCACAACCTGGAGATCTCACAACCTGGAGAACTCACAACCTGGAGAACTCACAACCTGGAGATCTCACAAACTGGAGAACTCACAAACTGGAGAACTCACAACCTGGAGAACACACAAATTGGGGAACACAGAAACTGAGAATTCTCAAACTGCAGAACTCACAAACTGGGGAAAACACAAACTGAGAATTCTCAAACTGGGGAACACACAAACTGAGAATTCACAAACTGGGGAACACACAATCTGGAGAACTCTCAAACTGGAGAACACACAACCCGTGAACTCTCTAACTGGGGAACACACAAGCTGAGAATTCACAAACTGGGGAACACACAAACTGAGAATTCACAAGCTGGGTACACACAATCTGGAGAACACACAAACTGGAGAACATACCAACTGAGAATTCACAAACTGGGGAACACACAAACTGACAACTCACAAATTGGAGAACTCACAAACTGGAGATCTCACAAACTGGGCTACACACAACCTGGGGAACTCACAAACTGGGGAACACACAAACTGTGAACTCACGAACTGGAGAAGACACAACCTGCGAATTCTCAAACTGAGGAACACACAAACTGTGAACTCACAAACTGGGGAACACACAAACTGAGAATTCTCAAACGGGGAACACACAACCTGAGAACTCACAAACTGGGAAACACACAACCTGGAGAACTCTCAAACTGGGGAACACACAACTGAGAACTCACAAACTGGGGAACACAACCTGAGAACGCACAAAATAGGGAACACAGACACTGAGAACCCACAAACTGGGGAACATACAAAATGAGAATTGTCAGACTGGGAAAACACAGCCTGAGAGCCCACACCCAGGGGAACACACAACATGAGAACTCAGAAACTGGGGATCAAACAACCTGCAGAACTCTCCAACTGGGGAACACACAAACTGAGAATTGCCAAACTAGGGAACACACAAACTGAAAACTCACAAACAGCGGAACACACAAACTGAGAATTCTGAAACTGGACAACATAAAACCTGAGAAATCAGAAACGGAGGAAAACACAACCTGGAGAACTCAGAAACTGGGGAACACACAACCTGAGAATTCTCAAACTGGGAAACAGCCAAATTGAGAACTCTGAAACTGGGGAACACACAAACTGAGAACTCAGAAATTGAGGAACACACAACCTGGAGAACTCACAAACTGGAGAAAGCACATCCACGGGAACTCACAACTTGGGGAACTCACAACCTGGGGAACTCACAGGCTGGGGAAAACACAACCTGAGAACTCACAAACTGGGGAACACACAACCTGGAGAACTCACAAACTGGGGAACACACAACCTCAGAACTCATGAACTGGGGAACACACAACCTGAGAACTTTCAAACTGGGGAACACACAAAATCAGAACTCAGAAACGGGGGAACTCACAACCTGGAGAACTCACAAACTGGGGAACATACAAAATCAGAATTCTCAGACTGGGGAACACACAGGCTGGGGAAAACACAACCTGAGAACTCATGAACTGGGGAACACACAACCTGAGAACTTTCAAACTGGGGAACACACAACCTGAGAATTCTCAAACAGGGGAACACACAACCTCAGAACTCATGAACTGGGGAACACACAACCTGAGAACTTTCAAACTGGGGAACACACAACCTGAGAATTCTCAAACTGGGGAACACACAAAATCAGAACTCAGAAACGGGGGAACTCACAACCTGGAGAACTCACAAACTGGGGAACATACAAAATCAGAATTCTCAGACTGGGGAACACACAAACTGAGAACTCTCAAACTGGGGAACACACAAACTGAGGATTCTCAATCGGGGAACACACAGCCTCAGAATTCTCAAACTGGGGAACACACAAACTGAGAATACACAAAGTGGGGAACACACAAACTGAGAATTCACAAACTGGGAAACACACAATCTGGAGAACTCTCATTCTGAGGAACACACAACACGTGAATTCTCTAACTGGGGAACACACCAGCTGAGAATTCACAACCTGCGGAACACACAACCTGAGGAACATACAAACAGAGAATTCACAAACTGGGGAACACACAACCTGAGAATTCACAAGCTGGGGTACACACAACCTGAGATCTGTCAAACTGGGGAACACACAATCCGGAGAACACACAAACTGGAGAACACACAAACTGAGAATTCACAAACTGGTGAACACACAATCTGACAACTCACAAACTGGAGATCTCACAAACTGGAGATCTCACCACCTGGAGATCTCACAACCTGGAGAACTCACAACCTGGAGAACTCACAACCTGGAGATCTCACAAACTGGAGAACTCACAAACTGGAGAACTCACAACCTGGAGAACACACAAATTGGGGAACACAGAAACTGAGAATTCTCAAACTGCAGAACTCACAAACTGGGGAAAACACAAACTGAGAATTCTCAAACTGGGGAACACACAAACTGAAAATTCACAAACTGGGGAACACACAAACTGAGAATTCACAAACTGGGGAACACACAAACTGAGAATTCACAAACTGGGGAACACACAACATGGAGAACTCACAACTTGGAGAACTCACAACCTGGAGAACTCACAACCTGGAGAACTCACAACCTGGAGAACTCACAACCTGGAGAACACACAAATTGGGGAACATAGAAACTGAGAATTCTCAAACTGCAGAACTCACAAACTGGGGAAAACACAAACTGAGAATTCTCAAACTGGGGAACACACAAACTGAGAATTCACAAACTGGGGAACACACAATCTGGAGAACTCTCAAACTGGAGAACACACAACCCGTAAACTCTCTAACTGGGGAACACACAAGCTGAGAATTCACAAACTGGGGAACACACAAACTGAGAATTCACAAGCTGGGGTACACACAATCTGGAGAACACACAAACTGGTGAACATACCAACTGAGAATTCACAAAATGGGGAACACACAAACTGACAACTCACAAATTGGAGAACTCACAAACTGGAGATCTCACAAACTGGGCTACACACAACCTGGAGAACTCACAAACAGGGGAACACACACACTGTGAACTCACGAACTGGAGAAGACACAACCTGCGAATTCTCAAACTGAGGAACACACAAACTGTGAACTCACAAACTGGGGAACACACAAATTGAGAATTCTCAAACGGGGAACACACAACCTGAGAACTCACAAACTGGGGAACACACAACTTGGAGAACTCTCAAACTGGGGAACACACAACTGAGAACTCACAAACTGGGGAAAACACAAACTGACAATATTCAAACGGGTAACACACAACCTGAGAACGCACAAACTGGGGAACACACAAACTGAGAATTCTCAAACTGGGGAACACAACCTGAGAACGCACAAAATAGGGAACACAGACACTGAGAACCCACAAACTGGGGAACATACAAAATGAGAATTCTCAGACTGGGGAAAACACAGCCTGAGAGCCCACACCCAGGGGAACACACAACATGAGAACTCAGAAACTGGGGATCAAACAACCTGCAGAACTCTCCAACTGGGCAACACACAACCTGAGAACTCTAAAACTGGGGAACACACAAACTGAGAATTGCCAAACTAGGGAACACACAAACTGAAAACCCACAAACAGCGGAACACACAAACTGAGAATTCTGAAACTGGACAACATAAAACCTGAGAAATCAGAAACGGAGGAAAACACAATCTGGAGAACTCAGAAACTGGGGAACACACAACCTGAGAATTCTCAAACTGGGAAACAGCCAAATTGAGAACTCTGAAACTGGGGAACACACAAACTGAGAACTCAGAATTTCAGGAACACACAACCTGGAGAACTCACAAACTGGAGAACTCACAAATTGGAGAAATCACATCCATGGGAACTCACAACTTGGGGAACTCACAACCTGGGGAACTCACAGGCTGGGGAAAACACAACCTGAGAACTCACAAACTGGGGAAAACACAACCTGGAGAACTCTCAAACTGGGGAACACACAACCTCAGAACTCATGAACAGGGGAACACACAACCTGAGAACTTTCAAACTGGGGAACACACAACCTGAGAATTCTCAAACTGGGGAACACACAAAATCAGAATTCTCAAACTGGGGAACACACAAACTGAGGATTCTCAAACGGGGAACACACAGCCTGAGAATTCTCAAACTGGGGAACACACAACCTGAGAACACACAAACTGGGGAACATACAAACTGAGAACTCAGAAACTGAGGAACACACAACCTGGAGAACTCACAAATTGGAGAAATCACATCCATGGGAACTCACAACTTGGGGAACTCACAACCTGGGGAACTCACAGGCTGGGGAAAACATAACCAACGAACTCACAAACTGGGGAACACACAGCATGAAAATTCTCAAACAGGGAAACACACAAACTGAGAACACACAAACTGTGGAACAGAACACACAAACAGTGAATTCACAAACTGGGGAACACATAAATTTAGAACACAGAAACTGGGGAACATACAACCTGCAAAATATCAGACTGGGGAACACACAAACTGAGAATTCTCAAACGGGGAACACACAACCTGGAGAACTCACAACCTGGAGAACTCACAACCTGGAGAACACACAAATTGGGGAACATAGAAACTGAGAATTCTCAAACTGCAGAACTCACAAACTGGGGAAAACACAAACTGAGAATTCTCAAACTGGGGAACACACAAACTGAGAATTCACAAACTGGGGAACACACAATCTGGAGAACTCTCAAACTGGAGAACACACAACCCGTAAACTCTCTAACTGGGGAACACACAAGCTGAGAATTCACAAACTGGGGAACACACAAACTGAGAATTCACAAGCTGGGGTACACACAATCTGGAGAACACACAAACTGGTGAACATACCAACTGAGAATTCACAAAATGGGGAACACACAAACTGACAACTCACAAATTGGAGAACTCACAAACTGGAGATCTCACAAACTGGGCTACACACAACCTGGAGAACTCACAAACAGGGGAACACACACACTGTGAACTCACGAACTGGAGAAGACACAACCTGCGAATTCTCAAACTGAGGAACACACAAACTGAGAACTCACAAACTGGGGAACACACAAATTGAGAATTCTCAAACGGGGAACACACAACCTGAGAACTCACAAACTGGGGAACACACAACTTGGAGAACTCTCAAACTGGGGAACACACAACTGAGAACTCACAAACTGGGGAAAACACAAACTGACAATATTCAAACGGGTAACACACAACCTGAGAACGCACAAACTGGGGAACACACAAACTGAGAATTCTCAAACTGGGGAACACAACCTGAGAACGCACAAAATAGGGAACACAGACACTGAGAACCCACAAACTGGGGAACATACAAAATGAGAATTCTCAGACTGGGGAAAACACAGCCTGAGAGCCCACACCCAGGGGAACACACAACATGAGAACTCAGAAACTGGGGATCAAACAACCTGCAGAACTCTCCAACTGGGCAACACACAACCTGAGAACTCTAAAACTGGGGAACACACAAACTGAGAATTGCCAAACTAGGGAACACACAAACTGAAAACCCACAAACAGCGGAACACACAAACTGAGAATTCTGAAACTGGACAACATAAAACCTGAGAAATCAGAAACGGAGGAAAACACAATCTGGAGAACTCAGAAACTGGGGAACACACAACCTGAGAATTCTCAAACTGGGAAACAGCCAAATTGAGAACTCTGAAACTGGGGAACACACAAACTGAGAACTCAGAAATTGAGGAACACACAACCTGGAGAACTCACAAACTGGAGAAATCACATCCACGGGAACTCACAACTTGGGGAACTCACAACCTGGGGAACTCACAGGCTGGGGAAAACACAAATTGGAGAAATCACATCCATGGGAACTCACAACTTGGGGAACTCACAACCTGGGGAACTCACAGGCTGGGGAAAACACAACCTCAGAACTCACAAACTGGGGAAAACACAACCTGGAGAACTCTCAAACTGGGGAACACACAACCTCAGAACTCATGAACAGGGGAACACACAACCTGAGAACTTTCAAACTGGGGAACACACAACCTGAGAATTCTCAAACTGGGGAACACACAAAATCAGAATTCTCAAACTGGGGAACACACAAACTGAGGATTCTCAAACGGGGAACACACAGCCTGAGAATTCTCAAACTGGGGAACACACAACCTGAGAACACACAAACTGGGGAACATACAAACTGAGAACTCAGAAACTGAGGAACACACAACCTGGAGAACTCACAAATTGGAGAAATCACATCCATGGGAACTCACAACTTGGGGAACTCACAACCTGGGGAACTCACAGGCTGGGGAAAACATAACCAGAGAACTCACAAACTGGGGAACACACAACATGAACATTCTCAAACAGGGAAACACACAAACTGAGAACACACAAACTGTGGAACAGAACACACAAACAGTGAATTCACAAACTGGGGAACACATAAATTTAGAACACAGAAACTGGGGAACATACAACCTGCAAAATATCAGACTGGGGAACACACAAACTGAGAATTCTCAAACGGGGAACACACAACCTGAGAACTCACAAACTGGGAAACACACAACCTGGAGAACTCACAAACTGGGGAACACATAAACTGGGGAACATACAAACTGAGAAATCACAAACTGGTGAACACACAATCTGACAACTCACAAACTAGAGATCTCACAAACTGGAGAACTCACAAACTGGAGAACTCACAACCTGGAGAACACACAAATTGGGGAACACAGAAACTGAGAATTCTCAAACTGGAGAACTCACAAACTGGGGAAAACACAAACTGAGAATTCTCAAACTGGGGAACACACAAACTGAAAATTCACAAACTGGGGAACACACAAACTGAGAATTCACAAGCTGGGGTACACACTGTCAGGAGAACACACAAACTGGGGAACAAACAAACTGAGAATACACAAACTGGGGAACACACAAACTGAGAATTCACAAACTGGGGAACACACAATCTGGAGAACTCTCATTCTGAGGAACACACAACACGTGAATTCTCTAACTGGGGAACACACCAGCTGAGAATTCACAACCTGCGGAACACACAACCTGAGGAACATACAAACAGAGAATACACAAACTGGGGAACACACAACCTGAGAATTCACAAGCTGGGGTACACACAACCTGAGATCTGTCAAACTGGGGAACACACAATCCGGAGAACACACAAACTGGAGAACACACAAACTGAGAATTCACAAACTGGTGAACACACAATCTGACAACTCACAAACTGGAGATCTCACAAACTGGAGATCTCACAACCTGGAGATCTCACAACCTGGAGAACTCACAACCTGGAGAACTCACAACCTGGAGATCTCACAAACTGGAGAACTCACAAACTGGAGAACTCACAACCTGGAGAACACACAAATTGGGGAACACAGAAACTGAGAATTCTCAAACTGGAGAACTCACAAACTGGGGAAAACACAAACTGAGAATTCTCAAACTGGGGAACACACAAACTGAAAATTTACAAACTGCGGAACACACAAACTGAGAATTCACAAACTGGGGAACACACAAACTGAGAATTCACAAACTGGGGAACACACAACATGGAGAACTCACAACTTGGAGAACTCACAACCTGGAGAACTCACAACCTGGAGAACTCACAACCTGGAGAACGCACAACCTGGAGAACATACCAACTGAGAATTCACATACTGGGGAACACACAAACTGGGCTACACACAAGCTGGAGAACTCACAAACTGGGGAACACACACACTGTGAAATCACAAATTGGAGAACACACAGCCTGGGAATTCTCAAACTGGGAAAACACAAACTGAGAATTCACAAACTGGGGAACACACAATCTGGAGAACTCTCAAACTGGGGAACACACAACTCGTGAATTCTCTAACTGGGGAACACACCAGCTGAGAATTCACAAACAGGGGAACACACAACCTGAGGAACATACAAACAGAGAATTCACAAACTGGGGAACACACAACCTGAGAATTCACAAGCTGGGGTACACACTGTCAGGAGAACACACAAACTGGGGAACAAACAAACTGAGAATACACAAACTGGGGAACACACAAACTGAGAATTCACAAACTGGGGAACACACAATCTGGAGAACTCTCATTCTGAGGAACACACAACACGTGAATTCTCTAACTGGGGAACACACCAGCTGAGAATTCACAAACAGGGGAACACACAACCTGAGGAACATACAAACAGAGAATTCACAAACTGGGGAACACACAACCTGAGAATTCACAAGCTGGGGTACACACTGTCAGGAGAACACACAAACTGGGGAACAAACAAACTGAGAATACACAAACTGGAGAACACACAACCTGAGAACTCACAAACTGGGGAACATACAACCCAACAACTCACAAAATAGGGAACACAGAAACAGAGAACTCACAAACTGGGGAACATACAAACTGAGAATTCACAAACTGGTGAACACACAATCTGACAACTCACAAACTGGAGATCTCACAAACTGGAGATCTCACAACCTGGAGATCTCACAACCTGGAGAACTCACAACCTGGAGAACTCACAACCTGGAGATCTCACAAACTGGAGAACTCACAAACTGGAGAACTCACAACCTGGAGAACACACAAATTGGGGAACACAGAAACTGAGAATTCTCAAACTGCAGAACTCACAAACTGGGGAAAACACAAACTGAGAATTCTCAAACTGGGGAACACACAAACTGAGAATTCACAAACTGGGGAACACACAATCTGGAGAACTCTCAAACTGGAGAACACACAACCCGTGAACTCTCTAACTGGGGAACACACAAGCTGAGAATTCACAAACTGGGGAACACACAAACTGAGAATTCACAAGCTGGGTACACACAATCTGGAGAACACACAAACTGGAGAACATACCAACTGAGAATTCACAAACTGGGGAACACACAAACTGACAACTCACAAATTGGAGAACTCACAAACTGGAGATCTCACAAACTGGGCTACACACAACCTGGGGAACTCACAAACTGGGGAACACACAAACTGTGAACTCACGAACTGGAGAAGACACAACCTGCGAATTCTCAAACTGAGGAACACACAAACTGTGAACTCACAAACTGGGGAACACACAAACTGAGAATTCTCAAACGGGGAACACACAACCTGAGAACTCACAAACTGGGAAACACACAACCTGGAGAACTCTCAAACTGGGGAACACACAACTGAGAACTCACAAACTGGGGAACACAACCTGAGAACGCACAAAATAGGGAACACAGACACTGAGAACCCACAAACTGGGGAACATACAAAATGAGAATTGTCAGACTGGGAAAACACAGCCTGAGAGCCCACACCCAGGGGAACACACAACATGAGAACTCAGAAACTGGGGATCAAACAACCTGCAGAACTCTCCAACTGGGGAACACACAAACTGAGAATTGCCAAACTAGGGAACACACAAACTGAAAACTCACAAACAGCGGAACACACAAACTGAGAATTCTGAAACTGGACAACATAAAACCTGAGAAATCAGAAACGGAGGAAAACACAACCTGGAGAACTCAGAAACTGGGGAACACACAACCTGAGAATTCTCAAACTGGGAAACAGCCAAATTGAGAACTCTGAAACTGGGGAACACACAAACTGAGAACTCAGAAATTGAGGAACACACAACCTGGAGAACTCACAAACTGGAGAAAGCACATCCACGGGAACTCACAACTTGGGGAACTCACAACCTGGGGAACTCACAGGCTGGGGAAAACACAACCTGAGAACTCACAAACTGGGGAACACACAACCTGGAGAACTCACAAACTGGGGAACACACAACCTCAGAACTCATGAACTGGGGAACACACAACCTGAGAACTTTCAAACTGGGGAACACACAAAATCAGAACTCAGAAACGGGGGAACTCACAACCTGGAGAACTCACAAACTGGGGAACATACAAAATCAGAATTCTCAGACTGGGGAACACACAGGCTGGGGAAAACACAACCTGAGAACTCATGAACTGGGGAACACACAACCTGAGAACTTTCAAACTGGGGAACACACAACCTGAGAATTCTCAAACAGGGGAACACACAACCTCAGAACTCATGAACTGGGGAACACACAACCTGAGAACTTTCAAACTGGGGAACACACAACCTGAGAATTCTCAAACTGGGGAACACACAAAATCAGAACTCAGAAACGGGGGAACTCACAACCTGGAGAACTCACAAACTGGGGAACATACAAAATCAGAATTCTCAGACTGGGGAACACACAAACTGAGAACTCTCAAACTGGGGAACACACAAACTGAGGATTCTCAATCGGGGAACACACAGCCTCAGAATTCTCAAACTGGGGAACACACAAACTGAGAATACACAAAGTGGGGAACACACAAACTGAGAATTCACAAACTGGGAAACACACAATCTGGAGAACTCTCATTCTGAGGAACACACAACACGTGAATTCTCTAACTGGGGAACACACCAGCTGAGAATTCACAACCTGCGGAACACACAACCTGAGGAACATACAAACAGAGAATTCACAAACTGGGGAACACACAACCTGAGAATTCACAAGCTGGGGTACACACAACCTGAGATCTGTCAAACTGGGGAACACACAATCCGGAGAACACACAAACTGGAGAACACACAAACTGAGAATTCACAAACTGGTGAACACACAATCTGACAACTCACAAACTGGAGATCTCACAAACTGGAGATCTCACCACCTGGAGATCTCACAACCTGGAGAACTCACAACCTGGAGAACTCACAACCTGGAGATCTCACAAACTGGAGAACTCACAAACTGGAGAACTCACAACCTGGAGAACACACAAATTGGGGAACACAGAAACTGAGAATTCTCAAACTGCAGAACTCACAAACTGGGGAAAACACAAACTGAGAATTCTCAAACTGGGGAACACACAAACTGAAAATTCACAAACTGGGGAACACACAAACTGAGAATTCACAAACTGGGGAACACACAAACTGAGAATTCACAAACTGGGGAACACACAACATGGAGAACTCACAACTTGGAGAACTCACAACCTGGAGAACTCACAACCTGGAGAACTCACAACCTGGAGAACTCACAACCTGGAGAACACACAAATTGGGGAACATAGAAACTGAGAATTCTCAAACTGCAGAACTCACAAACTGGGGAAAACACAAACTGAGAATTCTCAAACTGGGGAACACACAAACTGAGAATTCACAAACTGGGGAACACACAATCTGGAGAACTCTCAAACTGGAGAACACACAACCCGTAAACTCTCTAACTGGGGAACACACAAGCTGAGAATTCACAAACTGGGGAACACACAAACTGAGAATTCACAAGCTGGGGTACACACAATCTGGAGAACACACAAACTGGTGAACATACCAACTGAGAATTCACAAAATGGGGAACACACAAACTGACAACTCACAAATTGGAGAACTCACAAACTGGAGATCTCACAAACTGGGCTACACACAACCTGGAGAACTCACAAACAGGGGAACACACACACTGTGAACTCACGAACTGGAGAAGACACAACCTGCGAATTCTCAAACTGAGGAACACACAAACTGTGAACTCACAAACTGGGGAACACACAAATTGAGAATTCTCAAACGGGGAACACACAACCTGAGAACTCACAAACTGGGGAACACACAACTTGGAGAACTCTCAAACTGGGGAACACACAACTGAGAACTCACAAACTGGGGAAAACACAAACTGACAATATTCAAACGGGTAACACACAACCTGAGAACGCACAAACTGGGGAACACACAAACTGAGAATTCTCAAACTGGGGAACACAACCTGAGAACGCACAAAATAGGGAACACAGACACTGAGAACCCACAAACTGGGGAACATACAAAATGAGAATTCTCAGACTGGGGAAAACACAGCCTGAGAGCCCACACCCAGGGGAACACACAACATGAGAACTCAGAAACTGGGGATCAAACAACCTGCAGAACTCTCCAACTGGGCAACACACAACCTGAGAACTCTAAAACTGGGGAACACACAAACTGAGAATTGCCAAACTAGGGAACACACAAACTGAAAACCCACAAACAGCGGAACACACAAACTGAGAATTCTGAAACTGGACAACATAAAACCTGAGAAATCAGAAACGGAGGAAAACACAATCTGGAGAACTCAGAAACTGGGGAACACACAACCTGAGAATTCTCAAACTGGGAAACAGCCAAATTGAGAACTCTGAAACTGGGGAACACACAAACTGAGAACTCAGAATTTCAGGAACACACAACCTGGAGAACTCACAAACTGGAGAACTCACAAATTGGAGAAATCACATCCATGGGAACTCACAACTTGGGGAACTCACAACCTGGGGAACTCACAGGCTGGGGAAAACACAACCTGAGAACTCACAAACTGGGGAAAACACAACCTGGAGAACTCTCAAACTGGGGAACACACAACCTCAGAACTCATGAACAGGGGAACACACAACCTGAGAACTTTCAAACTGGGGAACACACAACCTGAGAATTCTCAAACTGGGGAACACACAAAATCAGAATTCTCAAACTGGGGAACACACAAACTGAGGATTCTCAAACGGGGAACACACAGCCTGAGAATTCTCAAACTGGGGAACACACAACCTGAGAACACACAAACTGGGGAACATACAAACTGAGAACTCAGAAACTGAGGAACACACAACCTGGAGAACTCACAAATTGGAGAAATCACATCCATGGGAACTCACAACTTGGGGAACTCACAACCTGGGGAACTCACAGGCTGGGGAAAACATAACCAACGAACTCACAAACTGGGGAACACACAGCATGAAAATTCTCAAACAGGGAAACACACAAACTGAGAACACACAAACTGTGGAACAGAACACACAAACAGTGAATTCACAAACTGGGGAACACATAAATTTAGAACACAGAAACTGGGGAACATACAACCTGCAAAATATCAGACTGGGGAACACACAAACTGAGAATTCTCAAACGGGGAACACACAACCTGGAGAACTCACAACCTGGAGAACTCACAACCTGGAGAACACACAAATTGGGGAACATAGAAACTGAGAATTCTCAAACTGCAGAACTCACAAACTGGGGAAAACACAAACTGAGAATTCTCAAACTGGGGAACACACAAACTGAGAATTCACAAACTGGGGAACACACAATCTGGAGAACTCTCAAACTGGAGAACACACAACCCGTAAACTCTCTAACTGGGGAACACACAAGCTGAGAATTCACAAACTGGGGAACACACAAACTGAGAATTCACAAGCTGGGGTACACACAATCTGGAGAACACACAAACTGGTGAACATACCAACTGAGAATTCACAAAATGGGGAACACACAAACTGACAACTCACAAATTGGAGAACTCACAAACTGGAGATCTCACAAACTGGGCTACACACAACCTGGAGAACTCACAAACAGGGGAACACACACACTGTGAACTCACGAACTGGAGAAGACACAACCTGCGAATTCTCAAACTGAGGAACACACAAACTGAGAACTCACAAACTGGGGAACACACAAATTGAGAATTCTCAAACGGGGAACACACAACCTGAGAACTCACAAACTGGGGAACACACAACTTGGAGAACTCTCAAACTGGGGAACACACAACTGAGAACTCACAAACTGGGGAAAACACAAACTGACAATATTCAAACGGGTAACACACAACCTGAGAACGCACAAACTGGGGAACACACAAACTGAGAATTCTCAAACTGGGGAACACAACCTGAGAACGCACAAAATAGGGAACACAGACACTGAGAACCCACAAACTGGGGAACATACAAAATGAGAATTCTCAGACTGGGGAAAACACAGCCTGAGAGCCCACACCCAGGGGAACACACAACATGAGAACTCAGAAACTGGGGATCAAACAACCTGCAGAACTCTCCAACTGGGCAACACACAACCTGAGAACTCTAAAACTGGGGAACACACAAACTGAGAATTGCCAAACTAGGGAACACACAAACTGAAAACCCACAAACAGCGGAACACACAAACTGAGAATTCTGAAACTGGACAACATAAAACCTGAGAAATCAGAAACGGAGGAAAACACAATCTGGAGAACTCAGAAACTGGGGAACACACAACCTGAGAATTCTCAAACTGGGAAACAGCCAAATTGAGAACTCTGAAACTGGGGAACACACAAACTGAGAACTCAGAAATTGAGGAACACACAACCTGGAGAACTCACAAACTGGAGAAATCACATCCACGGGAACTCACAACTTGGGGAACTCACAACCTGGGGAACTCACAGGCTGGGGAAAACACAAATTGGAGAAATCACATCCATGGGAACTCACAACTTGGGGAACTCACAACCTGGGGAACTCACAGGCTGGGGAAAACACAACCTGAGAACTCACAAACTGGGGAAAACACAACCTGGAGAACTCTCAAACTGGGGAACACACAACCTCAGAACTCATGAACAGGGGAACACACAACCTGAGAACTTTCAAACTGGGGAACACACAACCTGAGAATTCTCAAACTGGGGAACACACAAAATCAGAATTCTCAAACTGGGGAACACACAAACTGAGGATTCTCAAACGGGGAACACACAGCCTGAGAATTCTCAAACTGGGGAACACACAACCTGAGAACACACAAACTGGGGAACATACAAACTGAGAACTCAGAAACTGAGGAACACACAACCTGGAGAACTCACAAATTGGAGAAATCACATCCATGGGAACTCACAACTTGGGGAACTCACAACCTGGGGAACTCACAGGCTGGGGAAAACATAACCAGAGAACTCACAAACTGGGGAACACACAACATGAACATTCTCAAACAGGGAAACACACAAACTGAGAACACACAAACTGTGGAACAGAACACACAAACAGTGAATTCACAAACTGGGGAACACATAAATTTAGAACACAGAAACTGGGGAACATACAACCTGCAAAATATCAGACTGGGGAACACACAAACTGAGAATTCTCAAACGGGGAACACACAACCTGAGAACTCACAAACTGGGAAACACACAACCTGGAGAACTCTCAAACTGGGGAACACACAACTGAGAACTCACAAACTGGGGAAAACACAAACTGACAATATACAAATGGGTAACACACAACCTGAGAACGCACAAACTGGGGAACACACAAACTGAGAATTCTCAAACTGGGGAACACAACCTGAGAACGCACAAAATAGGGAACACAGAAACTGAGAACCTACAAACTGGGGAACATACAAAATGAGAATTCTCAGACTGGGGAAAACACAGCCTGAGAGCCCACACCCAGGGGAACACACAACATGAGAACTCAGAAACTGGGGATCAAACAGCCTGCAGAACTCTCGAACTGGGCAACACACAACCTGAGATCTGTCAAACTCTGGAACATACAATCTGGAGAACACACAAAGTCGAGAACAGACAAACCAGGGATCATACAAACGGAGAATTCACAAACTGGGGAACACACAATCTGACAACTCACAAACTGGAGAACTCACAAACTGGAGATCTCACAAACTGGAGATCTCACAAACTGGGCAACACACAACCTGGAGAACTCACAAACTGGGGAACACACACACTGTGAAATCACAAATTGGAGAACAGACAACCTGGGAATTCTCAAACTGAGGAACTCACAAACCGGGGAAAACACAAACTGAGAATTCTCAAACTGGGGAACACACAAACTGAGAATTCACAAACTGGGGAACACACAATCTGGAGAACTCTCAAACTGGGGAACACACAACACGTGAATTCTCTAACTGGGGAACACACCAGCTGAGAATTCACAAACAGGGGAACACACAACCTGAGGAACATACAAACAGAGAATTCACAAACTGGGGAACACACAACCTGAGAATTCACAAGCTGGGTTACACACAACCTGAGATCTGTCAAACTGGGGAACACACAATCCGGAGAACACACAAACTGGAGAACACACAAACTGAGAATTCACCAACTGGTGAACACACAATCTGACAACTCACAAACTGGAGATCTCACAAACTGGAGATCTCACAACGTGGAGATCTCACAACCTAGAGCTCTCACAACCTGGAGAACTCACAACCTGGAGATGTCACAAACTGGAGAACACACAAACTGGAGAACTCACAACCTGGAGAACACACAAATTGGGGAACACAGAAACTGAGAATTCTCAAACTGCAGAACTCACAAACTGGGGAAAACACAAACTGAGAATTCTCAAACTGGGGAACACACAAACTGAAAATTCACAAACTGGGGAACACACAATCTGAGGAACATACAAACAGAGAATTCACAAACTGGGGAACACACAACCTGAGAATTCACAAGCTGGGGTACACACAATCAGGAGAACACACAAACTGGGGAACACACAAACTGGGGAACACACAAACTGGGGAACTCTCAAACTGGGGAACACACAACCTGAGAACTCAGAAACTGGGGAACACACAACCCGTGAATTCTCTAACTGGGGAACACACAAGCTGAGAATTCACAAACTGGGGAACACACAACCTGTCATCTGTCAAACTGTGGAACATACAATCTGGAGAACACACAAAGTGGAGAACACACAAACTAGGGACCATACAAACTGAGAATTCACAAACTGAGGAACACACAATCTGCCAACTCACAAACTAGAGAACTCACAAACTGGAGATCTCACAAACTGGGATTCTCACAACCTGGAGATCTCACAAACTGGAGAACTCACAAACTGGAGAACTCACAACCTGGAGAACACACAAATTGGGGAACACACAAACTGAGAATTCTCAAACTGGGAAACACACAATCTGGAGAACTCTCATTCTGAGGAACACACAACACGTGAATTCTCTAACTGGGGAACACACCAGCTGAGAATTCACAACCTGCGGAACACACAACCTGAGGAACATACAAACAGAGAATTCACAAACTGGGGAACACACAACCTGAGAATTCACAAGCTGGGGTACACACAACCTGAGATCTGTCAAACTGGGGAACACACAATCCGGAGAACACACAAACTGGAGAACACACAAACTGAGAATTCACAAACTGGTGAACACACAATCTGACAACTCACAAACTGGAGATCTCACAAACTGGAGATCTCACCACCTGGAGATCTCACAACCTGGAGAACTCACAACCTGGAGATCTCACAAACTGGAGAACTCACAAACTGGGGAAAACACAAACTGAGAATTCACAAACTGGGGAACACACAACCTGAGAGCTGTCAAACTGTGGAACATACAATCTGGAGAACACACAACCTGGGAATTCTCAAACTGAGGAACTCACAAACTGGGGAAAACACAAACTGAGAATTCTCAAACTGGGGAACACACAACCCGTGAATTCTCTAACTGGGGAACACACCAGCTGAGAATTCACAAACTGGGGAACACACAAACTGAAAATTGACAAACTGGGGAACACACAAACTGAGAATTCACAAACTGGGGAACACACAAACTGAGAATTCACAAACTGGGGAACACACAACATGGAGAAATCACAACTTGGAGAACTCACAACCTGGAGAACTCACAACCTGGAGAACTCACAACCTGGAGAACTCACAACCTGGAGAACACACAAATTGGGGAACATAGAAACTGAGAATTCTCAAACTGCAGAACTCACAAACTGGGAAAAACACAAACTGAGAATTCTCAAACTGGGGAACACACAAACTGAGAATTCACAAACTGGGGAACACACAATCTGGAGAACTCTCAAACAGGAGAACACACAACCCGTAAACTCTCTAACTGGGGAACACACAAGCTGAGAATTCACAAACTGGGGAACACACAAACTGAGAATTCACAAGCTGGGGTACACACAATCTGGAGAACACACAAACTGGAGAACATACCAACTGAGAATTCACAAACTGGGGAACACACAAACTGACAACTCACAAATTGGAGAACTCACAAACTGGAGATCTCACAAACTGGGCTACACACAACCTGGAGAACTCACAAACTGGGGAACACACACACTGTGAACTCACGAACTGGAGAAGACACAACCTGCGAATTCTCAAACTGAGGAACACACAAACTGTGAACTCACAAACTGGGGAACACACAAACTGAGGATTCTCAAACGGGGAACACACAGCCTGAGAATTCTCAAACTGGGGAACACACAACCTGAGAACACACAAACTGGGGAACATACAAACTGAGAACTCAGAAACTGAGGAACACACAACCTGGAGAACTCACAAATTGGAGAAATCACATCCATGGGAACTCACAACTTGGGGAACTCACAACCTGGGGAACTCACAGGCTGGGGAAAACATAACCAGAGAACTCACAAACTGGGGAACACACAACATGAAAATTCTCAAACAGGGAAACACACAAACTGAGAACACACAAACTGTGGAACAGAACACACAAACAGTGAATTCACAAACTGGGGAACACATAAATTTAGAACACAGAAACTGGGGAACATACAACCTGCAAAATATCAGACTGGGGAACACACAAACTGAGAATTCTCAAACGGGGAACACACAACCTGAGAACTCACAAACTGGGAAACACACAACCTGGAGAACTCTCAAACTGGGGAACACACAACTGAGAACTCACAAACTGGGGAAAACACAAACTGACAATATTCAAACGGGTAACACACAACCTGAGAACGCACAAACTGGGGAACACACAAACTGAGAATTCTCAAACTGGGGAACACAACCTGAGAACGCACAAAATAGGGAACACAGAAACTGAGAACCCACAAACTGGGGAACATACAAAATGAGAATTCTCAGACTGGGGAAAACACAGCCTGAGAGCCCACACCCAGGGGAACACACAACATGAGAACTCAGAAACTGGGGATCAAACAGCCTGCAGAACTCTCGAACTGGGCAACACACAACCTGAGATCTGTCAAACTCTGGAACATACAATCTGGAGAACACACAAAGTCGAGAACAGACAAACCAGGGATCATACAAACGGAGAATTCACAAACTGGGGAACACACAATCTGACAACTCACAAACTGGAGAACTCACAAACTGGAGATCTCACAAACTGGAGATCTCACAAACTGGGCAACACACAACCTGGAGAACTCACAAACTGGGGAACACACACACTGTGAAATCACAAATTGGAGAACAGACAACCTGGGAATTCTCAAACTGAGGAACTCACAAACCGGGGAAAACACAAACTGAGAATTCTCAAACTGGGGAACACACAAACTGAGAATTCACAAACTGGGGAACACACAATCTGGAGAACTCTCAAACTGGGGAACACACAACACGTGAATTCTCTAACTGTGGAACACACCAGCTGAGAATTCACAAACAGGGGAACACACAACCTGAGGAACATACAAACAGAGAATTCACAAACTGGGGAACACACAACCTGAGAATTCACAAGCTGGGGTACACACAACCTGAGATCTGTCAAACTGGGGTACACACAATCCGGAGAACACACAAACTGGAGAACACACAAACTGAGAATTCACAAACTGGTGAACACACAATCTGACAACTCACAAACTGGAGATCTCACAAACTGGAGATCTCACAACCTGGAGATCTCACAAACTGGAGATCTCACAACCTGGAGAACTCACAACCTGGAGATGTCACAAACTGGAGAACACACAAACTGGAGAACTCACAACCTGGAGAACACACAAATTGGGGAACACAGAAACTGAGAATTCTCAAACTGCAGAACTCACAAACTGGGGAAAACACAAACTGAGAATTCTCAAACTGGGGAACACACAAACTGAAAATTCACAAACTGGGGAACACACAATCTGAGGAACATACAAACAGAGAATTCACAAACTGGGGAACACACAACCTGAGAATTCACAAGCTGGGGTACACACAATCAGGAGAACACACAACCTGAGAACTCAGAAACTGGGGAACACACAACCCGTGAATTCTCTAACTAGGGAACACACAAGCTGAGAATTCTCAAACTGGGGAACACAAAAACTGAGAATTCACAAACTGGGGAACACACAATCTGGAGAACTCTCAAACTGGAGAACACACAACTCGTGAATTCTCTAACTGGGGAACACACAAACTGAGAATTCTCAAACTGGGGAACACACAACCCGTGAATTCTCTAACTGGGGAACACACAAACTGAGAATTCTCAAACTGAGGAACACACAATCTGCCAACTCACAAACTAGAGAACTCACAAACTGGAGATCTCACAAACTGGGATTCTCACAACCTGGAGAACTCACAACCTGGAGAACTCACAACCTGGAGATCTCACAAACTGGAGAACTCACAAACTGGAGAACTCACAACCTGGAGAACACACAAATTGGGGAACACAGAAACTGAGAATTCTCAAACTGGGAAACACACAATCTGGAGAACTCTCATTCTGAGGAACACACAACACGTGAATTCTCTAACTGGGGAACACACCAGCTGAGAATTCACAACCTGCGGAACACACAACCTGAGGAACATACAAACAGAGAATTCACAAACTGGGGAACACACAACCTGAGAATTCACAAGCTGGGGTACACACAACCTGAGATCTGTCAAACTGGGGAACACACAATCCGGAGAACACACAAACTGGAGAACACACAAACTGAGAATTCACAAACTGGTGAACACACAATCTGACAACTCACAAACTGGAGATCTCACAAACTGGAGAACTCACAAACTGGGGAAAACACAAACTGAGAATTCACAAACTGGGGAACACACAACCTGAGAGCTGTCAAACTGTGGAACATACAATCTGCAGAACACACAACCTGGGAATTCTCAAACTGAGGAACTCACAAACTGGGGAAAACACAAACTGAGAATTCTCAAACTGGGGAACACACAACCCGTGAATTCTCTAACTGGGGAACACACCAGCTGAGAATTCACAAACTGGGGAACACACAATCTGAGGAACATACAAACAGAGAATTCACAAACTGGGGAACACACAAACTGAAAATTCACAAACTGGGGAACACACAATCTGGAGAACTCTCAAACTGGAGAACACACAACTCGTGAATTCTCTAACTGGGGAACACACAAACTGAGAATTCTCAAACTGGGGAACACACAACCCGTGAATTCTCTAACTGGGGAACACACAAACTGAGAATTCTCAAACTGAGGAACACACAATCTGCCAACTCACAAACTAGAGAACTCACAAACTGGAGATCTCACAAACTGGGATTCTCACAACCTGGAGAACTCACAACCTGGAGAACACACAACCTGGAGATCTCACAAACTGGAGAACTCACAAACTGGAGAACTCACAACCTGGAGAACACACAAATTGGGGAACACAGAAACTGAGAATTCTCAAACTGGAGAACTCACAAACTGGGGAACACACAAACTGAGAATTCTCAAACTGGGAAACACACAATCTGGAGAACTCTCATTCTGAGGAACACACAACACGTGAATTCTCTAACTGGGGAACACACCAGCTGAGAATTCACAACCTGCGGAACACACAACCTGAGGAACATACAAACAGAGAATTCACAAACTGGGGAACACACAACCTGAGAATTCACAAGCTGGGGTACACACAACCTGAGATCTGTCAAACTGGGGAACACACAATCCGGAGAACACACAAACTGGAGAACACACAAACTGAGAATTCACAAACTGGTGAACACACAATCTGACAACTCACAAACTGGAGATCTCACAAACTGGAGATCTCACCACCTGGAGATCTCACAACCTGGAGAACTCACAACCTGGAGAACTCACAACCTGGAGATCTCACAAACTGGAGAACTCACAAACTGGGGAAAACACAAACTGAGAATTCACAAACTGGGGAACACACAACCTGTCAACTCACAAACTGTGGAACATACAATCTGGAGAACACACAACCTGGGAATTCTCAAACTGAGGAACTCACAAACTGGGGAAAACACAAACTGAGAATTCTCAAACTGGGGAACACACAACCCGTGAATTCTCTAACTGGGGAACACACCAGCTGAGAATTCACAAACAGGGGAACACACAACCTGAGGAACACACAAACTGAAAATTCACAAACTGGGGAACACACAAACAGAGAATTCACAAACTGGGGAACACACAAACTGAAAATTCACAAACTGGGGAACACACAATCTGGAGAACTCTCAAACTGGAGAACACACAACTCGTGAATTCTCTAACTGGGGAACACACAAACTGAGAATTCTCAAACTGGGGAACACACAACCCGTGAATTCTCTAA
Organism: Hypanus sabinus; assembly: GCF_030144855.1. Taxonomy (NCBI): domain Eukaryota; kingdom Metazoa; phylum Chordata; class Chondrichthyes; order Myliobatiformes; family Dasyatidae; genus Hypanus; species Hypanus sabinus. The sequence goes on from NW_026781352.1 coordinate 248,421, forward strand.
CTGGAGAAGACACAACCTGCGAATTCTCAAACTGAGGAACACACAAACTGTGAACTCACAAACTGGGGAACACACAAATTGAGAATTCTCAAACGGGGAACACACAACCTGAGAACTCACAAACTGGGGAACACACAACTTGGAGAACTCTCAAACTGGGGAACACACAACTGAGAACTCACAAACTGGGGAACACACAAACTGAGAATTCTCAAACTGGGGAACACAACCTGAGAACGCACAAAATAGGGAACACAGTAACTGAGAACCCACAAACTGGGGAACATACAAAATGAGAATTCTCAGACTGGGGAAAACACATCCTGAGAGCCCACACCCAGGGGAACACACAACATGAGAACTCAGAAACTGGGGATCAAACAACCTGCAGAACTCTCCAACTGGGCAACACACAACCTGAGAACTCTAAAACTGGGGAACACACAAACTGAGAATTGCCAAACTAGGGAACACACAAACTGAAAACTCACAAACAGCGGAACACACAAACTGAGAATTCTGAAACTGGACAACATAAAACCTGAGAAATCAGAAACGGAGGAAAACACAACCTGGAGAACTCAGAAACTGGGGAACACACAACCTGAGAATTCTCAAACTGGGGAACACACAAACTGAGAACACAGAAACTGGGGAACATACAAAATCAGAATTCTCAGACTGGGGAACACACAAACTGAGAACTCTCAAACTGGGGAACACACAAAATCAGAACTCAGAAACGAGGGAACTCACAACCTGGAGAACTCAGAAACTGGGGAACACACAACCTGAGAATTCTCAAACTGGGGAACACACAAACTGAGAACACAGAAACTGGGGAACATACAAAATCAGAATTCTCAGACTGGGGAACACACCAGCTGAGAATTCACAACCTGCGGAACACACAACCTGAGGAACATACAAACAGAGAATTCACAAACTGGGGAACACACAACCTGAGAATTCACAATCTGGGGTACACACAACCTGAGATCTGTCAAACTGGGGAACACACAATCCGGAGAACACACAAACTGGAGAACACACAAACTGAGAATTCACAAACTGGTGAACACACAATCTGACAACTCACAAACTGGAGATCTCACAAACTGGAGATCTCACCACCTGGAGATCTCACAACCTGGAGAACTCACAACCTGGAGAACTCACAACCTGGAGATCTCACAAACTGGAGAACTCACAAACTGGGGAAAACACAAACTGAGAATTCACAAACTGGGGAACACACAACCTGTCAACTCACAAACTGTGGAACATACAATCTGGAGAACACACAACCTGGGAATTCTCAAACTGAGGAACTCACAAACTGGGGAAAACACAAACTGAGAATTCTCAAACTGGGGAACACACAACCCGTGAATTCTCTAACTGGGGAACACACCAGCTGAGAATTCACAAACAGGGGAACACACAACCTGAGGAACACACAAACTGAAAATTCACAAACTGGGGAACACACAAACTGAGAATTCACAAACTGGGGAACACACAAACTGAGAATTCACAAACTGGGGAACACACAACATGGAGAACTCACAACTTGGAGAACTCACAACCTGGAGAACTCACAACCTGGAGAACTCACAACCTGGAGAACACACAAATTGGGGAAAATAGAAACTGAGAATTCTCAAACTGCAGAACTCACAAACTGGGGAAAACACAAACTGAGAATTCTCAAACTGGGGAACACACAAACTGAGAATTCACAAACTGGGGAACACACAATCTGGAGAACTCTCAAACTGGAGAACACACAACCCGTAAACTCTCTAACTGGGGAACACACAAGCAGAGAATTCACGAACTGGGGAACACACAAACTGAGAATTCACAAGCTGGGGTACACACAATCTGGAGAACACACAAACTGGAGAAAATTCCAAATGAGAATTCACAAACTGGGGAACACACAAACTGACAACTCACAAATTGGAGAACTCACAAACTGGAGATCTCACAAACTGGGCTACACACAACCTGGAGAACTCACAAACTGGGGAACACACACACTGTGAACTCACGAACTGGAGAAGACACAACCTGCGAATTCTCAAACTGAGGAACACACAAACTGTGAACTCACAAACTGGGGAACACACAAATTGAGAATTCTCAAACGGGGAACACACAACCTGAGAACTCACAAACTGGGGAACACACAACTTGGAGAACTCTCAAACTGGGGAACACACAACTGAGAACTCACAAACTGGGGAACACACAAACTGAGAATTCTCAAACTGGGGAACACAACCTGAGAACGCACAAAATAGGGAACACAGTAACTGAGAACCCACAAACTGGGGAACATACAAAATGAGAATTCTCAGACTGGGGAAAACACATCCTGAGAGCCCACACCCAGGGGAACACACAACATGAGAACTCAGAAACTGGGGATCAAACAACCTGCAGAACTCTCCAACTGGGCAACACACAACCTGAGAACTCTAAAACTGGGGAACACACAAACTGAGAATTGCCAAACTAGGGAACACACAAACTGAAAACTCACAAACAGCGGAACACACAAACTGAGAATTCTGAAACTGGACAACATAAAACCTGAGAAATCAGAAACGGAGGAAAACACAACCTGGAGAACTCAGAAACTGGGGAACACACAACCTGAGAATTCTCAAACTGGGGAACACACAAACTGAGAACACAGAAACTGGGGAACATACAAAATCAGAATTCTCAGACTGGGGAACACACAAACTGAGAACTCTCAAACTGGGGAACACACAAAATCAGAACTCAGAAACGAGGGAACTCACAACCTGGAGAACTCAGAAACTGGGGAACACACAACCTGAGAATTCTCAAACTGGGGAACACACAAACTGAGAACACAGAAACTGGGGAACATACAAAATCAGAATTCTCAGACTGGGGAACACACAAACTGAGAACTCTCAAACTGGGGAACACACAAAATCAGAACTCAGAAACGAGGGAACTCACAACCTGGAGAACTCACAAACTGGGGAACATACAAAATCAGAATTCTCAGACTGGGGAACACACAAACTGAGAACTCTCAAACTGGGGAACACACAAACTGAGGATTCTCAAACGGGGAACACACAGCCTGAGAATTCTCAAACTGGGGAACACACAACCTGAGAACACACAAACTGGGGAACATACAAACTGAGAACTCAGAAACTGAGGAACACACAACCTGGAGAACTCACAAATTGGAGAAATCACATCCATGGGAACTCACAACTTGGGGAACTCACAACCTGGGGAACTCACAGGCTGGGGAAAACATAACCAGAGAACTCACAAACTGGGGAACACACAACATGAAAATTCTCAAACAGGGAAACACACAAACTGTGGAACAGAACACACAAACAGTGAATTCACAAACTGGGGAACACATAAATTTAGAACACAGAAACTGGGGAACATACAACCTGCGAAATATCAGACTGGGGAACACACAAACTGAGAATTCTCAAACGGGGAACACACAACCTGAGAACTCACAAACTGGGAAGCACACAACCTGGAGAACTCTCAAACTGGGGAACACACAACTGAGAACTCACAAACTGGGGAAAACACAAACTGACAATATTCAAACGGGTAACACACAACCTGAGAACGCACAAACTGGGGAACACACAAACTGAGAATTCTCAAACTGGGGAACACAACCTGAGAACGCACAAAATAGGGAACACAGTAACTGAGAACCCACAAACTGGGGAACATACAAAATGAGAATTCTCAGACTGGGGAAAACACAGCCTGAGAGCCCACACCCAGGGGAACACACAACATGAGAACTCAGAAACTGGGGATCAAACAGCCTGCAGAACTCTCGAACTGGGCAACACACAACCTGAGATCTGTCAAACTCTGGAACATACAATCTGGAGAACACACAAAGTCGAGAACAGACAAACCAGGGATCATACAAACGGAGAATTCACAAACTGGGGAACACACAATCTGACAACTCACAAACTGGAGAACTCACAAACTGGAGATCTCACAAACTGGCCAACACACAACCTGGAGAACTCACAAACTGGGGAACACACACACTGTGAAATCACAAATTGGAGAACAGACAACCTGGACATTCTCAAACTGAGGAACTCACAAACCGGGGAAAACACAAACTGACAATTCTCAAACTGGGGAACACACAAACTGAGAATTCACAAACTGGGGAACACACAATCTGGAGAACTCTCAAACTGGGGAACACACAACACGTGAATTCTCTAACTGGGGAACACACCAGCTGAGAATTCACAAACAGGGGAACACACAACCTGAGGAACATACAAACAGAGAATTCATAAACTGGGGAACACACAACCTGAGAATTCACAAGCTGGGGTACACACAACCTGAGATCTGTCAAACTGGGGAACACACAATCCGGAGAACACACAAACTGGAGAACACACAAACTGAGAATTCACAAACTGGTGAACACACAATCTGACAACTCACAAACTGGAGATCTCACAAACTGGAGATCTCACAACCTGGAGATCTCACAACCTGGAGATCTCACAACCTGGAGAACTCACAACCTGGAGATGTCACAAACTGGAGAACACACAAACTGGAGAACTCACAACCTGGAGAACATTCAAATTGGGGAACACAGAAACTGAGAATTCTCAAACGGGGAGCACACAGCCTGAGAATTCTCAAACTGGGGAACACACAACCTGAGAACACACAAACTGGGGAACATACAAACTGAGAACTCAGAAACTGAGGAACACACAACCTGGAGAACTCACAAATTGGAGAAATCACATCCATGGGAACTCACAACTTGGGGAACTCACAACCTGGGGAACTCACAGGCTGGGGAAAACATAACCAGAGAACTCACAAACTGGGGAACACACAACATGAAAATTCTCAAACAGGGAAACACACAAACTGAGAACACACAAACTGTGGAACAGAACACACAAACAGTGAATTCACAAACTGGGGAACACATAAATTTAGAACACAGAAACTGGGGAACATACAACCTGCGAATTATCAGACTGGGGAACACACAAACTGAGAATTCTCAAACGGGGAACACACAACCTGAGAACTCACAAACTGGGAAACACACAACCTGGAGAACTCTCAAACTGGGGAACACACAACTGAGAACTCACAAACTGGGGAAAACACAAACTGACAATATTCAAACGGGTAACACACAACCTGAGAACGCACAAACTGGGGAACACACAAACTGAGAATTCTCAAACTGGGGAACACAACCTGAGAACGCACAAAATAGGGAACACAGAAACTGAGAACCCACAAACTGGGGAACATACAAAATGAGAATTCTCAGACTGGGGAAAACACAGCCTGAGAGCCCACACCCAGGGGAACACACAACATGAGAACTCAGAAACTGGGGATCAAACAACCTGCAGAACTCTCGAACTGGGCAACACACAACCTGAGATCTGTCAAACTCTGGAAAATACAATCTGGAGAACACACAAAGTCGAGAACAGACAAACCAGGGATCATACAAACGGAGAATTCACAAACTGGGGAACACACAATCTGACAACTCACAAACTGGAGAACTCACAAACTGGAGATCTCACAAACTGGACATCTCACAAACTGGAGATCTCACAAACTGGGCAACACACAACCTGGAGAACTCACAAACTGGGGAACACACACACTGTGAAATCACAAATTGGAGAACAGACAACCTGGGAATTCTCAAACTGAGGAACTCACAAACCGGGGAACACACAAACTGAGAATTCACAAACTGGGGAACACACAATCTGGAGAACTCTCAAACTGGGGAACACACAACACGTGAATTCTCTAACTGGGGAACACACCAGCTGAGAATTCACAAACAGGGGAACACACAACCTGAGGAACATACAAACAGAGAATTCACAAACTGGGGAACACACAACCTGAGAATTCACAAGCTGGGGTACACACAACCTGAGATCTGTCAAACTGGGGAACACACAATCCGGAGAACACACAAACTGGAGAACACACAAACTGAGAATTCACCAACTGGTGAACACACAATCTGACAACTCACAAACTGGAGATCTCACAAACTGGAGATCTCACAACGTGGAGATCTCACAACCTAGAGCTCTCACAACCTGGAGAACTCACAACCTGGAGATGTCACAAACTGGAGAACACACAAACTGGAGAACTCACAACCTGGAGAACACACAAATTGGGGAACACAGAAACTGAGAATTCTCAAACTGCAGAACTCACAAACTGGGGAAAACACAAACTGAGAATTCTCAAACTGGGGAACACACAAACTGAAAATTCACAAACTGGGGAACACACAATCTGAGGAACATACAAACAGAGAATTCACAAACTGGGGAACACACAACCTGAGAATTCACAAGCTGGGGTACACACAATCAGGAGAACACACAAACTGGGGAACACACAAACTGGGGAACTCTCAAACTGGGGAACACACAACCTGAGAACTCAGAAACTGGGGAACACACAACCCGTGAATTCTCTAACTGGGGAACACACAAGCTGAGAATTCACAAACTGGGGAACACACAACCTGTCATCTGTCAAACTGTGGAACATACAATCTGGAGAACACACAAAGTGGAGAACACACAAACTAGGGATCATACAAACTGAGAATTCACAAACTGAGGAACACACAATCTGCCAACTCACAAACTAGAGAACTCACAAACTGGAGATCTCACAAACTGGGATTCTCACAACCTGGAGAACTCACAACCTGGAGAACTCACAACCTGGAGATCTTACAAACTGGAGAACTCACAAACTGGAGAACTCACAACCTGGAGAACACACAAATTGGGGAACACAGAAACTGAGAATTCTCAAACTGGGAAACACACAATCTGGAGAACTCTCATTCTGAGGAACACACAACACGTGAATTCTCTAACTGGGGAACACACCAGCTGAGAATTCACAACCTGCGGAACACACAACCTGAGAATTCACAAGCTGGGGTACACACAACCTGAGATCTGTCAAACTGGGGAACACACAATCCGGAGAACACACAAACTGGTGAACACACAATCTGACAACTCACAAACTGGAGATCTCACAAACTGGAGATCTCACCACCTGGAGATCTCACAACCTGGAGAACTCACAACCTGGAGATCTCACAAACTGGAGAACTCACAAACTGGGGAAAACACAAACTGAGAATTCACAATCTGGGGAACACACAACCTGAGAGCTGTCAAACTGTGGAACATACAATCTGGAGAACACACAACCTGGGAATTCTCAAACTGAGGAACTCACAAACTGGGGAAAACACAAACTGAGAATTCTCAAACTGGGGAACACACAACCCGTGAATTCTCTAACTGGGGAACACACCAGCTGAGAATTCACAAACTGGGGAACACACAATCTGAGGAACATACAAACAGAGAATTCACAAACTGGGGAACACACAAACTGAGAATTCACAAACTGGGGAACACACAAACTGAGAATTCACAAACTGGGGAACACACAACATGGAGAACTCACAACTTGGAGAACTCACAACCTGGAGAACTCACAACCTGGAGAACTCACAACCTGGAGAACACACAAATTGGGGAACATAGAAACTGAGAATTCTCAAACTGCAGAACTCACAAACTGGGGAAAACACAAACTGAGAATTCTCAAACTGGGGAACACACAAACTGAGAATTCACAAACTGGGGAACACACAATCTGGAGAACTCTCAAACTGGAGAACACACAACCCGTAAACTCTCTAACTGGGGAACACACAAGCTGAGAATTCACAAACTGGGGAACACACAAACTGAGAATTCACAAGCTGGGGTACACACAATCTGGAGAACACACAAACTGGAGAACATACCAACTGAGAATTCACAAACTGACAACTCACAAATTGGACTCACAAACTGGAGATCTCACAAACTGGGCTACACACAACCTGGAGAACTCACAAACTGGGGAACACACACACTGTGAACTCACGAACTGGAGAAGACACAACCTGCGAATTCTCAAACTGAGGAACACACAAACTGTGAACTCACAAACTGGGGAACACACAAATTGAGAATTCTCAAACGGGGAACACACAACCTGAGAACTCACAAACTGGGGAACACACAACTTGGAGAACTCTCAAACTGGGGAACACACAACTGAGAACTCACAAACTGGGGAAAACACAAACTGACAATATTCAAACGGGTAACACACAACCTGAGAACGCACAAACTGGGGAACACACAAACTGAGAATTCTCAAACTGGGGAACACAACCTGAGAACGCACAAAATAGGGAACACAGACACTGAGAACCCACAAACTGGGGAACATACAAAATGAGAATTCTCAGACTGGGGAAAACACAGCCTGAAAGCCCACACCCAGGGGAACACACAACATGAGAACTCAGAAACTGGGGATCAAACAACCTGCAGAACTCTCCAACTGGGCAACACACAACCTGAGAACTCTAAAACTGGGGAACACACAAACTGAGAATTGCCAAACTAGGGAACACACAAACTGAAAACTCACAAACAGCGGAACACACAAACTGAGAATTCTGAAACTGGACAACATAAAACCTGAGAAATCAGAAACGGAGGAAAACACAACCTGGAGAACTCAGAAACGGGGGAACTCACAACCTGGAGAACTCACAAACTGGGGAACATACAAAATCAGAATTCTCAGACTGGGGAACACACAAACTGAGAACTCTCAAACTGGGGAACACACAAACTGAGGATTCTCAAACGGGGAACACACAGCCTGAGAATTCTCAAACTGGGGAACACACAATCTGACAACTCACAAACTGGAGAACTCACAAACTGGAGATCTCACAAACTGGAGATCTCACAAACTGGAGATCTCACAAACTGGGCAACACACAACCTGGAGAACTCACAAACTGGGGAACACACACACAGTGAAATCACAAATTGGAGAACAGACAACCTGGGAATTCTCAAACTGAGGAACTCACAAACCGGGGAACACACAAACTGAGAATTCACAAACTGGGGAACACACAATCTGGAGAACTCTCAAACTGGGGAACACACAACACGTGAATTCTCTAACTGGGGAACACACCAGCTGAGAATTCACAAACAGGGGAACACACAACCTGAGGAACATACAAACAGAGAATTCACAAACTGGGGAACACACAACCTGAGAATTCACAAGCTGGGGTACACACAACCTGAGATCTGTCAAACTGGGGAACACACAATCCGGAGAACACACAAACTGGAGAACACACAAACTGAGAATTCACAAACTGGTGAACACACAATCTGACAACTCACAAACTGGAGATCTCACAAACTGGAGATCTCACAACGTGGAGATCTCACAACCTAGAGATCTCACAACCTGGAGAACTCACAACCTGGAGATGTCACAAACTGGAGAACACACAAACTGGAGAACTCACAACCTGGAGAACACACAAATTGGGGAACACACAAATTGGGGAACACAGAAACTGAGAATTCTCAAACTGCAGAACTCACAAACTGGGGAAAACACAAACTGAGAATTCTCAAACTGGGGAACACACAAACTGAAAATTCACAAGCTGGGGTACACACAATCAGGAGAACACACAAACTGGGGAACACACAAACTGGGGAACACACAAACTGGGGAACACACAAACTGGGGAACTCTCAAACTGGGGAACACACAACCTGAGAACTCAGAAACTGGGGAACACACAACCCGTGAATTCTCTAACTGGGGAACACACAAGCTGAGAATTCACAAACTGGGGAACACACAACCTGTCATCTGTCAAACTGTGGAACATACAATCTGGAGAACACACAAAGTGGAGAACACACAAACTAGGGATCATACAAACTGAGAATTCACAAACTGAGGAACACACAATCTGCCAACTCACAAACTAGAGAACTCACAAACTGGAGATCTCACAAACTGGGATTCTCACAACCTGGAGAACTCACAACCTGGAGAACTCACAACCTGGAGATCTCACAAACTGGAGAACTCACAAACTGGAGAACTCACAACCTGGAGAACACACAAATTGGGGAACACAGAAACTGAGAATTCTCAAACTGGGGAACACACAATCTGGAGAACTCTCATTCTGAGGAACACACAACACGTGAATTCTCTAACTGGGGAACACACCAGCTGAGAATTCACAAACAGGGGAACACACAACCTGAGGAACATACAAACAGAGAATTCACAAACTGGGGAACACACAACCTGAGAATTCACAAGCTGGGGTACACACAACCTGAGATCTGTCAAACTGGGGAACACACAATCCGGAGAACACACAAACTGGAGAACACACAAACTGAGAATTCACAAACTGGTTAACACACAATCTGACAACTCACAAACTGGAGATCTCACAAACTGGAGAACTCACAAACTGGGGAAAACACAAACTGAGAATTCACAAACTGGGGAACACACAACCTGAGAGCTGTCAAACTGTGGAACATACAATCTGGAGAACACACAACCTGGGAATTCTCAAACTGAGGAACTCACAAACTGGGGAAAACACAAACTGAGAATTCTCAAACTGGGGAACACACAACCCGTGAATTCTCTAACTGGGGAACACACCAGCTGAGAATTCACAAACTGGGGAACACACAATCTGAGGAACATACAAACAGAGAATTCACAAACTGGGGAACACACAAACTGAAAATTCACAAACTGGGGAACACACAAACTGAGAATTCACAAACTGGGGAACACACAAACTGAGAATTCACAAACTGGGGAACACACAACATGGAGAACTCACAACTTGAAGAACTCACAACCTGGAGAACTCACAAACTGGAGAACTCACAACTGGAGAACACACAAATTGGGGAACATAGAAACTGAGAATTCTCAAACTGCAGAACTCACAAACTGGGGAAAACACAAACTGAGAATTCTCAAACTGGGGAACACACAAACTGAGAATTCACAAACTGGGGAACACACAATCTGGAGAACTCTCAAACTGGAGAACACACAACCCGTAAACTCTCTAACTGGGGAACACACAAGCTGAGAATTCACAAACTGGGGAACACACAAACTGAGAATTCACAAGCTGGGGTACACATAATCTGGAGAACACACAAACTGGAGAACATACCAACTGAGAATTCACAAACTGACAACTCACAAATTGGAGAACTCACAAACTGGAGATCTCACAAACTGGGCTACACACAACCTGGAGAACTCACAAACTGGGGAACACACACACTGTGAACTCACGAACTGCAGAAGACACAACCTGCGAATTCTCAAACTGAGGAACACACAAACTGTGAACTCACAAACTGGGGAATACACAAATTGAGAATTCTCAAACGGGGAACACACAACCTGAGAACTCACAAACTGGGGAACAGCCAAATTGAGAACTCTGAAACTGGGGAACACACAAACTGAGAACTCAGAAATTCAGGAACACACAACCTGGAGAACTCACAAACTGGAGAAATCACATCCACGGGAACTCACAACTTGGGGAACTCACAACCTGGGGAACTCACAGGCTGGGGAAAACACAAACTGAGAATTCACAAACTGGGGAACACACAACATGGAGAACTCACAACTTGGAGAACTCACAACCTGGAGAACTCACAACCTGGAGAACTCACAACCTGGAGAACACACAAATTGGGGAACATAGAAACTGAGAATTCTCAAACTGCAGAACTCACAAGCTGGGGAAAACACAAACTGAGAATTCTCAAACTGGGGAACACACAAACTGAGAATTCACAAACTGGGGAACACACAATCTGGAGAACTCTCAAACTGGAGAACACACAACTTGGAGAACTCTCAAACTGGGGAACACACAACTGAGAACTCACAAACTGGGGAAAACACAAACTGACAATATTCAAACGGGTAACACACAACCTGAGAACGCACAAACTGGGGAACACACAAACTGAGAATTCTCAAACTGGGGAACACAACCTGAGAACGCACAAAATAGGGAACACAGACACTGAGAACCCACAAACTGGGGAACATACAAAATGAGAATTCTCAGACTGGGGAAAACACAGCCTGAAAGCCCACACCCAGGGGAACACACAACATGAGAACTCAGAAACTGGGGATCAAACAACCTGCAGAACTCTCCAACTGGGCAACACACAACCTGAGAACTCTAAAACTGGGGAACACACAAACTGAGAATTGCCAAACTAGGGAACACACAAACTGAAAACTCACAAACAGCGGAACACACAAACTGAGAATTCTGAAACTGGACAACATAAAACCTGAGAAATCAGAAACGGAGGAAAACACAACCTGGAGAACTCAGAAACGGGGGAACTCACAACCTGGAGAACTCACAAACTGGGGAACATACAAAATCAGAATTCTCAGACTGGGGAACACACAAACTGAGAACTCTCAAACTGGGGAACACACAAACTGAGGATTCTCAAACGGGGAACACACAGCCTGAGAATTCTCAAACTGGGGAACACACAATCTGACAACTCACAAACTGGAGAACTCACAAACTGGAGATCTCACAAACTGGAGATCTCACAAACTGGAGATCTCACAAACTGGGCAACACACAACCTGGAGAACTCACAAACTGGGGAACACACACACAGTGAAATCACAAATTGGAGAACAGACAACCTGGGAATTCTCAAACTGAGGAACTCACAAACCGGGGAACACACAAACTGAGAATTCACAAACTGGGGAACACACAATCTGGAGAACTCTCAAACTGGGGAACACACAACACGTGAATTCTCTAACTGGGGAACACACCAGCTGAGAATTCACAAACAGGGGAACACACAACCTGAGGAACATACAAACAGAGAATTCACAAACTGGGGAACACACAACCTGAGAATTCACAAGCTGGGGTACACACAACCTGAGATCTGTCAAACTGGGGAACACACAATCCGGAGAACACACAAACTGGAGAACACACAAACTGAGAATTCACAAACTGGTGAACACACAATCTGACAACTCACAAACTGGAGATCTCACAAACTGGAGATCTCACAACGTGGAGATCTCACAACCTAGAGATCTCACAACCTGGAGAACTCACAACCTGGAGATGTCACAAACTGGAGAACACACAAACTGGAGAACTCACAACCTGGAGAACACACAAATTGGGGAACACACAAATTGGGGAACACAGAAACTGAGAATTCTCAAACTGCAGAACTCACAAACTGGGGAAAACACAAACTGAGAATTCTCAAACTGGGGAACACACAAACTGAAAATTCACAAGCTGGGGTACACACAATCAGGAGAACACACAAACTGGGGAACACACAAACTGGGGAACACACAAACTGGGGAACACACAAACTGGGGAACTCTCAAACTGGGGAACACACAACCTGAGAACTCAGAAACTGGGGAACACACAACCCGTGAATTCTCTAACTGGGGAACACACAAGCTGAGAATTCACAAACTGGGGAACACACAACCTGTCATCTGTCAAACTGTGGAACATACAATCTGGAGAACACACAAAGTGGAGAACACACAAACTAGGGATCATACAAACTGAGAATTCACAAACTGAGGAACACACAATCTGCCAACTCACAAACTAGAGAACTCACAAACTGGAGATCTCACAAACTGGGATTCTCACAACCTGGAGAACTCACAACCTGGAGAACTCACAACCTGGAGATCTCACAAACTGGAGAACTCACAAACTGGAGAACTCACAACCTGGAGAACACACAAATTGGGGAACACAGAAACTGAGAATTCTCAAACTGGGGAACACACAATCTGGAGAACTCTCATTCTGAGGAACACACAACACGTGAATTCTCTAACTGGGGAACACACCAGCTGAGAATTCACAAACAGGGGAACACACAACCTGAGGAACATACAAACAGAGAATTCACAAACTGGGGAACACACAACCTGAGAATTCACAAGCTGGGGTACACACAACCTGAGATCTGTCAAACTGGGGAACACACAATCCGGAGAACACACAAACTGGAGAACACACAAACTGAGAATTCACAAACTGGTTAACACACAATCTGACAACTCACAAACTGGAGATCTCACAAACTGGAGAACTCACAAACTGGGGAAAACACAAACTGAGAATTCACAAACTGGGGAACACACAACCTGAGAGCTGTCAAACTGTGGAACATACAATCTGGAGAACACACAACCTGGGAATTCTCAAACTGAGGAACTCACAAACTGGGGAAAACACAAACTGAGAATTCTCAAACTGGGGAACACACAACCCGTGAATTCTCTAACTGGGGAACACACCAGCTGAGAATTCACAAACTGGGGAACACACAATCTGAGGAACATACAAACAGAGAATTCACAAACTGGGGAACACACAAACTGAAAATTCACAAACTGGGGAACACACAAACTGAGAATTCACAAACTGGGGAACACACAAACTGAGAATTCACAAACTGGGGAACACACAACATGGAGAACTCACAACTTGAAGAACTCACAACCTGGAGAACTCACAAACTGGAGAACTCACAACTGGAGAACACACAAATTGGGGAACATAGAAACTGAGAATTCTCAAACTGCAGAACTCACAAACTGGGGAAAACACAAACTGAGAATTCTCAAACTGGGGAACACACAAACTGAGAATTCACAAACTGGGGAACACACAATCTGGAGAACTCTCAAACTGGAGAACACACAACCCGTAAACTCTCTAACTGGGGAACACACAAGCTGAGAATTCACAAACTGGGGAACACACAAACTGAGAATTCACAAGCTGGGGTACACATAATCTGGAGAACACACAAACTGGAGAACATACCAACTGAGAATTCACAAACTGACAACTCACAAATTGGAGAACTCACAAACTGGAGATCTCACAAACTGGGCTACACACAACCTGGAGAACTCACAAACTGGGGAACACACACACTGTGAACTCACGAACTGCAGAAGACACAACCTGCGAATTCTCAAACTGAGGAACACACAAACTGTGAACTCACAAACTGGGGAATACACAAATTGAGAATTCTCAAACGGGGAACACACAACCTGAGAACTCACAAACTGGGGAACAGCCAAATTGAGAACTCTGAAACTGGGGAACACACAAACTGAGAACTCAGAAATTCAGGAACACACAACCTGGAGAACTCACAAACTGGAGAAATCACATCCACGGGAACTCACAACTTGGGGAACTCACAACCTGGGGAACTCACAGGCTGGGGAAAACACAAACTGAGAATTCACAAACTGGGGAACACACAACATGGAGAACTCACAACTTGGAGAACTCACAACCTGGAGAACTCACAACCTGGAGAACTCACAACCTGGAGAACACACAAATTGGGGAACATAGAAACTGAGAATTCTCAAACTGCAGAACTCACAAGCTGGGGAAAACACAAACTGAGAATTCTCAAACTGGGGAACACACAAACTGAGAATTCACAAACTGGGGAACACACAATCTGGAGAACTCTCAAACTGGAGAACACACAACCCGTAAACTCTCTAACTGGGGAACACACAAGCTGAGAATTCACAAACTGGGGAACACACAAACTGAGAATTCACAAGCTGGGGTACACACAATCTGGAGAACACACAAACTGGAGAACATACCAACTGAGAATTCACAAACTGACAACTCACAAATTGGAGAACTCACAAACTGGAGATCTCACAAACTGGGCTACACACAACCTGGAGAACTCACAAACTGGGGAACACACACACTGTGAACTCACGAACTGGAGAAGACACAACCTGCGAATTCTCAAACTGAGGAGCACACAAACTGTGAACTCACAAACTGGGGAACACACAAATTGAGAATTCTCAAACGGGGAACACACAACCTGAGAACTCACAAACTGGGGAACACACAACTTGGAGAACTCTCAAACTGGGGAACACACAACTGAGAACTCACAAACTGGGGAAAACACAAACTGACAATATTCAAACGGGTAACACACAACCTGAGAACGCACAAACTGGGGAACACACAAACTGAGAATTCTCAAACTGGGGAACACAACCTGAGAACGCACAAAATAGGGAACACAGACACTGAGAACCCACAAACTGGGGAACATACAAAATGAGAATTCTCAGACTGGGGAAAACACAGCCTGAGAGCCCACACCCAGGGGAACACACAAACTGAGAATTCTGAAACTGGACAACATAAAACTTGAGAAATCAGAAACTGAGGAAAACACAACCTGGAGAACTCAGAAACTGGGGAACACACAACCTGAGAATTCTCAAACTGGGAAACAGCCAAATTGAGAACTCTGAAACTGGGGAACACACAAACTGAGAACTCAGAAATTCAGGAACACACAACCTGGAGAACTCACAAACTGGAGAAATCACATCCACGGGAACTCACAACTTGGGGAACTCACAACCTGGGGAACTCACAGGCTGGGGAAAACACAACCTGAGAACTCACAAACTGGGGAAAACACAACCTGGAGAACTCTCAAACTGGGGAACACACAACCTCAGAACTCATGAACTGGGGAACACACAACCTGAGAACTTTCAAACTGGGGAACACACAACCTGAGAATTCTCAAACTGGGGAACACACAAACTGAGAACACACAAACTGTGGAACAGAACACACAAACAGTGAATTCACAAACTGGGGAACACATAAATTTAGAACACAGAAACTGGGGAACATACAAACTGCGAAATATCAGACTGGGGAACACACAAACTGAGAATTCTCAAACGGGGAACACACAACCTGAGAACTCACAAACTGGGAAGCACACAACCTGGAGAACTCTCAAACTGGGGAACACACAACTGAGAACTCACAAACTGGGGAAAACACAAACTGACAATATTCAAACGGGTAACACACAACCTGAGAACGCACAAACTGGGGAACACACAAACTGAGAATTCTCAAACTGGGGAACACAACCTGAGAACGCACAAAATAGGGAACACAGAAACTGAGAACCCACAAACTGGGGAACATACAAAATGAGAATTCTCAGACTGGGGAAAACACAGCCTGAGAGCCCACACCCAGGGGAACACACAACATGAGAACTCAGAAACTGGGGATCAAACAGCCTGCAGAACTCTCGAACTGGGCAACACACAACCTGAGATCTGTCAAACTCTGGAACATACAATCTGGAGAACACACAAAGTCGAGAACAGACAAACCAGGGATCATACAAACGGAGAATTCACAAACTGGGGAACACACAATCTGACAACTCACAAACTGGAGAACTCACAAACTGGGCAACACACAACCTGGAGAACTCACAAACTGGGGAACACACACACTGTGAAATCACAAATTGGAGAACAGACAACCTGGGAATTCTCAAACTGAGGAACTCTCAAACTGGGGAACACACAACACGTGAATTCTCTAACTGGGGAACACACCAGCTGAGAATTCACAAACAGGGGAACACACAACCTGAGGAACATACAAACAGAGAATTCACAAACTGGGGAACACACAACCTGAGAATTCACAATCTGGGGTACACACAACCTGAGATCTGTCAAACTGGGGAACACACAATCCGGAGAACACACAAACTGGAGAACACACAAACTGAGAATTCACAAACTGGTGAACACACAATCAGACAACTCACAAACTGGAGATCTCACAAACTGGAGATCTCACAACCTGGAGATCTCACAACCTGGAGAACTCACAACCTGGAGATGTCACAAACTGGAGAACACACAAACTGGAGAACTCACAACCTGGAGAACACACAAATTGGGGAACACAGAAACTGAGAATTCTCAAACTGGGGAACACACAAACTGAGAAATCACAAACTGGGGAACACACAATCTGGAGTACTCTCAAACTGGGTAACACACAACCCGTGAATTCTCTAACTGGGGAAAACACAAGCTGAGAATTGACAAACTGGGGAACACACAACCTGAGAATTCACAAGCTGGGGAACACACAATCTGGAGAACTCACAAACTGGGGAAAACACAAACTTCGAATTCTCAAACGGGCAAGACCCAACCCGAGAACTCACAAACTTGGGATCATACAACCTGAGAATTCTCAAACGGGGAACACACAACCTGAGAATTCTCTAACTGGGGATCACAATACCTGAGAATTCTCAAACGGGGAACGCACAAACTGCAGAACTGACAAACTGTGGAACACACAACCTGAGATCTCTCAAATTGGGAACTCACAACCTGGAGAACTCAGAAACTGGGGAACACACAACCTAGAGAACACACAAACTGGGGAACACACAAAAACAGAACTCTCAAACGGGGAACACACAAACTGAGAACTCACAAACGGGGAATGCACAAACTGGAGAACACACAACCTGAGAATTCTCAAACTGGGGAACACACAACCTGAGAATTCTCAAACGGGGTATGCACAACCTGGAGAACTCCCAAACTGGGGAACCCACAGCATGAGTACTCTCAAACTGGGGAACACACAACCTGAAAATTCTCAAATTGGGAAACACACACGCTGAGAATTCTCAAACAGGGGAACACACAAACTGGAGAACCCCCAAACTGGAGAACCCCCAAACTGGGCAACACACAACCTGGAAAACTCACAACCTGGAAAACTCACAACCTGGGGAACACACAACCTGGAGAACTCACAACCTGGAGAACTCACAACCTGGAGAACTCACAACCTGGAGAACTCACAACCTGGAGAACACACAAACTGGAGAACACACAAACTGAGAACTCACAAACTGGGGAACACACAACCTGGAGAACTCACAAACTGGAGAACACACAAACTGAGAACTCACAAACTGGGGAACACACAACCTGGAGAACTCACAAACTGGGGTACACACAAACTGGAGAACTCACAAACTGGGCAACACACAACCTGGGAAACTCACAAACTGGAAAACTCACAACCTGGGGAACACACAACCTGGAGAACTCACAACCTGGAGAACTCACAACCTGGAGAACTCACAACCTGGAGAACTCACAACCTGGAGAACACACAAACTGGAGAACACACAAACTGAGAACTCACAAACTGGGGAACACACAACCTGGAGAACTCACAAACTGGAGAACACACAAACTGAGAACTCACAAACTGGGGAACACACAACCTGGAGAACTCACAAACTGGGGAACACACAACCTGGAGAACACACAAACTGGCGAACACACAAACACAGAATTCTCAAACGGGCAAACCCACGAACTGAGAACTCACAAACGGGGAACACACAAACCGAGAACTCACAAATGGGGAATGCACAAACTGGAAAACTGACAAACTGAGGAACACACAACCTGAGAATTCTCAAACGGGGAACGCACAAACTGAACAACAAACAAACTGAGGAACACACAACCTGAGATCTCTAAAACTGAGGAACACAAAACCTGCAGAGCTCACAAACTGGGGAACACAAAAACTGGAGAACACAAAAACTGGAAAACACACAAACTGGGGAACACACAAACTGAGAATTCACAAACTGGGGAACACACAAACTGAGAATTTTCAAACTGGGTAACACACAACCCGTGAATTCTCTAACTGGGGAAAACACAAGCTGAGAATTGACAAACTGGGGTACACAAAACCTGAGAACACACAAACTGGGGAACACACAACCTGAGATCTCTCAAACTGGGGAAAACACAACCTGGAGAACTCACAAACTGGGGAACACACAGCCTCAGAACTCACAAACTGGGGAACCCACAGCCTGAGAACTCTCAAACTGGGGAACACAGACTGAGAACTCACAATCTGGAGAACACAAAAACTGGAGAACACAAAAACTGGAAAACACACAAACTGGGGAACACACAAACTGAGAACTCACAAACTGGGGAACACACAACCTGGAGAACTCACAAACTGGAGAACACACAAACTGAGAACTCACAAACTGGGGAACACACAACCTGGAGAACTCTAAAACTGGGGAACACACAAACTGAGAATTGCAAAACTAGGGAACACACAAACTGAGAACTCACAAACTGGGGAACACACAACCTGGAGAACTCTAAAACTGGGGAACACACAAACTGAGAATTGCCAAACTAGGGAACACACAAACTGAAAACTCACAAACAGCGGAACACACAAACTGAGAATTCTGAAACTGGACAACATAAAACTTGAGAAATCAGAAACTGAGGAAAACACAAACTGAGAACTCACAAACTGGGGAACACACAACCTGGAGAACTCACAAACTGGGGAACACACAACCTGGAGAACACACTAACTGGCGAACACACAAACACAGAATTCTCAAACGGGCAAACCCACAAACTGAGAACTCACAAACGGGGAACACACAAACCGAGAACTCACAAATGGGGAATGCACAAACTGGAAAACTGACAAACTGAGGAACACACAACCTGAGAATTCTCAAACGGGGAACGCACAAACTGTACAACAAACAAACTGAGGAAGACACAACCTGAGATCTCTAAAACTGAGGAACACAAAACCTGCAGAACTCACAAACTGGGGAACACAAAAACTGGAGAACACAAAAACTGGAAAACACACAAACTGGGGAACACACAAACTGAGAACTCACAAACTGGGGAACACACAACCTGGAGAACTCACAAACTGGAGAACACACAAACTGAGAACTCACAAACTGGGGAACACACAACCTGGAGAACTCTAAAACTGGGGAACACACAAACTGAGAATTGCAAAACTAGGGAACACACAAACTGAGAACTCACAAACTGGGGAACACACAACCTGGAGAACTCTAAAACTGGGGAACACACAAACTGAGAATTGCCAAACTAGGGAACACACAAACTGAAAACTCACAAACAGCGGAACACACAAACTGAGAATTCTGAAACTGGACAACATAAAACTTGAGAAATCAGAAACTGAGGAAAACACAAACTGAGAACTCACAAACTGGGGAACACACAACCTGGAGAACTCACAAACTGGGGAACACACAACCTGGAGAACACACTAACTGGCGAACACACAAACACAGAATTCTCAAACGGGCAAACCCACAAACTGAGAACTCACAAACGGGGAACACACAAACCGAGAACTCACAAATGGGGAATGCACAAACTGGAAAACTGACAAACTGAGGAACACACAACCTGAGAATTCTCAAACGGGGAACGCACAAACTGTACAACAAACAAACTGAGGAAGACACAACCTGAGATCTCTAAAACTGAGGAACACAAAACCTGCAGAACTCACAAACTGGGGAACACAAAAACTGGAGAACACAAAAACTGGAAAACACACAAACTGGGGAACACACAAACTGAGAACTCACAAACTGGGGAACACACAACCTGGAGAACTCACAAACTGGAGAACACACAAACTGAGAACTCACAAACTGGGGAACACACAACCTGGAGAACTCACAAACTGGAGAACACACAAACTGAGAAGTCTCCAACTGGGCAACACACAACCTGAGAACTCTAAAACTGGGGAACACACAAACTGAGAATTGCCAAACTAGGGAACACACAAACTGAAAACTCACAAACAGCGGAACACACAAACTGAGAATTCTGAAACTGGACAACATAAAACTTGAGAAATCAGAAACTGAGGAAAACACAACCTGGAGAACTCAGAAACTGGGGAACACACAACCTGAGAATTCTCAAACTGGGAAACAGCCAAATTGAGAACTCTGAAACTGGGGAACACACAAACTGAGAACTCAGAAATTGAGGAACACACAACCTGGAGAACTCACAAACTGGAGAAATCACATCCACGGGAACTCACAACTTGGGGAACTCACAACCTGGGGAACTCACAGGCTGGGGAAAACACAACCTGAGAACTCACAAACTGGGGAAAACACAACCTGGAGAACTCTCAAACTGGGGAACACACAACCTCAGAACTCATGAACTGGGGAACACACAACCTGAGAACTTTCAAACTGGGGAACACACAACCTGAGAATTCTCAAACTGGGGAACACACAAAATCAGAACTCAGAAACGGGGGAACTCACAACCTGGAGAACTCACAAACTGGGGAACATACAAAATCAGAATTCTCAGACTGGGGAACACACAAACTGAGAACTCTCAAACTGGGGAACACACAAACTGAGGATTCTCAAACGGGGAACACACAGCCTGAGAATTCTCAAACTGGGGAACACACAACCTGAGAACACACAAACTGGGGAACATACAAACTGAGAACTCAGAAACTGAGGAACACACAACCTGGAGAACTCACAAATTGGAGAAATCACATCCATGGGAACTCACAACTTGGGGAACTCACAACCTGGGGAACTCACAGGCTGGGGAAAACATAACCAGAGAACTCACAAACTGGGGAACACACAACATGAAAATTCTCAAACAGGGAAACACACAAACTGAGAACACACAAACTGTGGAACAGAACACACAAACAGTGAATTCACAAACTGGGGAACACATAAATTTAGAACACAGAAACTGGGGAACATACAAACTGCGAAATATCAGACTGGGG
Organism: Hypanus sabinus; assembly: GCF_030144855.1. Classification (NCBI taxonomy): domain Eukaryota; kingdom Metazoa; phylum Chordata; class Chondrichthyes; order Myliobatiformes; family Dasyatidae; genus Hypanus; species Hypanus sabinus. The sequence goes on from NW_026781352.1 coordinate 271,117, forward strand.
AACACACAAACTGAGAATTCTCAAACGGGGAACACACAACCTGAGAACTCACAAACTGGGAAGCACACAACCTGGAGAACTCTCAAACTGGGGAACACACAACTGAGAACTCACAAACTGGGGAACACACAAACTGAGAATTCTCAAACTGGGGAACACAACCTGAGAACGCACAAAATAGGGAACACAGTAACTGAGAACCCACAAACTGGGGAACATACAAAATGAGAATTCTCAGACTGGGGAAAACACAGCCTGAGAGCCCACACCCAGGGGAACACACAACATGAGAACTCAGAAACTGGGGATCAAACAGCCTGCAGAACTCTCGAACTGGGCAACACACAACCTGAGATCTGTCAAACTCTGGAACATACAATCTGGAGAACACACAAAGTCGAGAACAGACAAACCAGGGATCATACAAACGGAGAATTCACAAACTGGGGAACACACAATCTGACAACTCACAAACTGGAGATCTCACAAACTGGAGATCTCACAAACTGGGCAACACACAACCTGGAGAACTCACAAACTGGGGAACACACACACTGTGAAATCACAAATTGGAGAACAGACAACCTGGGAATTCTCAAACTGAGGAACTCTCAAACTGGGGAACACACAACACGTGAATTCTCTAACTGGGGAACACACCAGCTGAGAATTCACAAACAGGGGAACACACAACCTGAGGAACATACAAACAGAGAATTCACAAACTGGGGAACACACAACCTGAGAATTCACAAGCTGGGGTACACACAACCTGAGATCTGTCAAACTGGGGAACACACAATCCGGAGAACACACAAACTGGAGAACACTCAAACTGAGAATTCACAAACTGGTGAACACACAATCTGACAACTCACAAACTGGAGATCTCACAAACGGGAGATCTCACAACCTGGAGATCTCACAACCTGGAGAACTCACAACCTGGAGATGTCACAAACTGGAGAACACACAAACTGGAGAACTCACAACCTGGAGAACACACAAATTGGGGAAAACAGAAACTGAGAATTCTCAAACTGGGGAACACACAAACTGAGAAATCACAAACTGGGGAACACACAATCTGGAGTACTCTCAAACTGGGTAACACACAACCCGTGAATTCTCTAACTGGGGAAAACACAAGCTGAGAATTGACAAACTGGGGAACACACAACCTGAGAATTCACAAGCTGGGGAACACACAATCTGGAGAACTCACAAACTGGGGAAAACACAAACTTCGAATTCTCAAACGGGCAAGACCCAACCCGAGAACTCACAAACTTGGGATCATACAACCTGAGAATTCTCAAACGGGGAACACACAACCTGAGAATTCTCTAACTGGGGATCACAATACCTGAGAATTCTCAAACGGGGAACGCACAAACTGCAGAACTGACAAACTGTGGAACACACAACCTGAGATCTCTCAAATTGGGAACACACAACCTAGAGAACACACAAACTGGGGAACACACAAAAACAGAACTCTCAAACGGGGAACACACAAACTGAGAACTCACAAACGGGGAATGCACAAACTGGGGAACACACAACCTGAGAATTCTCAAACTGGGGAACACACAACCTGAGAATTCTCAAACGGGGTATGCACAACCTGGAGAACTCCCAAAATGGGGAACCCACAGCATGAGTACTCTCAAACTGGGGAACACACAACCTGAAAATTCTCAAATTGGGAAACACACACGCTGAGAATTCTCAAACAGGGGAACACACAAACTGGAGAACCCCCAAACTGGAGAACCCCCAAACTGGGCAACACACAACCTGGAAAACTCACAACCTGGAAAACTCACAACCTGGGGAACACACAACCTGGAGAACTCACAACCTGGAGAACTCACAACCTGGAGAACTCACAACCTGGAGAACTCACAACCTGGAGAACACACAAACTGGAGAACACACAAACTGAGAACTCACAAACTAGGGAACACACAACCTGGAGAACTCACAAACTGGAGAACACACAAACTGAGAACTCACAAACTGGGGAACACACAACCTGGAGAACTCACAAACTGGGGAACACACAACCTGGAGAACACACAAACTGGCGAACACACAAACACAGAATTCTCAAACGGGCAAACCCACAAACTGAGAACTCACAAACGGGGAACACACAAACCGAGAACTCACAAATGGGGAATGCACAAACTGGAAAACTGACAAACTGAGGAACACACAACCTGAGAATTCTCAAACGGGGAACGCACAAACTGTACAACAAACAAACTGAGGAAGACACAACCTGAGATCTCTAAAACTGAGGAACACAAAACCTGCAGAACTCACAAACTGGGGAACACAAAAACTGGAGAACACAAAAACTGGAAAACACACAAACTGGGGAACACACAAACTGAGAACTCACAAACTGGGTAACACACAACCTGGAGAACTCACAAACTGGAGAACACACAAACTGAGAACTCACAAACTGGGGAACACACAACCTGGAGAACTCACAAACTGGGGAACACACAACCTGGAGAACACACAAACTGGCGAACACACAAACACAGAATTCTCAAACGGGCAAACCCACAAACTGAGAACTCACAAACGGGGAACACACAAACCGAGAACTCACAAATGGGGAATGCACAAACTGGAAAACTGACAAACTGAGGAACACACAACCTGAGAATTCTCAAACGGGGAACGCACAAACTGAACAACAAACAAACTGAGGAACACACAACCTGAGATCTCTAAAACTGAGGAACACAAAACCTGCAGAGCTCACAAACTGGGGAACACAAAAACTGGAGAACACAAAAACTGGAAAACACACAAACTGGGGAACACACAAACTGAGAATTCACAAACTGGGGAACACACAAACTGAGAATTTTCAAACTGGGTAACACACAACCCGTGAATTCTCTAACTGGGGAAAACACAAGCTGAGAATTGACAAACTGGGGTACACAAAACCTGAGAACACACAAACTGGGGAACACACAACCTGAGATCTCTCAAACTGGGGAAAACACAACCTGGAGAACTCACAAACTGGGGAACACACAGCCTCAGAACTCACAAACTGGGGAACCCACAGCCTGAGAACTCTCAAACTGGGGAACACAGACTGAGAACTCACAATCTGGAGAACACACAAACTGGAGAACACACAAATTGGAGAACACACAAATTGGAGAACACACAAACTGAGAATTCTCACACTGGGGAACACACAAATTGAGAATTTTCAAACTGCGTAACTCTCAAACTGGGGAAAACATAAACTGAGAATTCTCAAACTGGGGAACACACAAACAGAGAAATCACAAACTGGGGAACACACAATCTGGAGTACTCTCAAACTGGGTAACACACAACCCATGAATTCTCTAACTGGGGAAAACACAAGCTGAGAATTGACAAACTGGGGAACACACAACCTGAGAATTCACAAGCTGGGGAACACACAATCTGGAGAACTCACAAACTGGGGAAAACACAAACTTCGAATTCACAAACGGGCAAGACGCAACCCAAGAACTCATAAACTTGGGATCATACAACCTGAGAATTCTCAAACGGGGTACACACAACCTGAGAATTCTCTAACTGAGGATCACACTACCTGAGAATTCTCAAACGGGGAACGCACAAACTGCAGAACTGACAAACTGTGGAACACACAACCTGAGATCTCTCAAATTGGGAACACACAACCTAGAGAACACACAAACTGGGGAACACACAAAAACAGAACTCTCAAACGGGGAACACACCAACTGAGAACTCACAAACGGGGAATGCACAAACTGGAGAATTCACAAACTGGGGAACACACAACCTGAGAATTCTCAAACTGGGGAACACACAACCTGAGAATTCTCAAACGGGGTACGCACAACCTGGAGAACTCCCAAACTGGGGAACCCACAGCATGAGTACTCTCAAACTGGGGAACACACAACCTGAAAATTCTCAAATTGGGAAACACACACGCTGAGAATTCTCAAACAGGGGAACACACAAACTGGAGAACCCCCAAACTGGAGAACTCACAACCAGGAAAACTCACAACCTGGAAAACTCACAACCTGGAAAACTCACAACCTGGAAAACTCACAACCTGGGGAACGCACAACCTGGAGAACTCACAACCTGGAGAACTCACAACCTGGAGAACTCACAACCTGGAGAACTCACAACCTGGAGAACACACAAACTGGAGAACACACAAACTGAGAACTCACAAACTGGTGAACACACAACCTGGAGAACTCACAAACTGGAGAACACACAGACTGAGAACTCACAAACTGGGGAACACACAACCTGGAGAACTCACAAACTGGGGAACACACAAACTGAGTATTCACAAACTGGGGAACACACAAACTGAGAATTTTCAAACTGGGTAACACACAACCCGTGAATTCTCTAACTGGGGAAAACACAAGCTGAGAATTGACAAACTGGGGTACACAAAACCTGAGAACACACAAACTGGGGAACTCACAACCTGAGATCTCTCAAACTGGGGAAAACACAACCTGGAGAACTCACAACCTGGTGAACACAGAAACTGGGGAACACACAAACTGGGGAACACACAAACTGGGGAACACACCAACAGAGAATTCTCAAACTGCGTAACTCACAAACAGGGGAATACACAAACAGATAATTCTCAAACTGGGGAACACAGAGACTAAGAACTCACAAACTGGGGAACACACAACCTGGAGAACTCACAAACTGGAGAACACACAAACTGAGAACTCACAAACTGGGGAACACACAACCTGGAGAACTCACAAACTGGGGAACACACAACCTGGAGAACACACAAACTGGCGAACACACAAACACAGAATTCTCAAACGGGCAAACCCACAAACTGAGAACTCACAAACGGGGAACACACAACCTGAGAATTCTCAAACGGGGAACGCACAAACTGTACAACAAACAAACTGAGGAAGACACAACCTGAGATCTCTAAAACTGAGGAACACAAAACCTGCAGAACTCATAAACTGGGGAACGCAAAAACTGGAGAACACAAAAACTGGAAAACACACAAACTGGGGAACACACACACTGAGAATTCACAAACTGGGGAACACACAAACTGAGAATTTTCAAACTGGGTAACACACAACCCGTGAATTCTCTAACTGGGGAAAACACAAGCTGAGAATTGACAAACTGGGGTACACAAAACCTGAGAACACACAAACTGGGGAACACACAACCTGAGATCTCTCAAACTGGGGAAAACACAACCTGGAGAACTCACAAACTGGGGAACACACAGCCTCAGAACTCACAAACTGGGGAACCCACAGCCTGAGAACTCTCAAACTGGGGAACACAGACTGAGAACTCACAATCTGGAGAACACACAAACTGGAGAACACACAAATTGGAGAACACACAAACTGAGAATTCTCACACTGGGGAACACACAAACTGTGAATTTTCAAACTGGGGAAAACACAAGCTGAGAATTGACAAACTGGGGAAAACACAAGCTGAGAATTGACAAACTGGGGTACACAAAACCTCAGAACTCACAAACTGGGGAACATACAACCTGGAAAAATCACAAACAGGGGAAAACAAAACCTGGAGAACTCACAAACTGGGGAAAACACATACACTGAATTCTCAAACGGGGAACACACAAACTGAGAACTCACAAACGGGGAACACACAAACTGAGAACTCGCAAACGGGCAAGACACAACCCGAGAACTCACAAACTTGGGATCATACAATCTGAGAATTCTCAAACGGAAAACACACAAAGTGAGAATTCTCAAACTGCGTAACTCACAAACTGGGGAAAACACAAACTGAGAATTCTCAAACAGGGGAACACACAAGCTGGAGAACTCTCAAACTGGAGAACTCAAAAACTGGGCAACACACAACCTGGAGAACTCACAACCTGGTGAACACACAAACTGGGGAACACACAAACTGGGGAACACACCAACTGAGAATTCTCAAACTGCGTAACTCACAAACAGGGGAATACACAAACAGATAATTCTCAAACTGGGGAACACAGAGACTAAGAACTCACAAACTGGGGAACACACAGCCTGAGAACTCTCAAACTGGGGAACACACAGACTGAGAACACACAATCTGGAGAACACAAAAACTGGAGAACACAAAAACAGGAAAACACACAAACTGGGGAACATACAACCTGAGCATTCGAAAACTGGGGAACACACAAACTGAGAACACACAATCTGGAGAACACAAAAACTGGAGAACACAAAAACTGGAAAACACACAAACTGGGGAACACACAAACTGAGAATTCTCTAACTGGGGAAAACACAGGCTGAGAATTGACAAACTGGGGTACACACAACCTGAGAACACACAAACTGGGGAAGACACAACCTGAGATCTATCAAACTGGGGAAAACACAACCTGGAGAACTAACAAACTGGGGAACACACAGCCCCAGAACTCACAAACTGGGAACCCACAACCCGTGAATTCTCTAACTGGGGAAAACACAAGCTGAGAATTGACAAACTGGGGAACACACAACCTGAGAATTCAAAAGCTGGGGAACACACAATCTGGAGAACTCACAAACTGGGAAAAAAACAAACTTCGAATTCTCAAACGGGCAAGACACAACCCGAGAACTCACAAACTTGGGATCATACAACCTGAGAATTCTCAAACGGGGAACACACAACCTGAGAATTCTCTAACTGGGGATCACACTACCTGAGAATTCTCAAACTGGGGAACACACAACCTGAGAATTCTCAAACGGGGTACGCACAACCTGGAGAACTCCCAAACTGGGGAACCCACAGCATGAGTACTCTCAAACTGGGGAACACACAACCTGAAAATTCTCAAATTGGGAAACACACACGCTGAGAATTCTCAAACAGGGGAACACACAAACTGGAGAACCCACAAACTGGAGAACTCACAACCTGGAGAACTCACAACCTGGAGAACTCACAACCTGGAGAACTCACAACCTGGAGAACTCACAACCTGGAGAACTCACAACCTGGAGAACACACAAACTGGAGAACACACAAACTGAGAACTCACAAACTGGGGAACACACAACCTGGAAAACTCACAAACTAGAGAACACACAAACTGAGAACTCACAAACTGGGGAACACACAACCTGGAGAACTCACAAAATGGGGAACACACTACCTGAGAATTCTCAAACTGGGGAACACACAAACTGGAGAACTCCCAAACTGGGGAACACACAACCTGGAGAACTCACAACCTGGAAAACTCACAACCTGGAGAACTCACAACCTGGAGAACTCACAACCTGGAGAACTCACAACCTGGAGAACTCACAACCTGGAGAACACACAAACTGGAGAACACACAAACTGAGAACTCACAAACTGGGGAACACACAACCTGGAGAACTCACAAACTGGAGAACACACAAACTGAGAACTCACAAACTGGGGAACACACAACCTGGAGAACTCACAAACTGGGGAACACACAACCTGGAGAATACACTAACTGGCGAACACACAAACACAGAATTCTCAAACGGGCAAACCCACAAACTGAGAACTCACAAACGGGGAACACACAAACCGAGAACTCACAAATGGGGAATGCACAAACTGGAAAACTGACAAACTGAGGAACACACAACCTGAGAATTCTCAAACGGGGAACGCACAAACTGAACAACAAACAAACTGAGGAACACACAACCTGAGATCTCTAAAACTGGGGAAAACAGAACCTGGAGAACTCACAAACTGGGGAACACACAGCCTCAGAACTCACAAACTGGGGAACCCACAGCCTGAGAACTCTCAAACTGGGGAACACAGACTGAGAACTCACAATCTGGAGAACACACAAACTGAGAATTCTCACACTGGGGAACACACAAACTGAGAATTTTCAAACTGGGGAAAACACAAGCTGAGAATTGACAAACTGGGGAAAACACAAGCTGAGAATTGACAAACTGGGGAACACACAACCTGTGAATTCACAAACTGGAGAACACACAAACTGAGAACTCACAAACTGGGGAACACACAACCTGGAGAACTCACAAACTGGGGAACACACAACCTGGAGAACACACAAACTGGCGAACACACAAACACAGAATTCTCAAACGGGCAAACCCACAAACTGAGAACTCACAAACGGGGAACACACAAACCGAGAACTCACAAATGGGGAATGCACAAACTGGAAAACTGTCAAACTGAGGAACACACAACCTGAGAATTCTCAAACGGGGAACGCACAAACTGTACAACAAACAAACTGAGGAAGACACAACCTGAGATCTCTAAAACAGAGGAACACAAAACCTGCAGAACTCACAAACTGGGGAACGCAAAAACTGGAGAACACAAAAACTGGAAAACACACAAACTGGGGAACACACAAACTGAGAATTCACAAACTGGGGAACACACAAACTGAGAATTTTCAAACTGGGTAACACACAACCCGTAAATTCTCTAACTGGGGAAAACACAAGCTGAGAATTGACAAACTGGGGTACACAAAACCTGAGAACACACAAACTGGGGAACACACAACCTGAGATCTCTCAAACTGGGGAAAACACAACCTGGAGAACTCACAAACTGGGGAACACACAGCCTCAGAACTCACAAACTGGGGAACCCACAGCCTGAGAACTCTCAAACTGGGGAACACAGACTGAGAACTCTCAAACTGGGGAACACAGACTGAGAACTCACAATCTGGAGAACACACAAACTGGAGAACACACAAATTGGAGAACACACAAATTGGAGAACACACAAACTGAGAATTCTCGCACTGGGGAACACACAAATTGAGAAATTTCAAACTGCGTAACTCACAAACTGGGGAACACACAAACTGAGAAATCACAAACTGGGGAACACACAATCTGGAGTACTCTCAATCTGGGTAACACACAACCCGTGAATTCTCTAACTGGGGAAAACACAAGCTGAGAATTGACAAACTGGGGAACACACAACCTGAGAATTCACAAGCTGGGGAACACACAATCTGGAGAACTCACAAACTGGGGAAAACACAAACTTCGAATTCACAAACGGGCAAGACGCAACCCAAGAACTCACAAACTTGGGATCACACAACCTGAGAATTCTCTAACTGAGGATCACACTACCTGAGAATTCTCAAACGGGGAACGCACAAACTGCAGAACTGACAAACTGTGGAACACACAACCTGAGATCTCTCAAATTGGGAACTCACAACCTGGAGAACTCAGAAACTGGGGAACACACAACCTAGAGAACACACAAACTGGGGAACACACAAAAACAGAACTCTCAAACGGGGAACACACAAACTGAGAACTCACAAACGGGGAATGCACAAACTGGAGAATTCACAAACTGGGGAACACACAACCAGAGAATTCTCAAACGGGGTACGCACAACCTGGAGAACTCCCAAACTGGGGAACACACAACCTGAAAATTCTCAAATTGGGAAACACACACGCTGAGAATTCTCAAACAGGGGAACACACAAACTGGAGAACCCCCAAACTGGAGAACTCACAACCAGGAAAACTCACAACCTGGAAAACTCACAACCTGGAAAACTCACAACCTGGAAAACTCACAACCTGGGGAACACACAACCTGGAGAACTCACAACCTGGAGAACTCACAACCTGGAGAACTCACAACCTGGAGAACTCACAACCTGGAGAACACACAAACTGGAGAACACACAAACTGAGAACTCACAAACTGGTGAACACACAACCTGGAGAACTCACAACCTGGAGAACACACAACCTGAGATCTCTCAAACTGGGGAAAACACAACCTGAGAACTCACAAACTGGGGAACACTCAACCTGGAGAACTCACAAACTGGAGAACTCACAACCTGGAGAACTCACAACCTGGAGAACTCACAACCTGGAGAACACACAAACTGGAGAACACACAAACTGAGAACTCACAAACTGGTGAACACACAACCTGGAGAACTCACAAACTGGAGAACACACAAACTGAGAACTCACAAACTGGGGAACACACAACCTGGAGAACTCACAAACTGGGGAACACAAAAACTGGAGAACACAAAAACTGGAAAACACACAAACTGGGGAACACACAAACTGAGAATTCACAAACTGGGGAACACACAAACTGAGAATTTTCAAACTGGGTAACACACAACCCGTGAATTCTCTAACTGGGGAAAACACAAGCTGAGAATTGACAAACTGGGGTACACAAAACCTGAGAACACACAAACTGGGGAACTCACAACCTGAGATCTCTCAAACTGGGGAAAACACAACCTGGAGAACTCACAACCTGGTGAACACAGAAACTGGGGAACACACAAACTGGGGAACACACAAACTGGGGAACACACCAACAGAGAATTCTCAAACTGCGTAACTCACAAACAGGGGAATACACAAACAGATAATTCTCAAACTGGGGAACACAGAGACTAAGAACTCACAAACTGGGGAACACACAGCCTGAGAACTCTCAAACTGGGGAACACACAGACTGAGAACACACAATCTGGAGAACACAAAAACTGGAGAACACAAAAACTGGAAAACACACAAACTGGGGAACACACAAACTGAGAATTCTCTAACTGGGGAAAACACAAGATGAGAATTGACAAACTGGGGTACACACAACCTGAGAACACACAAACTGGGGAAGACACAAACTGAGAATTTTCAAACTGCGTAACTCACAAACTGGGGAAAACATAAACTGAGAATTCTCAAACTGGGGAACACACAAACTGAGAAATCACAAACTGGGGAACACACAATCTGGAGTACTCTCAAACTGGGTAACACACAACCCGTGAATTCTCTAACTGGGGAAAACACAAGCTGAGAATTGACAAACTGGGGAACACACAACCTGAGAATTCACAAGCTGGGGAACACACAATCTGGAGAACTCACAAACTGGGGAAAACACAAACTTCGAATTCTCAAACGGGCAAGACCCAACCCGAGAACTCACAAACTTGGGATCATACAACCTGAGAATTCTCAAACGGGGAACACACAACCTGAGAATTCTCTAACTGGGGATCACACTACCTGAGAATTCTCAATCGGGGAACGCACAAACTGCAGAACTGACAAACTGTGGAACACACAACCTGAGATCTCTCAAATTGGGAACTCACAACCTGGAGAACTCAGAAACTGGGGAACACACAACCTAGAGAACACACAAACTGGGGAACACACAAAAACAGAACTCTCAAACGGGGAACACACAAACTGAGAACTCACAAACGGGGAATGCACAAACTGGAGAATTCACAAACTGGGGAACACACAACCTGAGAATTCTCAAACTGGGGAACACACAACCTGAGAATTCTCAAACGGGGTACGCACAACCTGGAGAACTCCCAAACTGGGGAACCCACAGCATGAGTACTCTCAAACTGGGGAACACAAAACCTGAAAATTCTCAAATTGGGAAACACACACGCTGAGAATTCTCAAACAGGGGAACACACAAACTGGAGAACCCCCAAACTGGGCAACACACAACCTGGAAAACTAACAACCTGGGGAACACACAACCTGGAGAACTCACAACCTGGAGAACTCACAACCTGGAGAACTCACAACCTGGAGAACTCACAACCTGGAGAACACACAAACTGGAGAACACACAAACTGAGAACTCACAAACTGGGGAACACACAACCTGGAGAACTCAGAAACTGGAGAACACACAAACTGAGAACTCACAAACTGGGGAACACACAACCTGGAGAACTCACAAACTGGGGAACACACAACCTGGAGAACACACAAACTGGCGAACACACAAACACAGAAATCTCAAACGGGCAAACCCACAAACTGAGAACTCACAAACGGGGAACACACAAACCGAGAACTCACAAATGGGGAATGCACAAACTGGAAAACTGACAAACTGAGGAACACACAACCTGAGAATTCTCAAACGGGGAACGCACAAACTGTACAACAAACAAACTGAGGAAGACACAACCTGAGATCTCTAAAACTGAGGAACACAAAACCTGCAGAACTCACAAACTGGGGAACACAAAAACTGGAGAACACAAAAACTGGAAAACACACAAACTGGGGAACACACAAACTGAGAACTCACAAACTGGGGAACACACAACCTGGAGAACTCACAAACTGGAGAACACACAAACTGAGAACTCACAAACTGGGGAACACACAACCTGGAGAACTCACAAACTGGGGAACACACAACCTGGAGAACACACAAACTGGCGAACACACAAACACAGAATTCTCAAACGGGCAAACCCACGAACTGAGAACTCACAAACGGGGAACACACAAACCGAGAACTCACAAATGGGGAATGCACAAACTGGAAAACTGACAAACTGAGGAAAACACAACCTGAGAATTCTCAAACGGGGAACGCACAAACTGAACAACAAACAAACTGAGGAACACACAACCTGAGATCTCTAAAACTGAGGAACACAAAACCTGCAGAGCTCACAAACTGGGGAACACAAAAACTGGAGAACACAAAAACTGGAAAACACACAAACTGGGGAACACACAAACTGAGAATTCACAAACTGGGGAACACACAAACTGAGAATTTTCAAACTGGGTAACACACAACCCGTGAATTCTCTAACTGGGGAAAACACAAGCTGAGAATTGACAAACTGGGGTACACAAAACCTGAGAACACACAAACTGGGGAACACACAACCTGAGATCTCTCAAACTGGGGAAAACACAACCTGGAGAACTCACAAACTGGGGAACACACAGCCTCAGAACTCACAAACTGGGGAACCCACAGCCTGAGAACTCTCAAACTGGGGAACACAGACTGAGAACTCACAATCTGGAGAACACACAAACTGGGGAACACACAAATTGGAGAACACACAAACTGAGAATTCTCAAACTGGGGAAAACACAAGCTGAGAATTGACAAACTGGGGAAAACACAAGCTGAGAATTGACAAACTGGGGAACACACAACCTGAGAATTCACAAGCTGGGGAACACACAATCTGGAGAACACACAAACTGGGGAACACACAACCTGAGATCTCTCAAACTGGGGAACATACAACCTGGAAAAATCACAAACAGGGGAAAACAAAACCTGGAGAACTCACAAACTGGGGAAAACACATACACTGAATTCTCAAACTGGGAACACACAAACTGAGAACTCACAAACGGGGAACACACAAACCGAGAACTCACAAATGGGGAATGCACAAACTGGAAAACTGACAAACTGAGGAACACACAACCTGAGAATTCTCAAACGGGGAACGCACAAACTGTACAACAAACAAACTGAGGAAGACACAACCTGAGATCTCTAAAACTGAGGAACACAAAACCTGCAGAACTCACAAACTGGGGAACACAAAAACTGGAGAACACAAAAACTGGAAAACACACAAACTGGGGAACACACAAACTGAGAACTCACAAACTGGGGAACACACAACCTGGAGAACTCACAAACTGGAGAACACACAAACTGAGAACTCACAAACTGGGGAACACACAACCTGGAGAACTCACAAACTGGGGAACACACAACCTGGAGAACACACAAACTGGGGAAAACACATACACTGAATTCTCAAACGGGGAACACACAAACTGAGAACTCACAAACGGGGAACACACAAACTGAGAACTCGCAAACGGGCAAGACACAACCCGAGAACTCACAAACTTGGGATCATACAATCTGAGAATTCTCAAACGGAAAACACACAAAGTGAGAATTCTCAAACTGCGTAACTCACAAACTGGGGAAAACACAAACTGAGAATTCTCAAACAGGGGAACACACAAGCTGGAGAACTCTCAAACTGGAGAACTCAAAAACTGGGCAACACACAACCTGGAGAACTCACAACCTGGTGAACACACAAACTGGGGAACACACCAACTGAGAATTCTCAAACTGCGTAACTCACAAACAGGGGAATACACAAACAGATAATTCTCAAACTGGGGAACACAGAGACTAAGAACTCACAAACTAGGGAACACACAGCCTGAGAACTCTCAAACTGGGGAACACACAGACTGAGAACACACAATCTGGAGAACACAAAAACTGGAGAACACAAAAACTGGAAAACACACAAACTGGGGAACACATAAACTGGGGAACACACAAACTGGGGAACACACAAACTGGGGAACATACAACCTGAGCATTCGAAAACTGGGGAACACACAAACTGAGAATTTTCAAACTGAGTAACACACATCCCGTGAATTCTCTAACTGGGGAAAACACAAGCTGAGAATTGACAAACTGGGGTACACAAAACCTGAGAACACACAAACAGGGGAACACTCAACCTGGAGAACTCACAAACTGGAGAACTCACAACCTGGAGAACTCACAACCTGGAGGACTCACAACCTGGAGAACACACAAACTGGAGAACACACAAACTGAGAACTCACAAACTGGGGAACACACAACCTGGAGAACTCACAAACTGGAGAACACACAAACTGAGAACTCACAAACTGGGGAACACACAACCTGGAGAACTCACAAACTGGGGAACACACAACCTGGAGAACACACAAACTGGCGAACACACAAACACAGAATTCTCAAATGGGCAAACCCACAAACTGAGAACTCACAAATGGGGAATGCACAAACTGGAAAACTGACAAACTGAGGAACACACAACCTGAGAATTCTCAAACGGGGAACGCAGAAACTGTACAACAAACAAACTGAGGAAGACACAACCTGAGATCTCTAAAACTGAGGAACACAAAACCTGCAGAACTCACAATCTGGGGAACACAAAAACTGGAGAACACAAAAACTGGAAAACACACAAACTGGGGAACACACAAACTGAGAACTCACAAACTGGGGAACACACAACCTGGAGAACTCACAAACTGGAGAACACACAAACTGAGAAATCACAAACTGGGGAACACACAACCTGGAGAACTCACAACCTGGAGAACTCACAACCTGGAGAACTCACAACCTGGAGAACTCACAACCTGGAGAACACACAAACTGGAGAACACACAAACTGAGAACTCACAAACTGGGGAACACACAACCTGGAGAACTCACAAACTGGAGAACACACAAACTGAGAACTCACAAACTGGGGAACACACAACCTGGAGAACTCACAAACTGGGGAACACACAACCTGGAGAACACACAAACTGGCGAACACACAAACACAGAATTCTCAAATGGGCAAACCCACAAACTGAGAACTCACAAACGGGGAACACACAAACCGAGAACTCACAAATGGGGAATGCACAAACTGGAAAACTGACAAACTGAGGAACACACAACCTGAGAATTCTCAAACGGGGAACGCACAAACTGTACAACAAACAAACTGAGGAAGACACAACCTGAGATCTCTAAAACTGAGGAACACAAAACCTGCAGAACTCACAATCTGGGGAACACAAAAACTGGAGAACACAAAAACTGGAAAACACACAAACTGGGGAACACACAAACTGAGAACTCACAAACTGGGGAACACACAACCTGGAGAACTCACAAACTGGAGAACACACAAACTGAGAAATCAAAAAACTGGGGAACACACAACCTGGAGATCTCACAACCTGGAGAACTCACAACCTGGAGAACTCACAACCTGGAGAACTCACAACCTGGAGAACACACAAACTGGAGAACACACAAACTGAGAACTCACAAACTGGGGAACACACAACCTGGAGAACTCAGAAACTGGAGAACACACAAACTGAGAACTCACAAACTGGGGAACACACAACCTGGAGAACTCACAAACTGGGGAACACACAACCTGGAGAACACACAAACTGGCGAACACACAAACACAGAAATCTCAAACGGGCAAACCCACAAACTGAGAACTCACAAACGGGGAACACACAAACCGAGAACTCACAAATGGGGAATGCACAAACTGGAAAACTGACAAACTGAGGAACACACAACCTGAGAATTCTCAAACGGGGAACGCACAAACTGTACAACAAACAAACTGAGGAAGACACAAACTGAGATCTCTAAAACAGAGGAACACAAAACCTGCAGAACTCACAAACTGGGGAACACAAAAACTGGAGAACACAAAAACTGGAAAACACACAAACTGGGGAACACACAAACTGAGAACTCACAAACTAGGGAACACACAACCTGGAGAACTCACAAACTGGAGAACACACAAACTGAGAACTCACAAACTGGGGAACACACAACCTGGAGAACTCACAAACTGGGGAACACACAACCTCGAGAACACACAAACTGGCGAACACACAAACACAGAATTCTCAAACGGGCAAACCCACGAACTGAGAACTCACAAACGGGGAACACACAAACCGAGAACTCACAAATGGGGAATGCACAAACTGGAAAACTGACAAACTGAGGAACACACAACCTGAGAATTCTCAAACGGGGAACGCACAAACTGAACAACAAACAAACTGAGGAACACACAACCTGAGATCTCTAAAACTGAGGAACACAAAACCTGCAGAGCTCACAAACTGGGGAACACAAAAACTGGAGAACACAAAAACTGGAAAACACACAAACTGGGGAACACACAAACTGAGAATTCACAAACTGGGGAACACACAAACTGAGAATTTTCAAACTGGGTAACACACAACCCGTGAATTCTCTAACTGGGGAAAACACAAGCTGAGAATTGACAAACTGGGGTACACAAAACCTGAGAACACACAAACTGGGGAACACACAACCTGAGATCTCTCAAACTGGGGAAAACACAACCTGGAGAACTCACAAACTGGGGAACACACAGCCTCAGAACTCACAAACTGGGGAACCCACAGCCTGAGAACTCTCAAACTGGGGAACACAGACTGAGAACTCACAATCTGGAGAACACACAAACTGGAGAACACACAAATTGGAGAACACACAAACTGAGAATTCTCAAACTGGGGAAAACACAAGCTGAGAATTGACAAACTGGGGAAAACACAAGCTGAGAATTGACAAACTGGGGAACACACAACCTGAGAATTCACAAGCTGGGGAACACACAATCTGGAGAACACACAAACTGGGGAACACACAACCTGAGATCTCTCAAACTGGGGAACATACAACCTGGAAAAATCACAAACAGGGGAAAACAAAACCTGGAGAACTCACAAACTGGGGAAAACACATACACTGAATTCTCAAACGGGGAACACACAAACTGAGAACTCACAAACGGGGAACACACAAACCGAGAACTCACAAATGGGGAATGCACAAACTGGAAAACTGACAAACTGAGGAACACACAACCTGAGAATTCTCAAACGGGGAACGCACAAACTGTACAACAAACAAACTGAGGAAGACACAACCTGAGATCTCTAAAACTGAGGAACACAAAACCTGCAGAACTCACAAACTGGGGAACACAAAAACTGGAGAACACAAAAACTGGAAAACACACAAACTGGGGAACACACAAACTGAGAACTCACAAACTGGGGAACACACAACCTGGAGAACTCACAAACTGGAGAACACACAAACTGAGAACTCACAAACTGGGGAACACACAACCTGGAGAACTCACAAACTGGGGAACACACAACCTGGAGAACACACAAACTGGGGAAAACACATACACTGAATTCTCAAACTGAGGAACACACAACCTGAGAATTCTCAAACGGGGAACGCACAAACTGTACAACAAACAAACTGAGGAAGACACAACCTGAGATCTCTAAAACTGAGGAACACAAAACCTGCAGAACTCACAAACTGGGGAACACAAAAACTGGAGAACACAAAAACTGGAAAACACACAAACTGGGGAACACACAAACTGAGAACTCACAAACTGGGGAACACACAAACTGAGAACTCACAAACTGGGGAACACACAACCTGGAGAACTCACAAACTGGGGAACACACAACCTGGAGAACACACAAACTGGGGAAAACACATACACTGAATTCTCAAACGGGGAACACACAAACTGAGAACTCACAAACGGGGAACACACAAACTGAGAACTCTCAAACGGGCAAGACACAACCCGAGAACTCACAAACTTGGGATCATACAATCTGAGAATTCTCAAACGGAAAACACACAAAGTGAGAATTCTCAAACTGCGTAACTCACAAACTGGGGAAAACACAAACTGAGAATTCTCAAACAGGGGAACACACAAGCTGGAGAACTCTCAAACTGGAGAACTCAAAAACTGGGCAACACACAACCTGGAGAACTCACAACCTGGTGAACACACAAACTGGGGAACACACCAACTCAGAATTCTCAAACTGCGTAACTCACAAACAGGGGAATACACAAACAGATAATTCTCAAACTGGGGAACACAGAGACTAAGAACTCACAAACTAGGGAACACACAGCCTGAGAACTCTCAAACTGGGGAACACACAGACTGAGATCACACAATCTGGAGAACACAAAAACTGGAAAACACACAAACTGGGGAACACATAAACTGGGGAACACACAAACTGGGGAACACACAAACTGGGGAACATACAACCTGAGCATTCGAAAACTGGGGAACACACAAACTGAGAATTTTCAAACTGAGTAACACACATCCCGTGAATTCTCTAACTGGGGAAAACACAAGCTGAGAATTGACAAACTGGGGTACACAAAACCTGAGAACACACAAACAGGGGAACACTCAACCTGGAGAACTCACAAACTGGAGAACTCACAACCTGGAGAACTCACAACCTGGAGGACTCACAACCTGGAGAACACACAAACTGGAGAACACACAAACTGAGAACTCACAAACTGGGGAACACACAACCTGGAGAACTCACAAACTGGAGAACACACAAACTGAGAACTCACAAACTGGGGAACACACAACCTGGAGAACTCACAAACTGGGGAACACACAACCTGGAGAACACACAAACTGGCGAACACACAAACACAGAATTCTCAAATGGGCAAACCCACAAACTGAGAACTCACAAACGGGGAACACACAAACCGAGAACTCACAAATGGGGAATGCACAAACTGGAAAACTGACAAACTGAGGAACACACAACCTGAGAATTCTCAAACGGGGAACGCACAAACTGTACAACAAACAAACTGAGGAAGACACAACCTGAGATCTCTAAAACAGAGGAACACAAAACCTGCAGAACTCACAATCTGGGGAACACAAAAACTGGAGAACACAAAAACTGGAAAACACACAAACTGGGGAACACACAAACTGAGAACTCACAAACTGGGGAACACACAACCTGGAGAACTCACAAACTGGAGAACACACAAACTGAGAAATCACAAACTGGGGAACACACAACCTGGAGAACTCACAAACTGGGGAACACACAACCTGGAGAACACACAAACTGGCGAACACACAAACACAGAATTCTCAAACGGGCAAACCCACGAACTGAGAACTCACAAACGGGGAACACACAAACCGAGAACTCACAAATGGGGAATGCACAAACTGGAAAACTGACAAACTGAGGAACACACAACCTGAGAATTCTCAAACGGGGAACGCACAAACTGAACAACAAACAAACTGAGGAACACACAACCTGAGATCTCTAAAACTGAGGAACACAAAACCTGCAGAGCTCACAAACTGGGGAACACAAAAACTGGAGAACACAAAAACTGGAAAACACACAAACTGGGGAACACACAAACTGAGAATTCACAAACTGGGGAACACACAAACTGAGAATTTTCAAACTGGGTAACACACAACCCGTGAATTCTCTAACTGGGGAAAACACAAGCTGAGAATTGACAAACTGGGGTACACAAAACCTGAGAACACACAAACTGGGGAACACACAACCTGAGATCTCTCAAACTGGGGAAAACACAACCTGGAGAACACACAAACTGGGGAACACACAGCCTCAGAACTCACAAACTGGGGAACCCACAGCCTGAGAACTCTCAAACTGGGGAACACAGACTGAGAACTCACAATCTGGAGAACACACAAACTGGAGAACACACAAATTGGAGAACACACAAACTGAGAATTCTCACACTGGGGAACACACAAACTGAGAATTTTCAAACTGGGGAAAACACAAGCTGAGAATTGACAAACTGGGGAAAACACAAGCTGAGAATTGACAAACTGGGGAACACACAACCTGAGAATTCACAAGCTGGGGAACACACAATCTGGAGAACACACAAACTGGGGAACACACAACCTGAGATCTCTCAAACTGGGGAACATACAACCTGGAAAAATCACAAACAGGGGAAAACAAAACCTGGAGAACTCACAAACTGGGGAAAACACAAACTTCGAATTCTCAAACGGGCAAGACACAACCCGAGAACTCACAAACTTGGGATCATACAACCTGAGAATTCTCAAACGGGGAACACACAACCTGAGAATTCTCTAACTGGGGATCACACTACCGGAGAATTCTCAAACGGGGAACGCACAACCTGCAGAACTGACAAACTGTGGAACACACAACCTGGAGAACACACAAACTGGCGAACACACAAACACAGAATTCTCAAACGGGCAAACCCACGAACTGAGAACTCACAAACGGGGAACACACAAACCGAGAACTCACAAATGGGGAATGCACAAACTGGAAAACTGACAAACTGAGGAACACACAACCTGAGAATTCTCAAACGGGGAACGCACAAACTGAACAACAAACAAACTGAGGAACACACAACCTGAGATCTCTAAAACTGAGGAACACAAAACCTGCAGAGCTCACAAACTGGGGAACACAAAAACTGGAGAACACAAAAACTGGAAAACACACAAACTGGGGAACACACAAACTGAGAATTCACAAACTGGGGAACACACAAACTGAGAACTCACAAACTGGGGAACACACAACCTGGAGAACTCACAAACTGGGGAACACACAACCTCGAGAACACACAAACTGGCGAACACACAAACACAGAATTCTCAAACGGGCAAACCCACGAACTGAGAACTCACAAACGGGGAACACACAAACCGAGAACTCACAAATGGGGAATGCACAAACTGGAAAACTGACAAACTGAGGAACACACAACCTGAGAATTCTCAAACGGGGAACGCACAAACTGAACAACAAACAAACTGAGGAACACACAACCTGAGATCTCTAAAACTGAGGAACACAAAACCTGCAGAGCTCACAAACTGGGGAACACAAAAACTGGAGAACACAAAAACTGGAAAACACACAAACTGGGGAACACACAAACTGAGAATTCACAAACTGGGGAACACACAAACTGAGAATTTTCAAACTGGGTAACACACAACCCGTGAATTCTCTAACTGGGGAAAACACAAGCTGAGAATTGACAAACTGGGGTACACAAAACCTGAGAACACACAAACTGGGGAACACACAACCTGAGATCTCTCAAACTGGGGAAAACACAACCTGGAGAACTCACAAACTGGGGAACACACAGCCTCAGAACTCACAAACTGGGGAACCCACAGCCTGAGAACTCTCAAACTGGGGAACACAGACTGAGAACTCACAATCTGGAGAACACACAAACTGGAGAACACACAAATTGGAGAACACACAAACTGAGAATTCTCAAACTGGGGAAAACACAAGCTGAGAATTGACAAACTGGGGAAAACACAAGCTGAGAATTGACAAACTGGGGAACACACAACCTGAGAATTCACAAGCTGGGGAACACACAATCTGGAGAACACACAAACTGGGGAACACACAACCTGAGATCTCTCAAACTGGGGAACATACAACCTGGAAAAATCACAAACAGGGGAAAACAAAACCTGGAGAACTCACAAACTGGGGAAAACACATACACTGAATTCTCAAACGGGGAACACACAAACTGAGAACTCACAAACGGGGAACACACAAACCGAGAACTCACAAATGGGGAATGCACAAACTGGAAAACTGACAAACTGAGGAACACACAACCTGAGAATTCTCAAACGGGGAACGCACAAACTGTACAACAAACAAACTGAGGAAGACACAACCTGAGATCTCTAAAACTGAGGAACACAAAACCTGCAGAACTCACAAACTGGGGAACACAAAAACTGGAGAACACAAAAACTGGAAAACACACAAACTGGGGAACACACAAACTGAGAACTCACAAACTGGGGAACACACAACCTGGAGAACTCACAAACTGGAGAACACACAAACTGAGAACTCACAAACTGGGGAACACACAACCTGGAGAACTCACAAACTGGGGAACACACAACCTGGAGAACACACAAACTGGGGAAAACACATACACTGAATTCTCAAACTGAGGAACACACAACCTGAGAATTCTCAAACGGGGAACGCACAAACTGTACAACAAACAAACTGAGGAAGACACAACCTGAGATCTCTAAAACTGAGGAACACAAAACCTGCAGAACTCACAAACTGGGGAACACAAAAACTGGAGAACACAAAAACTGGAAAACACACAAACTGGGGAACACACAAACTGAGAACTCACAAACTGGGGAACACACAAACTGAGAACTCACAAACTGGGGAACACACAACCTGGAGAACTCACAAACTGGGGAACACACAACCTGGAGAACACACAAACTGGGGAAAACACATACACTGAATTCTCAAACGGGGAACACACAAACTGAGAACTCACAAACGGGGAACACACAAACTGAGAACTCTCAAACGGGCAAGACACAACCCGAGAACTCACAAACTTGGGATCATACAATCTGAGAATTCTCAAACGGAAAACACACAAAGTGAGAATTCTCAAACTGCGTAACTCACAAACTGGGGAAAACACAAACTGAGAATTCTCAAACAGGGGAACACACAAGCTGGAGAACTCTCAAACTGGAGAACTCAAAAACTGGGCAACACACAACCTGGAGAACTCACAACCTGGTGAACACACAAACTGGGGAACACACCAACTCAGAATTCTCAAACTGCGTAACTCACAAACAGGGGAATACACAAACAGATAATTCTCAAACTGGGGAACACAGAGACTAAGAACTCACAAACTAGGGAACACACAGCCTGAGAACTCTCAAACTGGGGAACACACAGACTGAGATCACACAATCTGGAGAACACAAAAACTGGAAAACACACAAACTGGGGAACACATAAACTGGGGAACACACAAACTGGGGAACACACAAACTGGGGAACATACAACCTGAGCATTCGAAAACTGGGGAACACACAAACTGAGAATTTTCAAACTGAGTAACACACATCCCGTGAATTCTCTAACTGGGGAAAACACAAGCTGAGAATTGACAAACTGGGGTACACAAAACCTGAGAACACACAAACAGGGGAACACTCAACCTGGAGAACTCACAAACTGGAGAACTCACAACCTGGAGAACTCACAACCTGGAGGACTCACAACCTGGAGAACACACAAACTGGAGAACACACAAACTGAGAACTCACAAACTGGGGAACACACAACCTGGAGAACTCACAAACTGGAGAACACACAAACTGAGAACTCACAAACTGGGGAACACACAACCTGGAGAACTCACAAACTGGGGAACACACAACCTGGAGAACACACAAACTGGCGAACACACAAACACAGAATTCTCAAATGGGCAAACCCACAAACTGAGAACTCACAAACGGGGAACACACAAACCGAGAACTCACAAATGGGGAATGCACAAACTGGAAAACTGACAAACTGAGGAACACACAACCTGAGAATTCTCAAACGGGGAACGCACAAACTGTACAACAAACAAACTGAGGAAGACACAACCTGAGATCTCTAAAACAGAGGAACACAAAACCTGCAGAACTCACAATCTGGGGAACACAAAAACTGGAGAACACAAAAACTGGAAAACACACAAACTGGGGAACACACAAACTGAGAACTCACAAACTGGGGAACACACAACCTGGAGAACTCACAAACTGGAGAACACACAAAC
Source organism: Hypanus sabinus (assembly GCF_030144855.1). Classification (NCBI taxonomy): domain Eukaryota; kingdom Metazoa; phylum Chordata; class Chondrichthyes; order Myliobatiformes; family Dasyatidae; genus Hypanus; species Hypanus sabinus. The sequence goes on from NW_026781352.1 coordinate 295,199, forward strand.
TGAGAAATCACAAACTGGGGAACACACAACCTGGAGAACTCACAAACTGGGGAACACACAACCTGGAGAACACACAAACTGGCGAACACACAAACACAGAATTCTCAAACGGGCAAACCCACGAACTGAGAACTCACAAACGGGGAACACACAAACCGAGAACTCACAAATGGGGAATGCACAAACTGGAAAACTGACAAACTGAGGAACACACAACCTGAGAATTCTCAAACGGGGAACGCACAAACTGAACAACAAACAAACTGAGGAACACACAACCTGAGATCTCTAAAACTGAGGAACACAAAACCTGCAGAGCTCACAAACTGGGGAACACAAAAACTGGAGAACACAAAAACTGGAAAACACACAAACTGGGGAACACACAAACTGAGAATTCACAAACTGGGGAACACACAAACTGAGAATTTTCAAACTGGGTAACACACAACCCGTGAATTCTCTAACTGGGGAAAACACAAGCTGAGAATTGACAAACTGGGGTACACAAAACCTGAGAACACACAAACTGGGGAACACACAACCTGAGATCTCTCAAACTGGGGAAAACACAACCTGGAGAACACACAAACTGGGGAACACACAGCCTCAGAACTCACAAACTGGGGAACCCACAGCCTGAGAACTCTCAAACTGGGGAACACAGACTGAGAACTCACAATCTGGAGAACACACAAACTGGAGAACACACAAATTGGAGAACACACAAACTGAGAATTCTCACACTGGGGAACACACAAACTGAGAATTTTCAAACTGGGGAAAACACAAGCTGAGAATTGACAAACTGGGGAAAACACAAGCTGAGAATTGACAAACTGGGGAACACACAACCTGAGAATTCACAAGCTGGGGAACACACAATCTGGAGAACACACAAACTGGGGAACACACAACCTGAGATCTCTCAAACTGGGGAACATACAACCTGGAAAAATCACAAACAGGGGAAAACAAAACCTGGAGAACTCACAAACTGGGGAAAACACAAACTTCGAATTCTCAAACGGGCAAGACACAACCCGAGAACTCACAAACTTGGGATCATACAACCTGAGAATTCTCAAACGGGGAACACACAACCTGAGAATTCTCTAACTGGGGATCACACTACCGGAGAATTCTCAAACGGGGAACGCACAACCTGCAGAACTGACAAACTGTGGAACACACAACCTGGAGAACACACAAACTGGCGAACACACAAACACAGAATTCTCAAACGGGCAAACCCACGAACTGAGAACTCACAAACGCGGAACACACAAACCGAGAACTCACAAATGGGGAATGCACAAACTGGAAAACTGACAAACTGAGGAACACACAACCTGAGAATTCTCAAACGGGGAACGCACAAACTGAACAACAAACAAACTGAGGAACACACAACCTGAGATCTCTAAAACTGAGGAACACAAAACCTGCAGAGCTCACAAACTGGGGAACACAAAAACTGGAGAACACAAAAACTGGAAAACACACAAACTGGGGAACACACAAACTGGGGAACACACAAACTGAGAATTCACACACTGGGGAACACACAAACTGAGAATTTTCAAACTGGGTAACACACAACCCGTGAATTCTCTAACTGGGGAAAACACAAGCTGAGAATTGACAAACTGGGGTACACAAAACCTGAGAACACACAAACTGGGGAACACCCAACCTGAGATCTCTCAAACTGGGGAAAACACAACCTGGAGAACTCACAAACTGGGGAACCCACAGCCTGAGAACTCTTAAACTGGGGAACACAGACTGAGAACTCACAATCTGGAGAACACACAAACTGGAGAACACACAAATTGGAGAACACACAAACTGAGAATTCTCAAACTGGGGAAAACACAAGCTGAGAATTGACAAACTGGGGAAAACACAAGCTGAGAATTGACAAACTGGGGAACACACAACCTGAGAATTCACAAGCTGGGGAACACACAATCTGGAGAACACACAAACTGGGGAACACACAACCTGAGATCTCTCAAACTGGGGAACATACAACCTGGAAAAATCACAAACAGGGGAAAACAAAACCTGGAGAACTCACAAACTGGGGAAAACACATGCACTGAATTCTCAAACGGGGAACACACAAACTGAGAACTCACAAACGGGGAACACACAAACCGAGAACTCACAAATGGGGAATGCACAAACTGGAAAACTGACAAACTGAGGAACACACAACCTGAGAATTCTCAAACGGGGAACGCACAAACTGTACAACAAACAAACTGAGGAAGACACAACCTGAGATCTCTAAAACTGAGGAACACAAAACCTGCAGAACTCACAAACTGGGGAACACAAAAACTGGAGAACACAAAAACTGGAAAACACACAAACTGGGGAACACACAAACTGAGAACTCACAAACTGGGGAACACACAACCTGGAGAACTCACAAACTGGAGAACACACAAACTGAGAACTCACAAACTGGGGAACACACAACCTGGAGAACTCACAAACTGGGGAACACACAACCTGGAGAACACACAAACTGGGGAAAACACATACACTGAATTCTCAAACGGGGAACACACAAACTGAGAACTCACAAACGGGGAACACACAAACTGAGAACTCGCAAACGGGCAAGACACAACCCGAGAACTCACAAACTTGTGATCATACAATCTGAGAATTCTCAAACGGAAAACACACAAAGTGAGAATTCTCAAACTGCGTAACTCACAAACTGGGGAAAACACAAACTGAGAATTCTCAAACAGGGGAACACACAAGCTGGAGAACTCTCAAACTGGAGAACTCAAAAACTGGGCAACACACAACCTGGAGAACTCACAACCTGGTGAACACACAAACTGGGGAACACACCAACTGAGAATTCTCAAACTGCGTAACTCACAAACAGGGGAATACACAAACAGATAATTCTCAAACTGGGGAACACAGAGACTAAGAACTCACAAACTAGGGAACACACAGCCTGAGAACTCTCAAACTGGGGAACACACAGACTGAGAACACACAATCTGGAGAACACAAAAACTGGAGAACACAAAAACTGGAAAACACACAAACTGGGGAACACATAAACTGGGGAACACACAAACTGGGGAACACACAAACTGGGGAACATACAACCTGAGCATTCGAAAACTGGGGAACACACAAACTGAGAATTTTCAAACTGAGTAACACACATCCCGTGAATTCTCTAACTGGGGAAAACACAAGCTGAGAATTGACAAACTGGGGTACACAAAACCTGAGAACACACAAACAGGGGAACACTCAACCTGGAGAACTCACAAACTGGAGAACTCACAACCTGGAGAACTCACAACCTGGAGGACTCACAACCTGGAGAACACACAAGCTGGATAACTCTCAAACTGGAGAACTCAAAAACTGGGCAACACACAACCTGGAGAACTCACAACCTGGTGAACACACAAACTGGGGAACACACCAACTGAGAATACTCAAACTGCGTAACTCACAAACAGGGGAATACACAAACAGATAATTCTCAAACTGGGGAACACAGAGACTAAGAACTCACAAACTAGGGAACACACAGCCTGAGAACTCTCAAACTGGGGAACACACAGACTGAGAACACACAATCTGGAGAACACAAAAACTGGAGAACACAAAAACTGGAAAACACACAAACTGGGGAACACATAAACTGGGGAACACACAAACTGGGGAACACACAAACTGGGGAACATACAACCTGAGCATTCGAAAACTGGGGAACACACAAACTGAGAATTTTCAAACTGAGTAACACACATCCCGTGAATTCTCTAACTGGGGAAAACACAAGCTGAGAATTGACAAACTGGGGTACACAAAACCTGAGAACACACAAACAGGGGAACACTCAACCTGGAGAACTCACAAACTGGAGAACTCACAACCTGGAGAACTCACAACCTGGAGGACTCACAACCTGGAGAACACACAAACTGGAGAACACACAAACTGAGAACTCACAAACTGGGGAACACACAACCTGGAGAACTCACAAACTGGAGAACACACAAACTGAGAACTCACAAACTGGGGAACACACAACCTGGAGAACTCACAAACTGGGGAACACACAACCTGGGGAACACACAAACTGGCGAACACACAAACACAGAATTCTCAAATGGGCAAACCCACAAACTGAGAACTCACAAACGGGGAACACACAAACCGAGAACTCACAAATGGGGAATGCACAAACTGGAAAACTGACAAACTGAGGAACACACAACCTGAGAATTCTCAAACGGGGAACGCACAAACTGTACAACAAACAAACTGAGGAAGACACAACCTGAGATCTCTAAAACAGAGGAACACAAAACCTGCAGAACTCACAATCTGGGGAACACAAAAACTGGAGAACACAAAAACTGGAAAACACACAAACTGGGGAACACACAAACTGAGAACTCACAAACTGGGGAACACACAACCTGGAGAACTCACAAACTGGAGAACACACAAACTGAGAAATCACAAACTGGGGAACACACAACCTGGAGAACTCACAAACTGGGGAACACACAACCTGGAGAACACACAAACTGGCGAACACACAAACACAGAATTCTCAAACGGGCAAACCCACGAACTGAGAACTCACAAACGGGGAACACACAAACCGAGAACTCACAAATGGGGAATGCACAAACTGGAAAACTGACAAACTGAGGAACACACAACCTGAGAATTCTCAAACGGGGAACGCACAAACTGAACAACAAACAAACTGAGGAACACACAACCTGAGATCTCTAAAACTGAGGAACACAAAACCTGCAGAGCTCACAAACTGGGGAACACAAAAACTGGAGAACACAAAAACTGGAAAACACACAAACTGGGGAACACACAAACTGAGAATTCACAAACTGGGGAACACACAAACTGAGAATTTTCAAACTGGGTAACACACAACCCGTGAATTCTCTAACTGGGGAAAACACAAGCTGAGAATTGACAAACTGGGGTACACAAAACCTGAGAACACACAAACTGGGGAACACACAACCTGAGATCTCTCAAACTGGGGAAAACACAACCTGGAGAACACACAAACTGGGGAACACACAGCCTCAGAACTCACAAACTGGGGAACCCACAGCCTGAGAACTCTCAAACTGGGGAACACAGACTGAGAACTCACAATCTGGAGAACACACAAACTGGAGAACACACAAATTGGAGAACACACAAACTGAGAATTCTCACACTGGGGAACACACAAACTGAGAATTTTCAAACTGGGGAAAACACAAGCTGAGAATTGACAAACTGGGGAAAACACAAGCTGAGAATTGACAAACTGGGGAACACACAACCTGAGAATTCACAAGCTGGGGAACACACAATCTGGAGAACACACAAACTGGGGAACACACAACCTGAGATCTCTCAAACTGGGGAACATACAACCTGGAAAAATCACAAACAGGGGAAAACAAAACCTGGAGAACTCACAAACTGGGGAAAACACAAACTTCGAATTCTCAAACGGGCAAGACACAACCCGAGAACTCACAAACTGGGGAACACACAACCTGGAGAACTCACAAACTGGAGAACACACAAACTGAGAACTCACAAACTGGGGAACACACAACCTGGAGAACTCACAAACTGGGGAACACACAACCTGGAGAACACACAAACTGGCGAACACACAAACACAGAATTCTCAAATGGGCAAACCCACAAACTGAGAACTCACAAACGGGGAACACACAAACCGAGAACTCACAAATGGGGAATGCACAAACTGGAAAACTGACAAACTGAGGAACACACAACCTGAGAATTCTCAAACGGGGAACGCACAAACTGTACAACAAACAAACTGAGGAAGACACAACCTGAGATCTCTAAAACAGAGGAACACAAAACCTGCAGAACTCACAATCTGGGGAACACAAAAACTGGAGAACACAAAAACTGGAAAACACACAAACTGGGGAACACACAAACTGAGAACTCACAAACTGGGGAACACACAACCTGGAGAACTCACAAACTGGAGAACACACAAACTGAGAAATCACAAACTGGGGAACACACAACCTGGAGAACTCACAAACTGGGGAACACACAACCTGGAGAACACACAAACTGGCGAACACACAAACACAGAATTCTCAAACGGGCAAACCCACGAACTGAGAACTCACAAACGGGGAACACACAAACCGAGAACTCACAAATGGGGAATGCACAAACTGGAAAACTGACAAACTGAGGAACACACAACCTGAGAATTCTCAAACGGGGAACGCACAAACTGAACAACAAACAAACTGAGGAACACACAACCTGAGATCTCTAAAACTGAGGAACACAAAACCTGCAGAGCTCACAAACTGGGGAACACAAAAACTGGAGAACACAAAAACTGGAAAACACACAAACTGGGGAACACACAAACTGAGAATTTTCAAACTGGGTAACACACAACCCGTGAATTCTCTAACTGGGGAAAACACAAGCTGAGAATTGACAAACTGGGGTACACAAAACCTGAGAACACACAAACTGGGGAACACACAACCTGAGATCTCTCAAACTGGGGAAAACACAACCTGGAGAACACACAAACTGGGGAACACACAGCCTCAGAACTCACAAACTGGGGAACCCACAGCCTGAGAACTCTCAAACTGGGGAACACAGACTGAGAACTCACAATCTGGAGAACACACAAACTGGAGAACACACAAATTGGAGAACACACAAACTGAGAATTCTCACACTGGGGAACACACAAACTGAGAATTTTCAAACTGGGGAAAACACAAGCTGAGAATTGACAAACTGGGGAAAACACAAGCTGAGAATTGACAAACTGGGGAACACACAACCTGAGAATTCACAAGCTGGGGAACACACAATCTGGAGAACACACAAACTGGGGAACACACAACCTGAGATCTCTCAAACTGGGGAACATACAACCTGGAAAAATCACAAACAGGGGAAAACAAAACCTGGAGAACTCACAAACTGGGGAAAACACAAACTTCGAATTCTCAAACGGGCAAGACACAACCCGAGAACTCACAAACTTGGGATCATACAACCTGAGAATTCTCAAACGGGGAACACACAACCTGAGAATTCTCTAACTGGGGATCACACTACCTGAGAATTCTCAAACGGGGAACGCACAAACTGCAGAACTGACAAACTGTGGAACACACAACCTGAGATCACTCAAATTGGGAACTCACAACCTGGAGAACTCAGAAACTGGGGAACACACAACCTAGAGAACACACAAACTGGGGAACACACAAAAACAGAACCCGCAAACGGGGAACACAGAAACTGAGAACTCTCAAACGAGGAATGCACAAACTGGAGAATTCACAAACTGGGGAACACACAACCTGAGAATTCTCAAACTGGGGAACACACAACCTGAAAATTCTCAAATTGGGAAACACACACGCTGAGAATTCTCAAACAGGGGAACACACAAACTGGAGAACCCCAAACTGGAGAACTCACAACCTGGAGAACTCACAACCTGGAGAACACACAAACTGAGAACTCACAAACTGGGGAACACACAACCTGGAGAACTCACAAAATGGGGAACACACTACCTGAGAATTCTCAAACTGGGGAACACACAAACTGGAGAACTCCCAAACTGGGGAACACACAACCTGGAGAACTCACAACCTGGAAAACTCACAACCTGGAGAACTCACAACCTGGAGAACTCACAACCTGGAGAACACACAAACTGGAGAACACACAAACTGAGAACTCACAAACTGGGGAACACACAACCTGGAGAACTCACAAACTGGAGAACACACAAACTGAGAACTCACAAACTGGGGAACACACAACCTGGAGAACTCACAAACTGGGGAACACACAACCTGGAGAACACACAAACTGGCGAACACACAAACACAGAATTCTCAAACGGGCAAACCCACAAACTGAGAACTCACAAACGGGGAACACACAAACCGAGAACTCACAAATGGGGAATGCACAAACTGGAAAACTGACAAACTGAGGAACACACAACCTGAGAATTCTCAAACGGGGAACGCACAAACTGTACAACAAACAAACTGAGGAAGACACAACCTGAGATCTCTAAAACTGAGGAACACAAAACCTGCAGAACTCACAAACTGGGGAACACACAACCTGGAGAACTCACAAACTGGAGAACACACAAACTGAGAACTCACAAACTGGGGAACACACAACCTGGAGAACTCACAAACTGGGGAACACACAACCTGGAGAACACACAAACTGGCGAACACACAAACACAGAATTCTCAAATGGGCAAACCCACAAACTGAGAACTCACAAATGGGGAACACACAAACCGAGAACTCACAAATGGGGAATGCACAAACTGGAAAACTGACAAACTGAGGAACACACAACCTGAGAATTCTCAAACGGGGAACGCACAAACTGTACAACAAACAAACTGAGGAAGACACAACCTGAGATCTCTAAAACTGAGGAACACAAAACCTGCAGAACTCACAAACTGGGGAACGCAAAAACTGGAGAACACAAAAACTGGAAAACACACAAACTGGGGAACACACAAACTGAGAATTTTCAAACTGGGTAACACACAACCCGTGAATTCTCTAACTGGGGAAAACACAAGCTGAGAATTGACAAACTGGGGTACACAAAACCTGAGAACTCACAAACTGGGGAACACACAACCTGAGATCTCTCAAACTGGGGAAAACACAACCTGGAGAACTCACAAACTGGGGAACACACAGCCTCAGAACTCACAAACTGGGGAACCCACAGCCTGAGAACTCTCAAACTGGGGAACACAGACTGAGAACTCACAATCTGGAGAACACACAAACTGGAGAACACACAAATTGGAGAACACACAAACTAAGAACTCACAAACTGGGGAACACACAACCTGGAAAACTCACAAACTGGGGAACACACAACCTGGAGAACTCACAAACTGGGGAACACACAGCCTCAGAACTCACAAACTGGGGAACACACAACCTGAGAATTCACAAACTGGAGAACACACAAACTGAGAACTCACAAACTGGGGAACACACAACCTGGAGAACTCACAAACTGGGGAACACACAACCTGGAGAACACACAAACTGGCGAACACACAAACACAGAATTCTCAAACGGGCAAACCCACAAACTGAGAACTCACAAACGGGGAACACACAAACCGAGAACTCACAAATGGGGAATGCACAAACTGGAAAACTGACAAACTGAGGAACACACAACCTGAGAATTCTCAAACGGGGAACGCACAAACTGTACAACAAACAAACTGAGGAAGACACAACCTGAGATCTCTAAAACTGAGGAACACAAAACCTGCAGAACTCACAAACTGGGGAACACACAACCTGGAGAACTCACAAACTGGAGAACACACAAACTGAGAACTCACAAACTGGGGAACACACAACCTGGAGAACTCACAAACTGGGGAACACACAACCTGGAGAACACACAAACTGGCGAACACACAAACACAGAATTCTCAAATGGGCAAACCCACAAACTGAGAACTCACAAATGGGGAACACACAAACCGAGAACTCACAAATGGGGAATGCACAAACTGGAAAACTGACAAACTGAGGAACACACAACCTGAGAATTCTCAAACGGGGAACGCACAAACTGTACAACAAACAAACTGAGGAAGACACAACCTGAGATCTCTAAAACTGAGGAACACAAAACCTGCAGAACTCACAAACTGGGGAACGCAAAAACTGGAGAACACAAAAACTGGAAAACACACAAACTGGGGAACACACAAACTGAGAATTTTCAAACTGGGTAACACACAACCCGTGAATTCTCTAACTGGGGAAAACACAAGCTGAGAATTGACAAACTGGGGTACACAAAACCTGAGAACTCACAAACTGGGGAACACACAACCTGAGATCTCTCAAACTGGGGAAAACACAACCTGGAGAACTCACAAACTGGGGAACACACAGCCTCAGAACTCACAAACTGGGGAACCCACAGCCTGAGAACTCTCAAACTGGGGAACACAGACTGAGAACTCACAATCTGGAGAACACACAAATTGGAGAACACACAAACTAAGAACTCACAAACTGGGGAACACACAACCTGGAAAACTCACAAACTGGGGAACACACAACCTGGAGAACTCACAAACTGGGGAACACACAGCCTCAGAACTCACAAACTGGGGAACACACAACCTGAGAATTCACAAACTGGAGAACACACAAACTGAGAACTCACAAACTGGGGAACACACAACCTGGAGAACTCACAAACTGGGGAACACACAACCTGGAGAACACACAAACTGGCGAACACACAAACACAGAATTCTCAAACGGGCAAACCCACAAACTGAGAACTCACAAACGGGGAACACACAAACCGAGAACTCACAAATGGGGAATGCACAAACTGGAAAACTGACAAACTGAGGAACACACAACCTGAGAATTCTCAAACGGGGAACGCACAAACTGTACAACAAACAAACTGAGGAAGACACAACCTGAGATCTCTAAAACTGAGGAACACAAAACCTGCAGAACTCACAAACTGGGGAACGCAAAAACTGGAGAACACAAAAACTGGAAAACACACAAACTGGGGAACACACAAACTGAGAATTCACAAACTGGGGAACACACAAACTGAGAATTTTCAAACTGGGTAACACACAACCCGTGAATTCTCTAACTGGGGAAAACACAAGCTGAGAATTGACAAACTGGGGTACACAAAACCTGAGAACACACAAACTGGGGAACACACAACCTGAGATCTCTCAAACTGGGGAAAACACAAGCTGAGAATTGACAAACTGGGGTACACAAAACCTCAGAACTCACAAACTGGGGAACATACAACCTGGAAAAATCACAAACGGGGGAAAACAAAACCTGGAGAACTCACAAACTGGGGAAAACACATACACTGAATTCTCAAACGGGGAACACACAAACTGAGAACTCACAAACGGGGAACACACAAACTGAGAACTCGCAAACGGGCAAGACACAACCCGAGAACTCACAAACTTGTGATCATACAATCTGAGAATTCTCAAACGGAAAACACACAAAGTGAGAATTCTCAAACTGCGTAACTCACAAACTGGGGAAAACACAAACTGAGAATTCTCAAACAGGGGAACACACAAGCTGGATAACTCTCAAACTGGAGAACTCAAAAACTGGGCAACACACAACCTGGAGAACTCACAACCTGGTGAACACACAAACTGGGGAACACACCAACTGAGAATTCTCAAACTGCGTAACTCACAAACAGGGGAATACACAAACAGATAATTCTCAAACTGGGGAACACAGAGACTAAGAACTCACAAACTGGGGAACACACAGCCTGAGAACTCTCAAACTGGGGAACACACAGACTGAGAACACACAATCTGGAGAACACAAAAACTGGAGAACACAAAAACTGGAAAACACACAAACTGGGGAACACATAAACTGGGGAACACACAAACTGGGGAACACACAAACTGGGGAACATACAACCTGAGCATTCGAAAACTGGGGAACACACAAACTGAGAATTTTCAAACTGAGTAACACACATCCCGTGAATTCTCTAACTGGGGAAAACACAAGCTGAGAATTGACAAACTGGGGTACACACAACCTGAGAACACACAAACTGGGGAACACACAACCTGAGATCTCTCAAACTGGGGAAAACACAACCTGAGAACTCACAAACTGGGGAACACTCAACCTGGAGAACTCACAAACTGGAGAACTCACAACCTGGAGAACTCACAACCTGGAGGACTCACAACCTGGAGAACACACAAACTGGAGAACACACAAACTGAGAACTCACAAACTGGGGAACACACAACCTGGAGAACTCACAAACTTGAGAACACACAAACTGAGAACTCACAAACTGGGGAACACACAACCTGGAGAACTCACAAACTGGGGAACACACAACCTGGAGAACTCACAAACTGGCGAACACACAAACACAGAATTCTCAAACGGGCAAACCCACAAACTGAGAACTCACAAACGGGGAACACACAAACCGAGAACTCACAAATGGGGAATGCACAAACTGGAAAACTGACAAACTGAGGAACACACAACCTGAGAATTCTCAAACGGGGAACGCACAAACTGTACAACAAACAAACTGAGGAAGACACAACCTGAGATCTCTAAAACTGAGGAACACAAAACCTGCAGAACTCATAAACTGGGGAACGCAAAAACTGGAGAACACAAAAACTGGAAAACACACAAACTGGGGAACACACACACTGAGAATTCACAAACTGGGGAACACACAAACTGAGAATTTTCAAACTGGGGAACACACAGACTGAGAACACACAATCTGGAGAACACAAAAACTGGAGAACACAAAAACTGGAAAACACACAAACTGGGGAACACACAAACTGGGGAACACACAAACTGGGGAACATACAACCTGAGCATTCGAAAACTGGGGAACACACAAACTGAGAACACACAATCTGGAGAACACAAAAACTGGAGAACACAAAAACTGGAAAACACACAAACTGGGGAACACACAAACTGAGAATTCTCTAACTGGGGAAAACACAAGCTGAGAATTGACAAACTTGGGTACACACAACCTGAGAACACACAAACTGGGGAAGACACAACCTGAGATCTATCAAACTGGGGAAAACACAACCTGGAGAACTCACAAACTGGGGAACTCACAGCCCCAGAACTCACAAACTGGGGAACCCACAACCCGTGAATTCTCTAACTGGGGAAAACACAAGCTGAGAATTGACAAACTGGGGAACACACAACCTGAGAATTCAAAAGCTGGGGAACACACAATCTGGAGAACTCACAAACTGGGGAAAACACAAACTTCGAATTCTCAAACGGGCAAGACACAACCCGAGAACTCACAAACTGGGGATCATACAACCTGAGAATTCTCAAACGGGGAACACACAACCTGAGAATTCTCTAACTGGGGATCACACTACCTGAGAATTCTCAAACAGGGAACGCAAAACTGCAGAACTGACAAACTGTGGAACACACAACCTGAGATCACTCAAATTGGGAACTCACAACCTGGAGAACTCAGAAACTGGGGAACACACAACCTAGAGAACACACAAACTGGGGAACACACAAAAACAGAACCCGCAAACGGGGAACACAGAAACTGAGAACTCTCAAACGAGGAATGCACAAACTGGAGAATTCACAAACTGGGGAACACACAACCTGAGAATTCTCAAACTGGGGAACACACAACCTGAAAATTCTCAAATTGGGAAACACACACGCTGAGAATTCTCAAACAGGGGAACACACAAACTGGAGAACCCCAAACTGGAGAACTCACAACCTGGAGAACTCACAACCTGGAGAACTCACAACCTGGAGAACTCACAACCTGGAGAACACACAAACTGGAGAACACACAAACTAAGAACTCACAAACTGGGGAACACACAACCTGGAAAACTCACAAACTGGAGAACACACAAACTGAGAACTCACAAACTGGGGAACACACAACCTGGAGAACTCACAAAATGGGGAACACACTACCTGAGAATTCTCAAACTGGGGAACACACAAACTGGAGAACTCCCAAACTGGGGAACACACAACCTGGAGAACTCACAACCTGGAAAACTCACAACCTGGAGAACTCACAACCTGGAGAACTCACAACCTGGAGAACACACAAACTGGAGAACACACAAACTGAGAACTCACAAACTGGGGAACACACAACCTGGAGAACTCACAAACTGGAGAACACACAAACTGAGAACTCACAAACTGGGGAACACACAACCTGGAGAACTCACAAACTGGGGAACACACAACCTGGAGAACACACAAACTGGCGAACACACAAACACAGAATTCTCAAACGGGCAAACCCACAAACTGAGAACTCACAAACGGGGAACACACAAACCGAGAACTCACAAATGGGGAATGCACAAACTGGAAAACTGACAAACTGAGGAACACACAACCTGAGAATTCTCAAACGGGGAACGCACAAACTGTACAACAAACAAACTGAGGAAGACACAACCTGAGATCTCTAAAACTGAGGAACACAAAACCTGCAGAACTCACAAACTGGGGAACACACAACCTGGAGAACTCACAAACTGGAGAACACACAAACTGAGAACTCACAAACTGGGGAACACACAACCTGGAGAACTCACAAACTGGGGAACACACAACCTGGAGAACACACAAACTGGCGAACACACAAACACAGAATTCTCAAATGGGCAAACCCACAAACTGAGAACTCACAAATGGGGAACACACAAACCGAGAACTCACAAATGGGGAATGCACAAACTGGAAAACTGACAAACTGAGGAACACACAACCTGAGAATTCTCAAACGGGGAACGCACAAACTGTACAACAAACAAACTGAGGAAGACACAACCTGAGATCTCTAAAACTGAGGAACACAAAACCTGCAGAACTCACAAACTGGGGAACGCAAAAACTGGAGAACACAAAAACTGGAAAACACACAAACTGGGGAACACACAAACTGAGAATTTTCAAACTGGGTAACACACAACCCGTTTATTCTCTAACTGGGGAAAACACAAGCTGAGAATTGACAAACTGGGGTACACAAAACCTGAGAACTCACAAACTGGGGAACACACAACCTGAGATCTCTCAAACTGGGGAAAACACAACCTGGAGAACTCACAAACTGGGGAACACACAGCCTCAGAACTCACAAACTGGGGAACCCACAGCCTGAGAACTCTCAAACTGGGGAACACAGACTGAGAACTCACAATCTGGAGAACACACAAACTGGAGAACACACAAATTGGAGAACACACAAACTAAGAACTCACAAACTGGGGAACACACAACCTGGAAAACTCACAAACTGGGGAACACACAACCTGGAGAACTCACAAACTGGGGAACACACAGCCTCAGGACTCACAAACTGGGGAACACACAACCTGAGAATTCACAAACTGGAGAACACACAAACTGAGAACTCACAAACTGGGGAACACACAACCTGGAGAACTCACAAACTGGGGAACACACAACCTGGAGAACACACAAACTGGCGAACACACAAACACAGAATTCTCAAACGGGCAAACCCACAAACTGAGAACTCACAAACGGGGAACACACAAACCGAGAACTCACAAATGGGGAATGCACAAACTGGAAAACTGACAAACTGAGGAACACACAACCTGAGAATTCTCAAACGGGGAACGCACAAACTGTACAACAAACAAACTGAGGAAGACACAACCTGAGATCTCTAAAACTGAGGAACACAAAACCTGCAGAACTCACAAACTGGGGAACACAAAAACTGGAGAACACAAAAACTGGAAAACACACAAACTGGGGAACACACAAACTGAGAATTCACAAACTGGGGAACACACAAACTGAGAATTTTCAAACTGGGTAACACACAACCCGTGAATTCTCTAACTGGGGAAAACACAAGCTGAGAATTGACAAACTGGGGTACACAAAACCTGAGAACACACAAACTGGGGAACACACAACCTGAGATCTCTCAAACTGGGGAAAACACAAGCTGAGAATTGACAAACTGGGGTACACAAAACCTCAGAACTCACAAACTGGGGAACATACAACCTGGAAAAATCACAAACGGGGGAAAACAAAACCTGGAGAACTCACAAACTGGGGAAAACACATACACTGAATTCTCAAACGGGGAACACACAAACTGAGAACTCACAAACGGGGAACACACAAACTGAGAACTCGCAAACGGGCAAGACACAACCCGAGAACTCACAAACTTGTGATCATACAATCTGAGAATTCTCAAACGGAAAACACACAAAGTGAGAATTCTCAAACTGCGTAACTCACAAACTGGGGAAAACACAAACTGAGAATTCTCAAACAGGGGAACACACAAGCTGGAGAACTCTCAAACTGGAGAACTCAAAAACTGGGCAACACACAACCTGGAGAACTCACAACCTGGTGAACACACAAACTGGGGAACACACCAACTGAGAATTCTCAAACTGCGTAACTCACAAACAGGGGAATACACAAACAGATAATTCTCAAACTGGGGAACACAGAGACTAAGAACTCACAAACTGGGGAACACACAGCCTGAGAACTCTCAAACTGGGGAACACACAGACTGAGAACACACAATCTGGAGAACACAAAAACTGGAGAACACAAAAACTGGAAAACACACAAACTGGGGAACACATAAACTGGGGAACACACAAACTGGGGAACACACAAACTGGGGAACATACAACCTGAGCATTCGAAAACTGGGGAACACACAAACTGAGAATTTTCAAACTGAGTAACACACATCCCGTGAATTCTCTAACTGGGGAAAACACAAGCTGAGAATTGACAAACTGGGGTACACACAACCTGAGAACACACAAACTGGGGAACACACAACCTGAGATCTCTCAAACTGGGGAAAACACAACCTGAGAACT
Organism: Hypanus sabinus; assembly: GCF_030144855.1. Classification (NCBI taxonomy): domain Eukaryota; kingdom Metazoa; phylum Chordata; class Chondrichthyes; order Myliobatiformes; family Dasyatidae; genus Hypanus; species Hypanus sabinus. Next base: position 311,818 of record NW_026781352.1, read on the forward strand.
CACAAACTGGGGAACACTCAACCTGGAGAACTCACAAACTGGAGAACTCACAACCTGGAGAACTCACAACCTGGAGGACTCACAACCTGGAGAACACACAAACTGGAGAACACACAAACTGAGAACTCACAAACTGGGGAACACACAACCTGGAGAACTCACAAACTGGAGAACACACAAACTGAGAACTCACAAACTGGGGAACACACAACCTGGAGAACTCACAAACTGGGGAACACACAACCTGGAGAACTCACAAACTGGCGAACACACAAACACAGAATTCTCAAACGGGCAAACCCACAAACTGAGAACTCACAAACGGGGAACACACAAACCGAGAACTCACAAATGGGGAATGCACAAACTGAGAATTTTCAAACTGAGTAACACACATCCCGTGAATTCTCTAACTGGGGAAAACACAAGCTGAGAATTGACAAACTGGGGTACACACAACCTGAGAACACACAAACTGGGGAACACACAACCTGAGATCTCTCAAACTGGGGAAAACACAACCTGAGAACTCACAAACTGGGGAACACTCAACCTGGAGAACTCACAAACTGGAGAACTCACAACCTGGAGAACTCACAACCTGGAGGACTCACAACCTGGAGAACACACAAACTGGAGAACACACAAACTGAGAACTCACAAACTGGGGAACACACAACCTGGAGAACTCACAAACTTGAGAACACACAAACTGAGAACTCACAAACTGGGGAACACACAACCTGGAGAACTCACAAACTGGGGAACACACAACCTGGAGAACTCACAAACTGGCGAACACACAAACACAGAATTCTCAAACGGGCAAACCCACAAACTGAGAACTCACAAACGGGGAACACACAAACCGAGAACTCACAAATGGGGAATGCACAAACTGGAAAACTGACAAACTGAGGAACACACAACCTGAGAATTCTCAAACGGGGAACGCACAAACTGTACAACAAACAAACTGAGGAAGACACAACCTGAGATCTCTAAAACTGAGGAACACAAAACCTGCAGAACTCATAAACTGGGGAACGCAAAAACTGGAGAACACAAAAACTGGAAAACACACAAACTGGGGAACACACACACTGAGAATTCACAAACTGGGGAACACACAAACTGAGAATTTTCAAACTGGGGAACACACAGACTGAGAACACACAATCTGGAGAACACAAAAACTGGAGAACACAAAAACTGGAAAACACACAAACTGGGGAACACACAAACTGGGGAACATACAACCTGAGCATTCGAAAACTGGGGAACACACAAACTGAGAACACACAATCTGGAGAACACAAAAACTGGAGAACACAAAAACTGGAAAACACACAAACTGGGGAACACACAAACTGAGAATTCTCTAACTGGGGAAAACACAAGCTGAGAATTGACAAACTTGGGTACACACAACCTGAGAACACACAAACTGGGGAAGACACAACCTGAGATCTATCAAACTGGGGAAAACACAACCTGGAGAACTCACAAACTGGGGAACACACAGCCCCAGAACTCTCAAACTGGGGAACCCACAACCCGTGAATTCTCTAACTGGGGAAAACACAAGCTGAGAATTGACAAACTGGGGAACACACAACCTGAGAATTTAAAAGCTGGGGAACACACAATCTGGAGAACTCACAAACTGGGGAAAACACAAACTTCGTATTCTCAAACGGGCAAGACACAACCCGAGAACTCACAAACTGGGGATCATACAACCTGAGAATTCTCAAACGGGGAACACACAACCTGAGAATTCTCTAACTGGGGATCACACTACCTGAGAATTCTCAAACGGGGAACGCACAAACTGCAGAACTGACAAACTGTGGAACACACAACCTGAGATCTCTCAAATTGGGAACTCACAACCTGGAGAACTCAGAAACTGGGGAACACACAACCTAGAGAACACACAAACTGGGGAACACACAAAAACAGAACTCGCAAACGGGGAACACAGAAACTGAGAACTCTCAAACGGGGAATGCACAAACTGGAGAATTCACAAACTGGGGAACACACAACCTGAGAATTCTCAAACTGGGGAACACACAACCTGAGAATTCTCAAACGGGGTACGCACAACCTGGAGAACTCCCAAACTGGGGAACCCACAGCATGAGTACTCTCAAACTGGGGAACACACAACCTGAAAATTCTCAAATTGGGAAACACACACGCTGAGAATTCTCAAACAGGGGAACACACAAACTGGAGAACCCCCAAACTGGAGAACTCACAACCTGGAGAACTCACAACCTGGAGAACTCACAACCTGGAGAACTCACAACCTGGAGAACTCACAACCTGGAGAACACACAAACTGGAGAAAACACAAACTAAGAACTCACAAACTGGGGAACACACAACCTGGAAAACTCACAAACTGGAGAACACACAAACTGAGAACTCACAAACTGGGGAACACACAGCCTCAGAACTCACAAACTGGGGAACCCACAGTCTGAGAACTCTCAAACTGGGGAACACACAGACTGAGAACACACAATCTGGAGAACACAAAAACTGGAGAACACAAAAACTGGAAAACACACAAACTGGGGAACACATAAACTGGGGAACACACAAACTGGGGAACACACAAACTGGGGAACATACAACCTGAGCATTCGAAAACTGGGGAACACACAAACTGAGAATTTTCAAACTGAGTAACACACATCCCGTGAATTCTCTAACTGGGGAAAACACAAGCTGAGAATTGACAAACTGGGGTACACACAACCTGAGAACACACAAACTGGGGAACACACAACCTGAGATCTCTCAAACTGGGGAAAACACAACCTGAGAACTCACAAACTGGGGAACACTCAACCTGGAGAACTCACAAACTGGAGAACTCACAACCTGGAGAACTCACAACCTGGAGGACTCACAACCTGGAGAACACACAAACTGGAGAACACACAAACTGAGAACTCACAAACTGGGGAACACACAACCTGGAGAACTCACAAACTGGAGAACACACAAACTGAGAACTCACAAACTGGGGAACACACAACCTGGAGAACTCACAAACTGGGGAACACACAACCTGGAGAACTCACAAACTGGCGAACACACAAACACAGAATTCTCAAACGGGCAAACCCACAAACTGAGAACTCACAAACGGGGAACACACAAACCGAGAACTCACAAATGGGGAATGCACAAACTGGAAAACTGACAAACTGAGGAACACACAACCTGAGAATTCTCAAACGGGGAACGCACAAACTGTACAACAAACAAACTGAGGAAGACACAACCTGAGATCTCTAAAACTGAGGAACACAAAACCTGCAGAACTCATAAACTGGGGAACGCAAAAACTGGAGAACACAAAAACTGGAAAACACACAAACTGGGGAACACACACACTGAGAATTCACAAACTGGGGAACACACAAACTGAGAATTTTCAAACTGGGGAACACACAGACTGAGAACACACAATCTGGAGAACACAAAAACTGGAGAACACAAAAACTGGAAAACACACAAACTGGGGAACACACAAACTGGGGAACATACAACCTGAGCATTCGAAAACTGGGGAACACACAAACTGAGAACACACAATCTGGAGAACACAAAAACTGGAGAACACAAAAACTGGAAAACACACAAACTGGGGAACACACAAACTGAGAATTCTCTAACTGGGGAAAACACAAGCTGAGAATTGACAAACTTGGGTACACACAACCTGAGAACACACAAACTGGGGAAGACACAACCTGAGATCTATCAAACTGGGGAAAACACAACCTGGAGAACTCACAAACTGGGGAACACACAGCCCCAGAACTCACAAACTGGGGAACCCACAACCCGTGAATTCTCTAACTGGGGAAAACACAAGCTGAGAATTGACAAACTGGGGAACACACAACCTGAGAATTTAAAGGCTGGGGAACACACAATCTGGAGAACTCACAAACTGGGGAAAACACAAACTTCGTATTCTCAAACGGGCAAGACACAACCCGAGAACTCACAAACTGGGGATCATACAACCTGAGAATTCTCAAACGGGGAACACACAACCTGAGAATTCTCTAACTGGGGATCACACTACCTGAGAATTCTCAAACGGGGAACGCACAAACTGCAGAACTGACAAACTGTGGAACACACAACCTGAGATCTCTCAAATTGGGAACTCACAACCTGGAGAACTCAGAAACTGGGGAACACACAACCTAGAGAACACACAAACTGGGGAACACACAAAAACAGAACTCGCAAACGGGGAACACAGAAACTGAGAACTCTCAAACGGGGAATGCACAAACTGGAGAATTCACAAACTGGGGAACACACAACCTGAGAATTCTCAAACTGGGGAACACACAACCTGAGAATTCTCAAACGGGGTACGCACAACCTGGAGAACTCCCAAACTGGGGAACCCACAGCATGAGTACTCTCAAACTGGGGAACACACAACCTGAAAATTCTCAAATTGGGAAACACACACGCTGAGAATTCTCAAACAGGGGAACACACAAACTGGAGAACCCCCAAACTGGAGAACTCACAACCTGGAGAACTCACAACCTGGAGAACTCACAACCTGGAGAACTCACAACCTGGAGAACACACAAACTGGAGAAAACACAAACTAAGAACTCACAAACTGGGGAACACACAACCTGGAAAACTCACAAACTGGAGAACACACAAACTGAGAACTCACAAACTGGGGAACACACAACCTGGAGAACTCACAAAATGGGGAACACACTACCTGAGAATTCTCAAACTGGGGAACACACAAACTGGAGAACTCCCAAACTGGGGAACACACAACCTGGAGAACTCACAACCTGGAAATCTCACAACCTGGAGAACTCACAACCTGGAGAACTCACAGCCTGGAGAACTCACAACCTGGAGAACACACAAACTGGAGAACACACAAACTGAGAACTCACAAACTGGGGAACACACAACCTGGAGAACTCACAAACTGGAGAACACACAAACTGAGAACTCACTAACTGGGGAACACACAACCTGGAGAACTCACAAACTGGGGAACACACAACCTGGAGAACACACAAACTGGCGAACACACAAACACAGAATTCTCAAACGGGCAAACCCACAAACTGAGAACTCACAAACGGGGAACACACAAACCGAGAACTCACAAATGGGGAATGCACAAACTGGAAAACTGACAAACTGAGGAACACACAACCTGAGAATTCTCAAACGGGGAACGCACAAACTGTACAACAAACAAACTGAGGAAGACACAACCTGAGATCTCTAAAACTGAGGAACACAAAACCTGCAGAACTCACAAACTGGGGAACGCAAAAACTGGAGAACACAAAAACTGGAAAACACACAAACTGGGGAACACACAAACTGAGAATTCACAAACTGGGGAACACACAAACTGAGAATTTTCAAACTGGGTAACACACAACCCGTGAATTCTCTAACTGGGGAAAACACAAGCTGAGAATTGACAAACTGGGGTACACAAAACCTGAGAACTCACAAACTGGGGAACACACAACCTGAGATCTCTCAAACTGGGGAAAACACAACCTGGAGAACTCACAAACTGGGGAACACACAGCCTCAGAACTCACAAACTGGGGAACCCACAGCCTGAGAACTCTCAATCTGTGGAACACAGACTGAGAACTCACAATCTGGAGAACACACAAACTGGAGAACACACAAATTGGAGAACACACAAATTGGAGAACACACAAACTGTGAATTCTCACACTGGGGAACACACAAACTGAGAATTTTCAAACTGGGGAAAACACAAGCTGAGAATTGACAAACTGGGGAAAACACAAGCTGAGAATTGACAAACTGGGGAACACACAACCTGAGAATTCACAAACTGGAGAACACACAAACTGAGAACTCACAAACTGGGGAACACACAACCTGGAGAACTCACAAACTGGGGAACACACAACCTGGAGAACACACAAACTGGCGAACACACAAACACAGAATTCTCAAACGGGCAAACCCACAAACTGAGAACTCACAAACGGGGAACACACAAACCGAGAACTCACAAATGGGGAATGCACAAACTGGAAAACTGACAAACTGAGGAACACACAACCTGAGAATTCTCAAACGGGGATCGCACAAACTGTACAACAAACAACCTGAGGAAGACACAACCTGAGATCTCTAAAACTGAGGAACACAAAACCTGCAGAACTCACAAACTGGGGAACGCAAAAACTGGAGAACACAAAAACTGGAAAACACACAAACTGGGGAACACACAAACTGAGAATTCACAAACTGGGGAACACACAAACTGAGAATTTTCAAACTGGGTAACACACAACCCGTGAATTCTCTAACTGGGGAAAACACAAGCTGAGAATTGACAAACTGGGGTACACAAAACCTGAGAACACACAAACTGGGGAACACACAACCTGAGATCTCTCAAACTGGGGAAAACACAAGCTGAGAATTGACAAACTGGGGTACACAAAACCTCAGAACTCACAAACTGGGGAACATACAACCTGGAAAAATCACAAACGGGGGAAAACAAAACCTGGAGAACTCACAAACTGGGGAAAACACATACACTGAATTCTCAAACGGGGAACACACAAACTGAGAACTCACAAACGGGGAACACACAAACTGAGAACTCGCAAACGGGCAAGACACAACCCGAGAACTCACAAACTTGTGATCATACAATCTGAGAATTCTCAAACGGAAAACACACAAAGTGAGAATTCTCAAACTGCGTAACTCACAAACTGGGGAAAACACAAACTGAGAATTCTCAAACAGGGGAACACACAAGCTGGAGAACTCTCAAACTGGAGAACTCAAAAACTGGGCAACACACAACCTGGAGAACTCACAACCTGGTGAACACACAAACTGGGGAACACACCAACTGAGAATACTCAAACTGCGTAACTCACAAACAGGGGAATACACAAACAGATAATTCTCAAACTGGGGAACACAGAGACTAAGAACTCACAAACTGGGGAACACACAGCCTGAGAACTCTCAAACTGGGGAACACACAGACTGAGAACACACAATCTGGAGAACACAAAAACTGGAGAACACAAAAACTGGAAAACACACAAACTGGGGAACACATAAACTGGGGAACACACAAACTGGGGAACACACAAACTGGGGAACATACAACCTGAGCATTCGAAAACTGGGGAACACACAAACTGAGAATTTTCAAACTGAGTAACACACATCCCGTGAATTCTCTAACTGGGGAAAACACAAGCTGAGAATTGACAAACTGGGGTACACACAACCTGAGAACACACAAACTGGGGAACACACAACCTGAGATCTCTCAAACTGGGGAAAACACAACCTGAGAACTCACAAACTGGGGAACACTCAACCTGGAGAACTCACAAACTGGAGAACTCACAACCTGGAGAACTCACAACCTGGAGGACTCACAACCTGGAGAACACACAAACTGGAGAACACACAAACTGAGAACTCACAAACTGGGGAACACACAACCTGGAGAACTCACAAACTGGAGAACACACAAACTGAGAACTCACAAACTGGGGAACACACAACCTGGAGAACTCACAAACTGGGGAACACACAACCTGGAGAACACACAAACTGGCGAACACACAAACACAGAATTCTCAAACGGGCAAACCCACAAACTGAGAACTCACAAACGGGGAACACACAAACCGAGAACTCACAAATGGGGAATGCACAAACTGGAAAACTGACAAACTGAGGAACACACAACCTGAGAATTCTCAAACGGGGAACGCACAAACTGAACAACAAACAAACTGAGGAAGACACAACCTGAGATCTCTAAAACTGAGGAACACAAAACCTGCAGAACTCATAAACTGGGGAACGCAAAAACTGGAGAACACAAAAACTGGAAAACACACAAACTGGGGAACACACACACTGAGAATTCACAAACTGGGGAACACACAAACTGAGAATTTTCAAACTGGGGAACACACAGACTGAGAACACACAATCTGGAGAACACAAAAACTGGAGAACACAAAAACTGGAAAACACACAAACTGGGGAACACACAAACTGGGGAACATACAACCTGAGCATTCGAAAACTGGGGAACACACAAACTGAGAACACACAATCTGGAGAACACAAAAACTGGAGAACACAAAAACTGGAAAACACACAAACTGGGGAACACACAAACTGAGAATTCTCTAACTGGGGAAAACACAAGCTGAGAATTGACAAACTTGGGTACACACAACCTGAGAACACACAAACTGGGGAAGACACAACCTGAGATCTATCAAACTGGGGAAAACACAACCTGGAGAACTCACAAACTGGGGAACACACAGCCCCAGAACTCACAAACTGGGGAACCCACAACCCGTGAATTCTCTAACTGGGGAAAACACAAGCTGAGAATTGACAAACTGGGGAACACACAACCTGAGAATTCAAAAGCTGGGGAACACACAATCTGGAGAACTCTCAAACTGGGGAAAACACAAACTTCGAATTCTCAAACGGGCAAGACACAACCCGAGAACTCACAAACTGGGGATCATACAACCTGAGAATTCTCAAACGGGGAACACACAACCTGAGAATTCTCTAACTGGGGATCACACCACCTGAGAATTCTCAAACGGGGAACGCACAAACTGCAGAACTGACAAACTGTGGAACACACAACCTGAGATCTCTCAAATTGGGAACTCACAACCTGGAGAACTCAGAAACTGGGGAACACACAACCTAGAGAACACACAAACTGGGGAACACACAAAAACAGAACTCGCAAACGGGGAACACAGAAACTGAGAACTCTCAAACGAGGAATGCACAAACTGGAGAATTCACAAACTGGGGAACACACAACCTGAGGATTCTCAAACGGGGTACGCACAACCTGGAGAACTCCCAAACTGGGGAACCCACAGCATGAGTACTCTCAAACTGGGGAACACACAACCTGAAAATTCTCAAATTGGGAAACACACACGCTGAGAATTCTCAAACAGGGGAACACACAAACTGGAGAATCCCCAAACTGGAGAACTCACAACCTGGAGAACTCACAACCTGGAGAACTCACAACCTGGAGAACTCACAACCTGGAGAACACACAAACTGGAGAACACACAAACTAAGAACTCACAAACTGGGGAACACACAACCTGGAAAACTCACAAACTGGAGAACACACAAACTGAGAACTCACAAACTGGGGAACACACAACCTGGAGAACTCACAAAATGGGGAACACACTACCTGAGAATTCTCAAACTGGGGAACACACAAACTGGAGAACTCCCAAACTGGGGAACACACAAACTGAGAATTTTCAAACTGGGTAACACACAACCCGTGAATTCTCTAACTGGGGAAAACACAAGCTGAGAATTGACAAACTGGGGTACACAAAACCTGAGAACTCACAAACTGGGGAACACACAACCTGAGATCTCTCAAACTGGGGAAAACACAACCTGGAGAACTCACAAACTGGGGAACACACAGCCTCAGAACTCACAAACTGGGGAACCCACAGCCTGAGAACTCTCAATCTGTGGAACACAGACTGAGAACTCACAATCTGGAGAACACACAAACTGGAGAACACACAAATTGGAGAACACACAAATTGGAGAACACACAAACTGTGAATTCTCACACTGGGGAACACACAAACTGAGAATTTTCAAACTGGGGAAAACACAAGCTGAGAATTGACAAACTGGGGAAAACACAAGCTGAGAATTGACAAACTGGGGAACACACAACCTGAGAATTCACAAACTGGAGAACACACAAACTGAGAACTCACAAACTGGGGAACACACAACCTGGAGAACTCACAAACTGGGGAACACACAACCTGGAGAACACACAAACTGGCGAACACACAAACACAGAATTCTCAAACGGGCAAACCCACAAACTGAGAACTCACAAACGGGGAACACACAAACCGAGAACTCACAAATGGGGAATGCACAAACTGGAAAACTGACAAACTGAGGAACACACAACCTGAGAATTCTCAAACGGGGATCGCACAAACTGTACAACAAACAACCTGAGGAAGACACAACCTGAGATCTCTAAAACTGAGGAACACAAAACCTGCAGAACTCACAAACTGGGGAACGCAAAAACTGGAGAACACAAAAACTGGAAAACACACAAACTGGGGAACACACAAACTGAGAATTCACAAACTGGGGAACACACAAACTGAGAATTTTCAAACTGGGTAACACACAACCCGTGAATTCTCTAACTGGGGAAAACACAAGCTGAGAATTGACAAACTGGGGTACACAAAACCTGAGAACACACAAACTGGGGAACACACAACCTGAGATCTCTCAAACTGGGGAAAACACAAGCTGAGAATTGACAAACTGGGGTACACAAAACCTCAGAACTCACAAACTGGGGAACATACAACCTGGAAAAATCACAAACGGGGGAAAACAAAACCTGGAGAACTCACAAACTGGGGAAAACACATACACTGAATTCTCAAACGGGGAACACACAAACTGAGAACTCACAAACGGGGAACACACAAACTGAGAACTCGCAAACGGGCAAGACACAACCCGAGAACTCACAAACTTGTGATCATACAATCTGAGAATTCTCAAACGGAAAACACACAAAGTGAGAATTCTCAAACTGCGTAACTCACAAACTGGGGAAAACACAAACTGAGAATTCTCAAACAGGGGAACACACAAGCTGGAGAACTCTCAAACTGGAGAACTCAAAAACTGGGCAACACACAACCTGGAGAACTCACAACCTGGTGAACACACAAACTGGGGAACACACCAACTGAGAATACTCAAACTGCGTAACTCACAAACAGGGGAATACACAAACAGATAATTCTCAAACTGGGGAACACAGAGACTAAGAACTCACAAACTGGGGAACACACAGCCTGAGAACTCTCAAACTGGGGAACACACAGACTGAGAACACACAATCTGGAGAACACAAAAACTGGAGAACACAAAAACTGGAAAACACACAAACTGGGGAACACATAAACTGGGGAACACACAAACTGGGGAACACACAAACTGGGGAACATACAACCTGAGCATTCGAAAACTGGGGAACACACAAACTGAGAATTTTCAAACTGAGTAACACACATCCCGTGAATTCTCTAACTGGGGAAAACACAAGCTGAGAATTGACAAACTGGGGTACACACAACCTGAGAACACACAAACTGGGGAACACACAACCTGAGATCTCTCAAACTGGGGAAAACACAACCTGAGAACTCACAAACTGGGGAACACTCAACCTGGAGAACTCACAAACTGGAGAACTCACAACCTGGAGAACTCACAACCTGGAGGACTCACAACCTGGAGAACACACAAACTGGAGAACACACAAACTGAGAACTCACAAACTGGGGAACACACAACCTGGAGAACTCACAAACTGGAGAACACACAAACTGAGAACTCACAAACTGGGGAACACACAACCTGGAGAACTCACAAACTGGGGAACACACAACCTGGAGAACACACAAACTGGCGAACACACAAACACAGAATTCTCAAACGGGCAAACCCACAAACTGAGAACTCACAAACGGGGAACACACAAACCGAGAACTCACAAATGGGGAATGCACAAACTGGAAAACTGACAAACTGAGGAACACACAACCTGAGAATTCTCAAACGGGGAACGCACAAACTGTACAACAAACAAACTGAGGAAGACACAACCTGAGATCTCTAAAACTGAGGAACACAAAACCTGCAGAACTCATAAACTGGGGAACGCAAAAACTGGAGAACACAAAAACTGGAAAACACACAAACTGGGGAACACACACACTGAGAATTCACAAACTGGGGAACACACAAACTGAGAATTTTCAAACTGGGGAACACACAGACTGAGAACACACAATCTGGAGAACACAAAAACTGGAGAACACAAAAACTGGAAAACACACAAACTGGGGAACACACAAACTGGGGAACATACAACCTGAGCATTCGAAAACTGGGGAACACACAAACTGAGAACACACAATCTGGAGAACACAAAAACTGGAGAACACAAAAACTGGAAAACACACAAACTGGGGAACACACAAACTGAGAATTCTCTAACTGGGGAAAACACAAGCTGAGAATTGACAAACTTGGGTACACACAACCTGAGAACACACAAACTGGGGAAGACACAACCTGAGATCTATCAAACTGGGGAAAACACAACCTGGAGAACTCACAAACTGGGGAACACACAGCCCCAGAACTCACAAACTGGGGAACCCACAACCCGTGAATTCTCTAACTGGGGAAAACACAAGCTGAGAATTGACAAACTGGGGAACACACAACCTGAGAATTCAAAAGCTGGGGAACACACAATCTGGAGAACTCTCAAACTGGGGAAAACACAAACTTCGAATTCTCAAACGGGCAAGACACAACCCGAGAACTCACAAACTGGGGATCATACAACCTGAGAATTCTCAAACGGGGAACACACAACCTGAGAATTCTCTAACTGGGGATCACACCACCTGAGAATTCTCAAACGGGGAACGCACAAACTGCAGAACTGACAAACTGTGGAACACACAACCTGAGATCTCTCAAATTGGGAACTCACAACCTGGAGAACTCAGAAACTGGGGAACACACAACCTAGAGAACACACAAACTGGGGAACACACAAAAACAGAACTCGCAAACGGGGAACACAGAAACTGAGAACTCTCAAACGAGGAATGCACAAACTGGAGAATTCACAAACTGGGGAACACACAACCTGAGGATTCTCAAACGGGGTACGCACAACCTGGAGAACTCCCAAACTGGGGAACCCACAGCATGAGTACTCTCAAACTGGGGAACACACAACCTGAAAATTCTCAAATTGGGAAACACACACGCTGAGAATTCTCAAACAGGGGAACACACAAACTGGAGAATCCCCAAACTGGAGAACTCACAACCTGGAGAACTCACAACCTGGAGAACTCACAACCTGGAGAACTCACAACCTGGAGAACACACAAACTGGAGAACACACAAACTAAGAACTCACAAACTGGGGAACACACAACCTGGAAAACTCACAAACTGGAGAACACACAAACTGAGAACTCACAAACTGGGGAACACACAACCTGGAGAACTCACAAAATGGGGAACACACTACCTGAGAATTCTCAAACTGGGGAACACACAAACTGGAGAACTCCCAAACTGGGGAACACACAACCTGGAGAACTCACAACCTGGAAAACTCACAACCTGGAGAACTCACAACCTGGAGAACTCACAGCCTGGAGAACTCACAACCTGGAGAACACACAAACTGGAGAACACACAAACTGAGAACTCACAAACTGGGGAACACACAACCTGGAGAACTCACAAACTGGAGAACACACAAACTGAGAACTCACAAACTGGGGAACACACAACCTGGAGAACTCACAAACTGGGGAACACACAACCTGGAGAACACACAAACTGGCGAACACACAAACACAGAATTCTCAAACGGGCAAACCCACAAACTGAGAACTCACAAACGGGGAACACACAAACCGAGAACTCACAAAAGGGGAATGCACAAACTGGAAAACTGACAAACTGAGGAACACACAACCTGAGAATTCTCAAACGGGGAACGCACAAACTGTACAACAAACAAACTGAGGAAGACACAACCTGAGATCTCTAAAACTGAGGAACACAAAACCTGCAGAACTCACAAACTGGGGAACGCAAAAACTGGAGAACACAAAAACTGGAAAACACACAAACTGGGGAACACACAAACTGAGAATTCACAAACTGGGGAACACACAAACTGAGAATTTTCAAACTGGGTAACACACAACCCGTGAATTCTCTAACTGGGGAAAACACAAGCTGAGAATTGACAAACTGGGGTACACAAAACCTGAGAACTCACAAACTGGGGAACACACAACCTGAGATCTCTCAAACTGGGGAAAACACAACCTGGAGAACTCACAAACTGGGGAACACACAGCCTCAGAACTCACAAACTGGGGAACCCACAGCCTGAGAACTCTCAAACTGGGGAACACAGACTGAGAACTCACAATCTGGAGAACACACAAACTGGAGAACACACAAATTGGAGAACACACAAATTGGAGAACACACAAACTGAGAATTCTCACACTGGGGAACACACAAACTGAGAATTTTCAAACTGGGGAAAACACAAGCTGAGAATTGACAAACTGGGGAAAACACAAGCTGAGAATTGACAAACTGGGGAACACACAACCTGAGAATTCACAAACTGGAGAACACACAAACTGAGAACTCACAAACTGGGGAACACACAACCTGGAGAACTCACAAACTGGGGAACACACAACCTGGAGAACACACAAACTGGCGAACACACAAACACAGAATTCTCAAACGGGCAAACCCACAAACTGAGAACTCACAAACGGGGAACACACAAACCGAGAACTCACAAATGGGGAATGCACAAACTGGAAAACTGACAAACTGAGGAACACACAACCTGAGAATTCTCAAACGGGGAACGCACAAACTGTACAACAAACAAACTGAGGAAGACACAACCTGAGATCTCTAAAACTGAGGAACACAAAACTTGCGGAACTCACAAACTGGGGAACGCAAAAACTGGAGAACACAAAAACTGGAAAACACACAAACTGGGGAACACACACACTGAGAATTCACAAACTGGGGAACACACAAACTGAGAATTTTCAAACTGGGTAACACACAACCCGTGAATTCTCTAATTGGGGAAAACACAAGCTGAGAATTGACAAACTGGGGTACACAAAACCTGAGAACACACAAACTGGGGAACACACAACCTGAGATCTCTCAAACTGGGGAACCCACAGCCTGAGAACTCTCAAACTGGGGAACACAGACTGAGAACTCACAATCTGGAGAACACACAAACTGGAGAACACACAAATTGGAGAACACACAAATTGGAGAACACACAAACTGAGAATTCTCACACTGGGGAACACACAAACTGAGAATTGACAAACTGGGGAACACACAACCTGAGAATTCACAAGCTGGGGAACACACAATCTGGAGAACACACAAACTGGGGAACACACAACCTGAGATCTCTCAAACTGGGGAACATACAACCTGGAAAAATCACAAACAGGGGAAAACAAAACCTGGAGAACTCACAAACTGGGGAAAACACATACACTGAATTCTCAAACGGGGAACACACAAACTGAGAACTCACAAACGGGGAACACACAAACTGAGAACTCGCAAACGGGCAAGACACAACCCGAGAACTCACAAAATTGGGATCATTCAATCTGAGAATTCTCAAACGGAAAACACACAAAGTGAGAATTCTCAAACTGGAGAACTCAAAAACTGGGCAACACACAACCTGGAGAACTCACAACCTGGTGAACACGCAAACTGGGGAACACACCAACTGAGAATTCTCAAACTGCGTAACTCACAAACAGGGGAATACACAAACAGATAATTCTCAAACTGGGGAACACAGAGACTAAGAACTCACAAACTGGGGAACACACAGCCTGAGAACTCTCAAACTGGGGAACACACAGACTGAGAACACACAATCTGGAGAACACAAAAACTGGAAA
Source organism: Hypanus sabinus (assembly GCF_030144855.1). Classification (NCBI taxonomy): domain Eukaryota; kingdom Metazoa; phylum Chordata; class Chondrichthyes; order Myliobatiformes; family Dasyatidae; genus Hypanus; species Hypanus sabinus. Next base: position 327,570 of record NW_026781352.1, read on the forward strand.
ACACACAAACTGGGGAACACACAAACTGGGGAACATACAACCTGAGCATTCGAAAACTGGGGAACACACAAACTGAGAACACACAATCTGGAGAACACAAAAACTGGAGAACACAAAAACTGGAAAACACACAAACTGGGGAACACACAAACTGAGAATTCTCTAACTGGGGAAAACACAAGCTGAGAATTGACAAACTGGGGTACACACAACCTGAGAACACACAAACTGGGGAAGACACAACCTGAGATCTATCAAACTGGGGAAAACACAACCTGGAGAACTCACAAACTGGGGAACACACAGCCTCAGAACTCACAAACTGGGGAACCCACAACCCGTGAATTCTCTAACTGGGGAAAACACAAGCTGAGAATTGACAAACTGGGGAACACACAACCTGAGAATTCAAAAGCTGGGGAACACACAATCTGGAGAACTCACAAACTGGGGAAAACACAAACTTCGAATTCTCAAACGGGCAAGACACAACCCGAGAACTCACAAACTTGGGATCATACAACCTGAGAATTCTCAAACGGGGAACACACAAAAACAGAACTCTCAAACGGGGAACACACAAACTGAGAACTCACAAACGGGGAATGCACAAACTGGAAAACTGACAAACTGAGGAACACACAACCTGAGAATTCTCAAACGGGGAACGCACAACCTGGAGACCTCACAAACTGGAGAACACACAAACTGAGAACTCACAAACTGGGGAACACACAACCTGGAGAACTCACAAACTGGGGAACACACAACCTGGAGAACACACAAACTGGCGAACACACAAACACAGAATTCTCAAACGGGCAAACCCACAAACTGAGAACTCACAAACGGGGAACACACAAACCGAGAACTCACAAATGGGGAATGCACAAACTGGAAAACTGACAAACTGAGGAACACACAACCTGAGAATTCTCAAACGGGGAACGCACAAACTGTACAACAAACAAACTGAGGAAGACACAACCTGAGATCTCTAAAACTGAGGAACACAAAACCTGCAGAACTCACAAACTGGGGAACACAAAAACTGGAAAACACACAAACTGGGGAACACACAAACTGAGAATTCACAAACTGGGGAACACACAAACTGAGAATTTTCAAACTGGGTAACACACAACCCGTGAATTCTCTAACTGGGGAAAACACAAGCTGAGAATTGACAAACTGGGGTACACAAAACCTGAGAACACACAAACTGGGGAACACACAACCTGAGATCTCTCAAACTGGGGAAAACACAACCTGGAGAACTCACAAACTGGGGAACACACAGCCTCAGAACTCACAAACTGGGGAACCCACAGCCTGAGAACTCTCAAACTGGGGAACACACACTGAGAACTCACAATCTGGAGAACACACAAACTGGAGAACACACAAATTGGAGAACACACAAATTGGAGAACACACAAACTGAGAATTCTCAAACTGGGGAACACACAAACTGAGAATTTTCAAACTGGGGAAAACACAAGCTGAGAATTGACAAACTGGGGAAAACACAAGCTGAGAATTGACAAACTGGGGAACACACAACCTGAGAATTCACAAGCTGGGGAACATACAACCTGGAAAAATCACAAACAGGGGAAAACAAAACCTGGAGAACTGACAAACTGGGGAAAACACATACACTGAATTCTCAAACGGGGAACACACAAACTGAGAACTCACAAACGGGGAACACACAAACTGAGAACTCGCAAACGCCAAGACACAACCCGAGAACTCACAAACTTGGGATCATACAATCTGAGAATTCTCAAACGGAAAACACACAAAGTGAGAATTCTCAAACTGCGTAACTCACAAACTGAGGAAAACACAAACTGAGAATTCTCAAACAGGGGAACACACAAGCTGGAGAACTCTCAAACTGGAGAACTCAAAAAGTGGGCAACACACAACCTGGAGAACTCACAACCTGGTGAACACACAAACTGGGGAACACACAAACTGGGAATTCTCAAACTGCGTAACTCACAAACAGGGGAATACACAAACAGATAATTCTCAAACTGGGGAACACAGAGACTAAGAACTCACAAACTGGGGAACACACAGCCTGAGAACTCTCAAACTGGGGAACACACAGACTGAGAACACACAATCTGGAGAACACAAAAACTGGAGAACACAAAAACTGGAAAACACACAAACTGGGGAACACATAAACTGGGGAACACACAAACTGGGGAACACACAAACTGAGAATTCACAAACTGGGGAACACACAAACTGAGAATTTTCAAACTGGGTAACACACAACCCGTGAATTCTCTAACTGGGGAAAACACAAGCTGAGAATTGACAAACTGGGGTACACAAAACCTGAGAACACACAAACTGGGGAACACACAACCTGAGATCTCTCAAACTGGGGAAAACACAACCTGGAGAACTCACAAACTGGGGAACACACAGCCTCAGAACTCACAAACTGGGGAACCCACAGCCTGAGAACTCTCAAACTGGGGAACACAGACTGAGAACTCACAATCTGGAGAACACACAAACTGGAGAACACACAAATTGGAGAACACACAAACTAAGAACTCACAAACTGGGGAACACACAACCTGGAAAACTCACAAACTGGGGAACACACAACCTGGAGAACTCACAAACTGGGGAACACACAGCCTCAGAACTCACAAACTGGGGAACCCACAGCCTGAGAACTCTCAAACTGGGGAACACAGACTGAGAACTCACAATCTGGAGAACACACAAACTGGAGAACACACAAACTGAGGTACACAAAACCTGAGAACACACAAACTGGGGAACACACAACCTGGAGAACTCACAAACTGGGGAACACACAGCCTCAGAACTCACAAACTGGGGAACCCAGAGCCTGAGAACTCTCAAACTGGGGAACACAGACTGAGAACTCACAATCTGGAGAACACACAAACTGGAGAACACACAAATTGGAGAACACACAAATTGGAGAACACACAAACTGAGAATTCTCAAACTGGGGAACACACAACCTGAGATCTCTCAAACTGGGGAACATACAACCTGGAAAAATCACAAACAGGGGAAAACAAAACCTGGAGAACTGACAAACTGGGGAAAACACATACACTGAACTCACAAACGGGGAACACACAAACTGAGAACTCGCAAACGCCAAGACACAACCCGAGAACTCACAAACTTGGGATCATACAATCTGAGAATTCTCAAACGGAAAACACACAAAGTGAGAATTCTCAAACTGCGTAACTCACAAACTGGGGAAAACACAAACTGAGAATTCTCAAACAGGGGAACACACAAGCTGGAGAACTCTCAAACTGGAGAACTCAAAAAGTGGGCAACACACAACCTGGAGAACTCACAACCTGGTGAACACATAAACTGGGGAACACACAAACTGGGGAACACACAAACTGGGGAACACACCAACTGAGAATTCTCAAACTGCGTAACTCACAAACAGGGGAATACACAAACAGATAATTCTCAAACTGGGGAACACAGAGACTAAGAACTCACAAACTGGGGAACACACAGCCTGAGAACTCTCAAACTGGGGAACACACAGACTGAGAACACACAATCTGGAGAACACAAAAACTGGAGAACACAAAAACTGGAAAACACACAAACTGGGGAACACACAAACTGAGAATTTTCAAACTGGGTAACACACAACCCGTGAATTCTCTAACTGGGGAAAACACAAGCTGAGAATTGACAAACTGGGGTAAACAAAACCTGAGAACACACAAACTGGGGAACACACAACCTGAGATCTCTCAAACTGGGGAAAACACAACCTGGAGAACTCACAAACTGGGGAACACACAGCCTCAGAACTCACAAACTGGGGAACCCACAGCCTGAGAACTCTCAAACTGGGGAACACAGACTGAGAACTCACAATCTGGAGAACACACAAACTGGAGAACACACAAATTGGAGAACACACAAACTGAGAATTCTCAAACTGGGGAACACACAAACTGAGAATTTTCAAACTGGGGAAAACACAAGCTGAGAATTGACAAACTGGGGAAAACACAAGCTGAGAATTGACAAACTGGGGAACACACAACCTGAGAATTCACAAGCTGGGGAACACACAATCTGGAGAACACACAAACTGGGGAACACACAACCTGAGATCTCTCAAACTGGGGAACATACAACCTGGAAAAATCACAAACAGGGGAAAACAAAACCTGGAGAACTGACAAACTGGGGAAAACACATACACTGAATTCTCAAACGGGGAACACACAAACTGAGAACTCACAAACGGGGAACACACAAACTGAGAACTCGCAAACGCCAAGACACAACCCGAGAACTCACAAACTTGGGATCATACAATCTGAGAATTCTCAAACGGAAAACACACAAAGTGAGAATTCTCAAACTGCGTAACTCACAAACTGGGGAAAACACAAACTGAGAATTCTCAAACAGGGGAACACACAAGCTGGAGAACTCTCAAACTGGAGAACTCAAAAAGTGGGCAACACACAACCTGGAGAACTCACAACCTGGTGAACACATAAACTGGGGAACACACAAACTGGGGAACACACAAACTGGGGAACACACCAACTGAGAATTCTCAAACTGCGTAACTCACAAACAGGGGAATACACAAACAGATAATTCTCAAACTGGGGAACACAGAGACTAAGAACTCACAAACTGGGGAACACACAGCCTGAGAACTCTCAAACTGGGGAACACACAGACTGAGAACACACAATCTGGAGAACACAAAAACTGGAAAACACACAAACTGGGGAACACACAAACTGGGGAACATACAACCTGAGCATTCGAAAACTGGGGAACACACAAACTGAGAACACACAAACTGGGGAACACACAAACTGAGAATTCTCTAACTGGGGAAAACACAAGCTGAGAATTGACAAACTGGGGTACACACAACCTGAGAACACACAAACTGGGGAAGACACAACCTGAGATATATCAAACTGGGGAAAACACAACCTGGAGAACTCACAAACTGGGGAACCCACAGCCTCAGAACTCACAAACTGGGGAACCCACAACCCGTGAATTCTCTAACTGGGGCAAACACAAGCTGAGAATTGACAAACTGGGGAACACACAACTTGAGCATTCGCAAACTGGGGAACACACAAACTGGGGAACACACAGCCTCAGAACTCACAAACTGGGGAACCCACAGCCTGAGAACTCTCAAACTGGGGAACACAGACTGAGAACTCACAATCTGGAGAACACACAAACTGGAGAACACACAAATTGGAGAACACACAAACTGAGAATTCTCAAACTGGGGAACACACAAACTGAGAATTTTCAAACTGGGGAAAACACAAGCTGAGAATTGACAAACTGGGGAAAACACAAGCTGAGAATTGACAAACTGGGGAACACACAACCTGAGAATTCACAAGCTGGGGAACACACAATCTGGAGAACACACAAACTGGGGAACACACAACCTGAGATCTCTCAAACTGGGGAACATACAACCTGGAAAAATCACAAACAGGGGAAAACAAAACCTGGAGAACTGACAAACTGGGGAAAACACATACACTGAATTCTCAAACGGGGAACACACAAACTGAGAACTCACAAACGGGGAACACACAAACTGAGAACTCGCAAACGCCAAGACACAACCCGAGAACTCACAAACTTGGGATCATACAATCTGAGAATTCTCAAACGGAAAACACACAAAGTGAGAATTCTCAAACTGCGTAACTCACAAACTGGGGAAAACACAAACTGAGAATTCTCAAACAGGGGAACACACAAGCTGGAGAACTCTCAAACTGGAGAACTCAAAAAGTGGGCAACACACAACCTGGAGAACTCACAACCTGGTGAACACATAAACTGGGGAACACACAAACTGGGGAACACACAAACTGGGGAACACACCAACTGAGAATTCTCAAACTGCGTAACTCACAAACAGGGGAATACACAAACAGATAATTCTCAAACTGGGGAACACAGAGACTAAGAACTCACAAACTGGGGAACACACAGCCTGAGAACTCTCAAACTGGGGAACACACAGACTGAGAACACACAATCTGGAGAACACAAAAACTGGAAAACACACAAACTGGGGAACACACAAACTGGGGAACATACAACCTGAGCATTCGAAAACTGGGGAACACACAAACTGAGAACACACAAACTGGGGAACACACAAACTGAGAATTCTCTAACTGGGGAAAACACAAGCTGAGAATTGACAAACTGGGGTACACACAACCTGAGAACACACAAACTGGGGAAGACACAACCTGAGATATATCAAACTGGGGAAAACACAACCTGGAGAACTCACAAACTGGGGAACCCACAGCCTCAGAACTCACAAACTGGGGAACCCACAACCCGTGAATTCTCTAACTGGGGCAAACACAAGCTGAGAATTGACAAACTGGGGAACACACAACTTGAGCATTCGCAAACTGGGGAACACACAAACTGGGGAACACACAACCTGAGAACTCAGAAACTGGGGAACACACAAACTGAGAACTCACAAACTGGAGATCAAACAAGCTGAGAATTCAAACTGGGGAACACACAGCCTGGAGAACTCTCAAACTGGGGAAAACACAGACTGAGAACTCAAAAAACTGGGGAACACAAAAACTGGAAAACACACAAACTGGGGAACACACAAACTGAGAATTCACAAACTGGGGAACACACAAACTGAGAATTTCCAAACTGGTTAACACACAACCCGTGAATTCTCTAACTGGGGAAAACACAAGCTGAGAATTGACAAACTGGGGTACACACAACCTGAGAACTCACAATCTGGGGAAGACACAACCTGAGATCTATCAAACTGGGGAAAACACAACCTGGAGAACTCACAAACTGGGGAACACACAGCCTCAGAACTCACAAACTGGGGAACCCACAGTCTGAGAACTCTCAAACTGGGGAACACAGACTGAGAACTCACAATCTGGAGAACACACAAACTGGAGAACACACAAACTGAGAATTCTCACACTGGGGAACACACAAACTGAGAATTTTCAAACTGCGTAACTCACAAACTGGGGAACACAAAAACTGGAAAACACACAAACTGGGGAACACACAAACTGAGAATTCACAAACTGGGGAACACACAAACTGAGAATTTTCAAACTGGGTAACACACAACCCGTGAATTCTCTAACTGGGGAAAACACAAGCTGAGAATTGACAAACTGGGGTACACAAAACCTGAGAACACACAAACTGGGGAACACACAACCTGAGATCTCTCAAACTGGGGAAAACACAACCTGGAGAACTCACAAACTGGGGAACACACAGCCTCAGAACTCACAAACTGGGGAACCCACAGCCTGAGAACTCTCAAACTGGGGAACACACACTGAGAACTCACAATCTGGAGAACACACAAACTGGAGAACACACAAATTGGAGAACACACAAATTGGAGAACACACAAACTGAGAATTCTCAAACTGGGGAACACACAAACTGAGAATTTTCAAACTGGGGAAAACACAAGCTGAGAATTGACAAACTGGGGAAAACACAAGCTGAGAATTGACAAACTGGGGAACACACAACCTGAGAATTCACAAGCTGGGGAACACACAATCTGGAGAACACACAAACTGGGGAACACACAACCTGAGATCTCTCAAACTGGGGAACATACAACCTGGAAAAATCACAAACAGGGGAAAACAAAACCTGGAGAACTGACAAACTGGGGAAAACACATACACTGAATTCTCAAACGGGGAACACACAAACTGAGAACTCACAAACGGGGAACACACAAACTGAGAACTCGCAAACGCCAAGACACAACCCGAGAACTCACAAACTTGGGATCATACAATCTGAGAATTCTCAAACGGAAAACACACAAAGTGAGAATTCTCAAACTGCGTAACTCACAAACTGGGGAAAACACAAACTGAGAATTCTCAAACAGGGGAACACACAAGCTGGAGAACTCTCAAACTGGAGAACTCAAAAAGTGGGCAACACACAACCTGGAGAACTCACAACCTGGTGAACACATAAACTGGGGAACACACAAACTGGGGAACACACAAACTGGGGAACACACCAACTGAGAATTCTCAAACTGCGTAACTCACAAACAGGGGAATACACAAACAGATAATTCTCAAACTGGGGAACACAGAGACTAAGAACTCACAAACTGGGGAACACACAGCCTGAGAACTCTCAAACTGGGGAACACACAGACTGAGAACACACAATCTGGAGAACACAAAAACTGGAGAACACAAAAACTGGAAAACACACAAACTGGGGAACACACAAACTGAGAATTTTCAAACTGGGTAACACACAACCCGTGAATTCTCTAACTGGGGAAAACACAAGCTGAGAATTGACAAACTGGGGTAAACAAAACCTGAGAACACACAAACTGGGGAACACACAACCTGAGATCTCTCAAACTGGGGAAAACACAACCTGGAGAACTCACAAACTGGGGAACACACAGCCTCAGAACTCACAAACTGGGGAACCCACAGCCTGAGAACTCTCAAACTGGGGAACACAGACTGAGAACTCACAATCTGGAGAACACACAAACTGGAGAACACACAAATTGGAGAACACACAAATTGGAGAACACACAAACTGAGAATTCTCAAACTGGGGAACACACAAACTGAGAATTTTCAAACTGGGGAAAACACAAGCTGAGAATTGACAAACTGGGGAAAACACAAGCTGAGAATTGACAAACTGGGGAACACACAACCTGAGAATTCACAAGCTGGGGAACACACAATCTGGAGAACACACAAACTGGGGAACACACAACCTGAGATCTCTCAAACTGGGGAACATACAACCTGGAAAAATCACAAACAGGGGAAAACAAAACCTGGAGAACTGACAAACTGGGGAAAACACATACACTGAATTCTCAAACGGGGAACACACAAACTGAGAACTCACAAACGGGGAACACACAAACTGAGAACTCGCAAACGCCAAGACACAACCCGAGAACTCACAAACTTGGGATCATACAATCTGAGAATTCTCAAACGGAAAACACACAAAGTGAGAATTCTCAAACTGCGTAACTCACAAACTGGGGAAAACACAAACTGAGAATTCTCAAACAGGGGAACACACAAGCTGGAGAACTCTCAAACTGGAGAACTCAAAAAGTGGGCAACACACAACCTGGAGAACTCACAACCTGGTGAACACATAAACTGGGGAACACACAAACTGGGGAACACACAAACTGGGGAACACACCAACTGAGAATTCTCAAACTGCGTAACTCACAAACAGGGGAATACACAAACAGATAATTCTCAAACTGGGGAACACAGAGACTAAGAACTCACAAACTGGGGAACACACAGCCTGAGAACTCTCAAACTGGGGAACACACAGACTGAGAACACACAATCTGGAGAACACAAAAACTGGAAAACACACAAACTGGGGAACACACAAACTGGGGAACATACAACCTGAGCATTCGAAAACTGGGGAACACACAAACTGAGAACACACAAACTGGGGAACACACAAACTGAGAATTCTCTAACTGGGGAAAACACAAGCTGAGAATTGACAAACTGGGGTACACACAACCTGAGAACACACAAACTGGGGAAGACACAACCTGAGATATATCAAACTGGGGAAAACACAACCTGGAGAACTCACAAACTGGGGAACCCACAGCCTCAGAACTCACAAACTGGGGAACCCACAACCCGTGAATTCTCTAACTGGGGCAAACACAAGCTGAGAATTGACAAACTGGGGAACACACAACTTGAGCATTCGCAAACTGGGGAACACACAAACTGGGGAACACACAACCTGAGAACTCAGAAACTGGGGAACACACAAACTGAGAACTCACAAACTGGAGATCAAACAAGCTGAGAATTCAAACTGGGGAACACACAGCCTGGAGAACTCTCAAACTGGGGAAAACACAGACTGAGAACTCAAAAAACTGGGGAACACAAAAACTGGAAAACACACAAACTGGGGAACACACAAACTGAGAATTCACAAACTGGGGAACACACAAACTGAGAATTTCCAAACTGGTTAACACACAACCCGTGAATTCTCTAACTGGGGAAAACACAAGCTGAGAATTGACAAACTGGGGTACACACAACCTGAGAACTCACAATCTGGGGAAGACACAACCTGAGATCTATCAAACTGGGGAAAACACAACCTGGAGAACTCACAAACTGGGGAACACACAGCCTCAGAACTCACAAACTGGGGAACCCACAGTCTGAGAACTCTCAAACTGGGGAACACAGACTGAGAACTCACAATCTGGAGAACACACAAACTGGAGAACACACAAACTGAGAATTCTCACACTGGGGAACACACAAACTGAGAATTTTCAAACTGCGTAACTCACAAACTGGGGAACACAAAAACTGGAAAACACACAAACTGGGGAACACACAAACTGAGAATTCACAAACTGGGGAACACACAAACTGAGAATTTTCAAACTGGGTAACACACAACCCGTGAATTCTCTAACTGGGGAAAACACAAGCTGAGAATTGACAAACTGGGGTACACAAAACCTGAGAACACACAAACTGGGGAACACACAACCTGAGATCTCTCAAACTGGGGAAAACACAACCTGGAGAACTCACAAACTGGGGAACACACAGCCTCAGAACTCACAAACTGGGGAACCCACAGCCTGAGAACTCTCAAACTGGGGAACACACACTGAGAACTCACAATCTGGAGAACACACAAACTGGAGAACACACAAATTGGAGAACACACAAATTGGAGAACACACAAACTGAGAATTCTCAAACTGGGGAACACACAAACTGAGAATTTTCAAACTGGGGAAAACACAAGCTGAGAATTGACAAACTGGGGAAAACACAAGCTGAGAATTGACAAACTGGGGAACACACAACCTGAGAATTCACAAGCTGGGGAACACACAATCTGGAGAACACACAAACTGGGGAACACACAACCTGAGATCTCTCAAACTGGGGAACATACAACCTGGAAAAATCACAAACAGGGGAAAACAAAACCTGGAGAACTGACAAACTGGGGAAAACACATACACTGAATTCTCAAACGGGGAACACACAAACTGAGAACTCACAAACGGGGAACACACAAACTGAGAACTCGCAAACGCCAAGACACAACCCGAGAACTCACAAACTTGGGATCATACAATCTGAGAATTCTCAAACGGAAAACACACAAAGTGAGAATTCTCAAACTGCGTAACTCACAAACTGGGGAAAACACAAACTGAGAATTCTCAAACAGGGGAACACACAAGCTGGAGAACTCTCAAACTGGAGAACTCAAAAAGTGGGCAACACACAACCTGGAGAACTCACAACCTGGTGAACACATAAACTGGGGAACACACAAACTGGGGAACACACAAACTGGGGAACACACCAACTGAGAATTCTCAAACTGCGTAACTCACAAACAGGGGAATACACAAACAGATAATTCTCAAACTGGGGAACACAGAGACTAAGAACTCACAAACTGGGGAACACACAGCCTGAGAACTCTCAAACTGGGGAACACACAGACTGAGAACACACAATCTGGAGAACACAAAAACTGGAAAACACACAAACTGGGGAACACACAAACTGGGGAACATACAACCTGAGCATTCGAAAACTGGGGAACACACAAACTGAGAACACACAAACTGGGGAACACACAAACTGAGAATTCTCTAACTGGGGAAAACACAAGCTGAGAATTGACAAACTGGGGTACACACAACCTGAGAACACACAAACTGGGGAAGACACAACCTGAGATATATCAAACTGGGGAAAACACAACCTGGAGAACTCACAAACTGGGGAACCCACAGCCTCAGAACTCACAAACTGGGGAACCCACAACCCGTGAATTCTCTAACTGGGGCAAACACAAGCTGAGAATTGACAAACTGGGGAACACACAACTTGAGCATTCGCAAACTGGGGAACACACAAACTGGGGAACACACAACCTGAGAACTCAGAAACTGGGGAACACACAAACTGAGAACTCACAAACTGGAGATCAAACAAGCTGAGAATTCAAACTGGGGAACACACAGCCTGGAGAACTCTCAAACTGGGGAAAACACAGACTGAGAACTCAAAAAACTGGGGAACACAAAAACTGGAAAACACACAAACTGGGGAACACACAAACTGAGAATTCACAAACTGGGGAACACACAAACTGAGAATTTCCAAACTGGTTAACACACAACCCGTGAATTCTCTAACTGGGGAAAACACAAGCTGAGAATTGACAAACTGGGGTACACACAACCTGAGAACTCACAATCTGGGGAAGACACAACCTGAGATCTATCAAACTGGGGAAAACACAACCTGGAGAACTCACAAACTGGGGAACACACAGCCTCAGAACTCACAAACTGGGGAACCCACAGTCTGAGAACTCTCAAACTGGGGAACACAGACTGAGAACTCACAATCTGGAGAACACACAAACTGGAGAACACACAAACTGAGAATTCTCACACTGGGGAACACACAAACTGAGAATTTTCAAACTGCGTAACTCACAAACTGGGGAAAACATAAACTGAGAATTCTCAAACTGGGGAACACACAAACTGAGAAATCACAAACTGGGGAACACACAATCTGGAGTACTCTCAAACTGGGTAACACACAACCCGTGAATTCTCTAACTGGGGAAAACACAAGCTGAGAATTGACAAACTGGGGAACACGCAACCTGAGAATTCAAAAGCTGGGGAACACACAATCTGGAGAACTCACAAACTGGGGAAAACACAAACTTCGAATTCTCAAACGGGCAAGACACAACCCGAGAACTCACAAACTTGGGATCATACAACCTGAGAATTCTCAAACGGGGAACACACAAAGTGAGAATTCTCAAACTGGAGAACTCAAAAACTGGGCAACACACAACCTGGAGAACTCACAACCTGGTGAACACACAAACTGGGGAACACACCAACTGAGAATTCTCAAACTGCGTAACTCACAAACAGGGGAATACACAAACAGATAATTCTCAAACTGGGGAACACAGAGACTAAGAACTCACAAACTGGGGAACACACAGCCTGAGAACTCTCAAACTGGGGAACACACAGACTGAGAACACACAATCTGGAGAACACAAAAACTGGAAAACACACAAACTGGGGAACACACAAACTGGGGAACATACAACCTGAGCATTCGAAAACTGGGGAACACACAAACTGAGAATTTTCAAACTGCGTAACTCACAAACTGGGGAACACAAAAACTGGAAAACACACAAACTGGGGAACACACAAACTGAGAATTCACAAACTGGGGAACACACAAACTGAGAATTTTCAAACTGGGTAACACACAACCCGTGAATTCTCTAACTGGGGAAAACACAAGCTGAGAATTGACAAACTGGGGTACACAAAACCTGAGAACACACAAACTGGGGAACACACAACCTGAGATCTCTCAAACTGGGGAAAACACAACCTGGAGAACTCACAAACTGGGGAACACACAGCCTCAGAACTCACAAACTGGGGAACCCACAGCCTGAGAACTCTCAAACTGGGGAACACACACTGAGAACTCACAATCTGGAGAACACACAAACTGGAGAACACACAAATTGGAGAACACACAAATTGGAGAACACACAAACTGAGAATTCTCAAACTGGGGAACACACAAACTGAGAATTTTCAAACTGGGGAAAACACAAGCTGAGAATTGACAAACTGGGGAAAACACAAGCTGAGAATTGACAAACTGGGGAACACACAACCTGAGAATTCACAAGCTGGGGAACACACAATCTGGAGAACACACAAACTGGGGAACACACAACCTGAGATCTCTCAAACTGGGGAACATACAACCTGGAAAAATCACAAACAGGGGAAAACAAAACCTGGAGAACTGACAAACTGGGGAAAACACATACACTGAATTCTCAAACGGGGAACACACAAACTGAGAACTCACAAACGGGGAACACACAAACTGAGAACTCGCAAACGCCAAGACACAACCCGAGAACTCACAAACTTGGGATCATACAATCTGAGAATTCTCAAACGGAAAACACACAAAGTGAGAATTCTCAAACTGCGTAACTCACAAACTGGGGAAAACACAAACTGAGAATTCTCAAACAGGGGAACACACAAGCTGGAGAACTCTCAAACTGGAGAACTCAAAAAGTGGGCAACACACAACCTGGAGAACTCACAACCTGGTGAACACATAAACTGGGGAACACACAAACTGGGGAACACACAAACTGGGGAACACACCAACTGAGAATTCTCAAACTGCGTAACTCACAAACAGGGGAATACACAAACAGATAATTCTCAAACTGGGGAACACAGAGACTAAGAACTCACAAACTGGGGAACACACAGCCTGAGAACTCTCAAACTGGGGAACACACAGACTGAGAACACACAATCTGGAGAACACAAAAACTGGAGAACACAAAAACTGGAAAACACACAAACTGGGGAACACACAAACTGAGAATTTTCAAACTGGGTAACACACAACCCGTGAATTCTCTAACTGGGGAAAACACAAGCTGAGAATTGACAAACTGGGGTAAACAAAACCTGAGAACACACAAACTGGGGAACACACAACCTGAGATCTCTCAAACTGGGGAAAACACAACCTGGAGAACTCACAAACTGGGGAACACACAGCCTCAGAACTCACAAACTGGGGAACCCACAGCCTGAGAACTCTCAAACTGGGGAACACAGACTGAGAACTCACAATCTGGAGAACACACAAACTGGAGAACACACAAATTGGAGAACACACAAATTGGAGAACACACAAACTGAGAATTCTCAAACTGGGGAACACACAGACTGAGAACACACAATCTGGAGAACACAAAAACTGGAAAACACACAAACTGGGGAACACACAAACTGGGGAACATACAACCTGAGCATTCGAAAACTGGGGAACACACAAACTGAGAACACACAAACTGGGGAACACACAAACTGAGAATTCTCTAACTGGGGAAAACACAAGCTGAGAATTGACAAACTGGGGTACACACAACCTGAGAACACACAAACTGGGGAAGACACAACCTGAGATATATCAAACTGGGGAAAACACAACCTGGAGAACTCACAAACTGGGGAACCCACAGCCTCAGAACTCACAAACTGGGGAACCCACAACCCGTGAATTCTCTAACTGGGGCAAACACAAGCTGAGAATTGACAAACTGGGGAACACACAACTTGAGCATTCGCAAACTGGGGAACACACAAACTGGGGAACACACAACCTGAGAACTCAGAAACTGGGGAACACACAAACTGAGAACTCACAAACTGGAGATCAAACAAGCTGAGAATTCAAACTGGGGAACACACAGCCTGGAGAACTCTCAAACTGGGGAAAACACAGACTGAGAACTCAAAAAACTGGGGAACACAAAAACTGGAAAACACACAAACTGGGGAACACACAAACTGAGAATTCACAAACTGGGGAACACACAAACTGAGAATTTCCAAACTGGTTAACACACAACCCGTGAATTCTCTAACTGGGGAAAACACAAGCTGAGAATTGACAAACTGGGGTACACACAACCTGAGAACTCACAATCTGGGGAAGACACAACCTGAGATCTATCAAACTGGGGAAAACACAACCTGGAGAACTCACAAACTGGGGAACACACAGCCTCAGAACTCACAAACTGGGGAACCCACAGTCTGAGAACTCTCAAACTGGGGAACACAGACTGAGAACTCACAATCTGGAGAACACACAAACTGGAGAACACACAAACTGAGAATTCTCACACTGGGGAACACACAAACTGAGAATTTTCAAACTGCGTAACTCACAAACTGGGGAACACAAAAACTGGAAAACACACAAACTGGGGAACACACAAACTGAGAATTCACAAACTGGGGAACACACAAACTGAGAATTTTCAAACTGGGTAACACACAACCCGTGAATTCTCTAACTGGGGAAAACACAAGCTGAGAATTGACAAACTGGGGTACACAAAACCTGAGAACACACAAACTGGGGAACACACAACCTGAGATCTCTCAAACTGGGGAAAACACAACCTGGAGAACTCACAAACTGGGGAACACACAGCCTCAGAACTCACAAACTGGGGAACCCACAGCCTGAGAACTCTCAAACTGGGGAACACACACTGAGAACTCACAATCTGGAGAACACACAAACTGGAGAACACACAAATTGGAGAACACACAAATTGGAGAACACACAAACTGAGAATTCTCAAACTGGGGAACACACAAACTGAGAATTTTCAAACTGGGGAAAACACAAGCTGAGAATTGACAAACTGGGGAAAACACAAGCTGAGAATTGACAAACTGGGGAACACACAACCTGAGAATTCACAAGCTGGGGAACACACAATCTGGAGAACACACAAACTGGGGAACACACAACCTGAGATCTCTCAAACTGGGGAACATACAACCTGGAAAAATCACAAACAGGGGAAAACAAAACCTGGAGAACTGACAAACTGGGGAAAACACATACACTGAATTCTCAAACGGGGAACACACAAACTGAGAACTCACAAACGGGGAACACACAAACTGAGAACTCGCAAACGCCAAGACACAACCCGAGAACTCACAAACTTGGGATCATACAATCTGAGAATTCTCAAACGGAAAACACACAAAGTGAGAATTCTCAAACTGCGTAACTCACAAACTGGGGAAAACACAAACTGAGAATTCTCAAACAGGGGAACACACAAGCTGGAGAACTCTCAAACTGGAGAACTCAAAAAGTGGGCAACACACAACCTGGAGAACTCACAACCTGGTGAACACATAAACTGGGGAACACACAAACTGGGGAACACACAAACTGGGGAACACACCAACTGAGAATTCTCAAACTGCGTAACTCACAAACAGGGGAATACACAAACAGATAATTCTCAAACTGGGGAACACAGAGACTAAGAACTCACAAACTGGGGAACACACAGCCTGAGAACTCTCAAACTGGGGAACACACAGACTGAGAACACACAATCTGGAGAACACAAAAACTGGAAAACACACAAACTGGGGAACACACAAACTGGGGAACATACAACCTGAGCATTCGAAAACTGGGGAACACACAAACTGAGAACACACAAACTGGGGAACACACAAACTGAGAATTCTCTAACTGGGGAAAACACAAGCTGAGAATTGACAAACTGGGGTACACACAACCTGAGAACACACAAACTGGGGAAGACACAACCTGAGATATATCAAACTGGGGAAAACACAACCTGGAGAACTCACAAACTGGGGAACCCACAGCCTCAGAACTCACAAACTGGGGAACCCACAACCCGTGAATTCTCTAACTGGGGCAAACACAAGCTGAGAATTGACAAACTGGGGAACACACAACTTGAGCATTCGCAAACTGGGGAACACACAAACTGGGGAACACACAACCTGAGAACTCAGAAACTGGGGAACACACAAACTGAGAACTCACAAACTGGAGATCAAACAAGCTGAGAATTCAAACTGGGGAACACACAGCCTGGAGAACTCTCAAACTGGGGAAAACACAGACTGAGAACTCAAAAAACTGGGGAACACAAAAACTGGAAAACACACAAACTGGGGAACACACAAACTGAGAATTCACAAACTGGGGAACACACAAACTGAGAATTTCCAAACTGGTTAACACACAACCCGTGAATTCTCTAACTGGGGAAAACACAAGCTGAGAATTGACAAACTGGGGTACACACAACCTGAGAACTCACAATCTGGGGAGGACACAACCTGAGATCTATCAAACTGGGGAAAACACAACCTGGAGAACTCACAAACTGGGGAACACACAGCCTCAGAACTCACAAACTGGGGAACCCACAGTCTGAGAACTCTCAAACTGGGGAACACAGACTGAGAACTCACAATCTGGAGAACACACAAACTGGAGAACACACAAACTGAGAATTCTCACACTGGGGAACACACAAACTGAGAATTTTCAAACTGCGTAACTCACAAACTGGGGAAAACATAAACTGAGAATTCTCAAACTGGGGAACACACAAACTGAGAAATCACAAACTGGGGAACACACAATCTGGAGTACTCTCAAACTGGGTAACACACAACCCGTGAATTCTCTAACTGGGGAAAACACAAGCTGAGAATTGACAAACTGGGGAACACGCAACCTGAGAATTCAAAAGCTGGGGAACACACAATCTGGAGAACTCACAAACTGGGGAAAACACAAACTTCGAATTCTCAAACGGGCAAGACACAACCCGAGAACTCACAAACTTGGGATCATACAACCTGAGAATTCTCAAACGGGGAACACACAAAGTGAGAATTCTCAAACTGGAGAACTCAAAAACTGGGCAACACACAACCTGGAGAACTCACAACCTGGTGAACACACAAACTGGGGAACACACCAACTGAGAATTCTCAAACTGCGTAACTCACAAACAGGGGAATACACAAACAGATAATTCTCAAACTGGGGAACACAGAGACTAAGAACTCACAAACTGGGGAACACACAGCCTGAGAACTCTCAAACTGGGGAACACACAGACTGAGAACACACAATCTGGAGAACACAAAAACTGGAAAACACACAAACTGGGGAACACACAAACTGGGGAACATACAACCTGAGCATTCGAAAACTGGGGAACACACAAACTGAGAATTTTCAAACTGCGTAACTCACAAACTGGGGAACACAAAAACTGGAAAACACACAAACTGGGGAACACACAAACTGAGAATTCACAAACTGGGGAACACACAAACTGAGAATTTTCAAACTGGGTAACACACAACCCGTGAATTCTCTAACTGGGGAAAACACAAGCTGAGAATTGACAAACTGGGGTACACAAAACCTGAGAACACACAAACTGGGGAACACACAACCTGAGATCTCTCAAACTGGGGAAAACACAACCTGGAGAACTCACAAACTGGGGAACACACAGCCTCAGAACTCACAAACTGGGGAACCCACAGCCTGAGAACTCTCAAACTGGGGAACACACACTGAGAACTCACAATCTGGAGAACACACAAACTGGAGAACACACAAATTGGAGAACACACAAATTGGAGAACACACAAACTGAGAATTCTCAAACTGGGGAACACACAAACTGAGAATTTTCAAACTGGGGAAAACACAAGCTGAGAATTGACAAACTGGGGAAAACACAAGCTGAGAATTGACAAACTGGGGAACACACAACCTGAGAATTCACAAGCTGGGGAACACACAATCTGGAGAACACACAAACTGGGGAACACACAACCTGAGATCTCTCAAACTGGGGAACATACAACCTGGAAAAATCACAAACAGGGGAAAACAAAACCTGGAGAACTGACAAACTGGGGAAAACACATACACTGAATTCTCAAACGGGGAACACACAAACTGAGAACTCACAAACGGGGAACACACAAACTGAGAACTCGCAAACGCCAAGACACAACCCGAGAACTCACAAACTTGGGATCATACAATCTGAGAATTCTCAAACGGAAAACACACAAAGTGAGAATTCTCAAACTGCGTAACTCACAAACTGGGGAAAACACAAACTGAGAATTCTCAAACAGGGGAACACACAAGCTGGAGAACTCTCAAACTGGAGAACTCAAAAAGTGGGCAACACACAACCTGGAGAACTCACAACCTGGTGAACACATAAACTGGGGAACACACAAACTGGGGAACACACAAACTGGGGAACACACCAACTGAGAATTCTCAAACTGCGTAACTCACAAACAGGGGAATACACAAAAAGATAATTCTCAAACTGGGGAACACAGAGACTAAGAACTCACAAACTGGGGAACACACAGCCTGAGAACTCTCAAACTGGGGAACACACAGACTGAGAACACACAATCTGGAGAACACAAAAACTGGAAAACACACAAACTGGGGAACACACAAACTGGGGAACATACAACCTGAGCATTCGAAAACTGGGGAACACACAAACTGAGAACACACAAACTGGGGAACACACAAACTGAGAATTCTCTAACTGGGGAAAACACAAGCTGAGAATTGACAAACTGGGGTACACACAACCTGAGAACACACAAACTGGGGAAGACACAACCTGAGATATATCAAACTGGGGAAAACACAACCTGGAGAACTCACAAACTGGGGAACCCACAGCCTCAGAACTCACAAACTGGGGAACCCACAACCCGTGAATTCTCTAACTGGGGCAAACACAAGCTGAGAATTGACAAACTGGGGAACACACAACTTGAGCATTCGCAAACTGGGGAACACACAAACTGGGGAACACACAACCTGAGAACTCAGAAACTGGGGAACACACAAACTGAGAACTCACAAACTGGAGATCAAACAAGCTGAGAATTCAAACTGGGGAACACACAGCCTGGAGAACTCTCAAACTGGGGAAAACACAGACTGAGAACTCAAAAAACTGGGGAACACAAAAACTGGAAAACACACAAACTGGGGAACACACAAACTGAGAATTCACAAACTGGGGAACACACAAACTGAGAATTTCCAAACTGGTTAACACACAACCCGTGAATTCTCTAACTGGGGAAAACACAAGCTGAGAATTGACAAACTGGGGTACACACAACCTGAGAACTCACAATCTGGGGAAGACACAACCTGAGATCTATCAAACTGGGGAAAACACAACCTGGAGAACTCACAAACTGGGGAACACACAGCCTCAGAACTCACAAACTGGGGAACCCACAGTCTGAGAACTCTCAAACTGGGGAACACAGACTGAGAACTCACAATCTGGAGAACACACAAACTGGAGAACACACAAACTGAGAATTCTCACACTGGGGAACACACAAACTGAGAATTTTCAAACTGCGTAACTCACAAACTGGGGAAAACATAAACTGAGAATTCTCAAACTGGGGAACACACAAACTGAGAAATCACAAACTGGGGAACACACAATCTGGAGTACTCTCAAACTGGGTAACACACAACCCGTGAATTCTCTAACTGGGGAAAACACAAGCTGAGAATTGACAAACTGGGGAACACGCAACCTGAGAATTCAAAAGCTGGGGAACACACAATCTGGAGAACTCACAAACTGGGGAAAACACAAACTTCGAATTCTCAAACGGGCAAGACACAACCCGAGAACTCACAAACTTGGGATCATACAACCTGAGAATTCTCAAACGGGGAACACACAAAGTGAGAATTCTCAAACTGGAGAACTCAAAAACTGGGCAACACACAACCTGGAGAACTCACAACCTGGTGAACACACAAACTGGGGAACACACCAACTGAGAATTCTCAAACTGCGTAACTCACAAACAGGGGAATACACAAACAGATAATTCTCAAACTGGGGAACACAGAGACTAAGAACTCACAAACTGGGGAACACACAGCCTGAGAACTCTCAAACTGGGGAACACACAGACTGAGAACACACAATCTGGAGAACACAAAAACTGGAAAACACACAAACTGGGGAACACACAAACTGGGGAACATACAACCTGAGCATTCGAAAACTGGGGAACACACAAACTGAGAACACACAAACTGGGGAACACACAAACTGAGAATTCTCTAACTGGGGAAAACACAAGCTGAGAATTGACAAACTGGGGTACACACAACCTGAGAACACACAAACTGGGGAAGACACAACCTGAGATATATCAAACTGGGGAAAACACAACCTGGAGAACTCACAAACTGGGGAACCCACAGCCTCAGAACTCACAAACTGGGGAACCCACAACCCGTGAATTCTCTAACTGGGGCAAACACAAGCTGAGAATTGACAAACTGGGGAACACACAACTTGAGCATTCGCAAACTGGGGAACACACAAACTGGCAAACACACAACCTGAGAACTCAGAAACTGGGGAACACACAAACTGAGAACTCACAAACTGGGGATCATACAAGGTGAGAATTCAAACTGGGGAACACACAGCCTGGAGAACTCTCAAACTGGGGAAAACATAGACTGAGAACTCAAAACACTGGGGAACACAAAAACTGGAAAACACACAAACTGGGGAACACACAAACTGAGAATTCACAAACTGAGGAACACACAAACTGAGAATTTCCAAACTGGTTAACACACAACCCGTGAATTCTCTAACTGGGGAAAACACAAGCTGAGAATTGACAAACTGGGGTACACACAACCTGAGAACTCACAATCTGGGGAAGACACAACCTGAGATCTATCAAACTGGGGAAAACACAACCTGGAGAACTCACAAACTGGGGAACACACAGCCTCAGAACTCACAAACTGGGGAACCCACAGTCTGAGAACTCTCAAACTGGGGAACACAGACTGAGAACTCACAATCTGGAGAACACACAAACTGGAGAACTCACAAACTGGGGAACACACTACCTGAGAATTCTCAAAATGAGGAACACACAAACTGAGGAACACACAAACTGAGAACTCACAAACTGAGAACTCACAAACTGGAGAACACACAAACTGCGGAACACACAAACTGAGAACTCACAAACTGAGAACTCACAAACTGGAGAACACACAAACTGGGGAACTCACAAACTGGGGAACACACTACCTGAGAATTCTCAAAATGAGGAACACACAAACTGCGGAACACACAAACTGAGAACTCACAAACTGAGAACTCACAAACTGGAGAACACACAAACTGCGGAACACACAAACTGAGAACTCACAAACTGAGAACTCACAAACTGGAGAACACACAAACTGGGGAACATACAACCTGAGCATTCGCAAACTGGGGAACACACAAACTGGGGAACACACAACCTGAGAACTCAGAAACTGGGGAGCACACAAACTGAGAACTCACAAACTGGAGATCAAACAAGCTGAGAATTCAAACTGGGGAACACACAGCCTGGAGAACTCTCAAACTGGGGAAAACACAGACTGAGAACTCAAAAAACTGGGGAACACAAAAACTGGAAAACACACAAACTGGGGAACACACAAACTGAGAATTCACAAACTGGGGAACACACAAACTGAGAATTTCCAAACTGGTTAACACACAACCCGTGAATTCTCTAACTGGGGAAAACACAAGCTGAGAATTGACAAACTGGGGTACACACAACCTGAGAACTCACAATCTGGGGAAGACACAACCTGAGATCTATCAAACTGGGGAAAACACAACCTGGAGAACTCACAAACTGGGGAACACACAGCCTCAGAACTCACAAACTGGGGAACCCACAGTCTGAGAACTCTCAAACTGGGGAACACAGACTGAGAACTCACAATCTGGAGAACACACAAACTGGAGAACACACAAACTGAGAATTCTCACACTGGGGAACACACAAACTGAGAATTTTCAAACTGCGTAACTCACAAACTGGGGAAAACATAAACTGAGAATTCTCAAACTGGGGAACACACAAACTGAGAAATCACAAACTGGGGAACACACAATCTGGAATACTCTCAAACTGGGTAACACACAACCCGTGAATTCTCTAACTGGGGAAAACACAAGCTGAGAATTGACAAACTGGGGAACACGCAACCTGAGAATTCAAAAGCTGGGGAACACACAATCTGGAGAACTCACAAACTGGGGAAAACACAAACTTCGAATTCTCAAACGGGCAAGACACAACCCGAGAACTCACAAACTTGGGATCATACAACCTGAGAATTCTCAAACGGGGAACACACAACCTGAGAATTCTCTAACTGGGGATCACACTACCTGAGAATTCTCAAACGGGGAACGCACAAACTGCAGAACTGACAAACTGTGGAACACACAACCTGAGATCTCTCAAATTGGGAACTCACAACCTGGAGAAATCAGAAACTGGGGAACACACAACCTGAGAATTCTCAAACTGGGGAACACACAACCTCAGAATTCTCAAACGGGGTACGCACAACCTGGAGAACTCCCAAACTGGGGAACCCACAGCATGAGTACTCTCAAACTGGGGAACACACAACCTGAAAATTCTCAAATTGGGAAACACACACGCTGAGAATTCTCAAACAGGGGAACACACAAACTGGAGAACCCCCAAACTGGAGAACTCACAAACTGGGCAACACACATCCTGGGAAACTCACAACCTGGAAAACTCACAACCTGGAAAACGAACAACCTGGAAAACTCACAACCTGGGGAACACACAACCTGGAGAACTCACAACCTGGAGAACTCACAACCTGGAGAACTCACAACCTGGAGAACTCACAACCTGGAGAACTCACAACCTGGAGAACTCACAACCTGGAGAACTCACAACCTGGAGAACACACAAACTGGAGAACACACAACCTGGAGAACTCACAACCTGGAGAACTCACAACCTGGAGAACACACAAACTGGAGAACACACAAACTAAGAACTCACAAACTGGGGAACACACAACCTGGAAAACTCACAAACTGGAGAACACACAAACTGAGAACTCACAAACTGGGGAACACACAACCTGGAGAACTCACAAACTGGGGAACACACTACCTGAGAATTCTCAAAATGAGGAACACACAAACTGCGGAACACACAAACTGAGAACTCACAAACTGAGAACTCACAAACTGGAGAACACACAAACTGGGGAACACACAACCTGGAGAACTCCCAAACTGGGCAACACACAACCTGGAGAACTCACAACCTGGAGAACACACAAACTGCGGAACACACAAACTGAGAACTCACAAACTGAGAACTCACAAACTGGAGAACACACAAACTGGGGAACATACAACCTGAGCATTCGCAAACTGGGGAACACACAAACTGGGGAACACACAACCTGAGAACTCAGAAACTGGGGAACACAAAAAATGAGAACTCACAAACTGGAGATCATACAAGCTGAGAACTCAAACTGGGGAACACACAGCCTGGAGAACTCAAAAAACTGGGGAACACAAAAACTGGAAAACACACAAACTGGGGAACACACAAACTGAGAATTCACAAACTGGAGAACACACAAACTGAGAATTTCCAAACTGGTTAACACACAACCCGTGAATTCTCTAACTGGGGAAAACACAAGCTGAGAATTGACAAACTGGGGTACACACAACCTGAGAACTCACAAACTGGGGAAGACACAACCTGAGATCTATCAAACTGGGGAAAACACAACCTGGAGAACTCACAAACTGGGGAACACACAGCCTCAGAACTCACAAACTGGGGAACCCACAGTCTGAGAACTCTCAAACTGGGGAACACAGACTGAGAACTCACAATCTGGAGAACACACAAACTGAGAATTCTCACACTGGGGAACACACAAACTGAGAATTTTCAAACTGCGTAACTCACAAACTGGGGAAAACATAAACTGAGAATTCTCAAACTGGGGAACACACAAACTGAGAAATCACAAACTGGGGAACACACAATCTGGAGTACTCTCAAACTGGGTAACACACAACCCGTGAATTCTCTAACTGGGGAAAACACAAGCTGAGAATTGACAAACTGGGGAACACGCAACCTGAGAATTCAAAAGCTGTGGAACACACAATCTGGAGAACTCACAAACTGGGGAAAACACAAACTTCGAATTCTCAAACGGGCAAGACACAACCCGAGAACTCACAAACTTGGGATCATACAACCTGAGAATTCTCAAACGGGGAACACACAACCTGAGAATTCTCTAACTGGGGATCACACTACCTGAGAATTCTCAAACGGGGAACGCACAAACTGCAGAACTGACAAACTGTGGAACACACAACCTGAGATCTCTCAAATTGGGAACACACAACCTGGAGAAATCAGAAACTGGGGAACACACAAAAACAGAACTCTCAAACGGGGAACACACAAACTGAGAACTCACAAACGGGGAATGCACAAACTGGAGAATTCACAAACTGGGGAAAACACAAGCTGAGAATTGACAAACTGGGGAACACACAACCTGAGAATTCAAAAGCTGGGGAACACACAATCTGGAGAACTCACAAACTGGGGAAATCACAAACTTCGAATTCTCAAACGGGCAAGACACAACCCGAGAACTCACAAACTTGGGATCATACAACCTGAGAATTCTCAAACGGGGAACACACAACCTGAGAATTCTCTAACTGGGGATCACACTACCTGAGAATTCTCAAACGGGGAACGCACAAACTGCAGAACTGACAAACTGTGGAACACACAACCTGAGATCTCTCAAATTGGGAACACACAACCTGGAGAAATCAGAAACTGGGGAACACACAAAAACAGAACTCTCAAACGGGGAACACACAAACTGAGAACTCACAAACGGGGAATGCACAAACTGGAGAATTCACAAACTGGGGAAAGCACAAGCTGAGAATTGACAAACTGGGGAACACACAACCTGAGAATTTAAAAGCTGGGGAACACACAATCTGGAGAACTCACAAACTGGGGAAAACACAAACTTCGAATTCTCAAACGGGCAAGACACAACACGAGAACTCACAAACTTGGGATCATACAACCTGAGAATTCTCAAACGGGGAACACACAACCTGAGAATTCTCTAACTGGAGATCACACTACCTGAGAATTCTCAAACGGGGAACGCACAAACTGCAGAACTGACAAACTGTGGAACACACAACCTGAGATCTCTCAAATTGGGAACTCACAACCTGGAGAAATCAGAAACTGGGGAACACACAATCTGGAGAACTCACAAACTGGGGAAAACACAAACTTCGAATTCTCAAACGGGCAAGACACAACCCGAGAACTCACAAACTTGGGATCATACAACCTGAGAATTCTCAAACGGGGAACACACAACCTGAGAATTCTCTAACTGGGGATCACACTACCTGAGAATTCTCAAACGGGGAACGCACAAACTGCAGAACTGACAAACTGTGGAACACACAACCTGAGATCTCTCAAATTGGGAACACACAACCTGGAGAAATCAGAAACTGGGGAACACACAAAAACAGAACTCTCAAACGGGGAACACACAAACTGAGAACTCACAAACGGGGAATGCACAAACTGGAGAATTCACAAACTGGGGAAAACACAAGCTGAGAATTGACAAACTGGGGAACACACAACCTGAGAATTCAAAAGCTGGGGAACACACAATCTGGAGAACTCACAAACTGGGGAAATCACAAACTTCGAATTCTCAAACGGGCAAGACACAACCCGAGAACTCACAAACTTGGGATCATACAACCTGAGAATTCTCAAACGGGGAACACACAACCTGAGAATTCTCTAACTGGGGATCACACTACCTGAGAATTCTCAAACGGGGAACGCACAAACTGCAGAACTGACAAACTGTGGAACACACAACCTGAGATCTCTCAAATTGGGAACACACAACCTGGAGAAATCAGAAACTGGGGAACACACAAAAACAGAACTCTCAAACGGGGAACACACAAACTGAGAACTCACAAACGGGGAATGCACAAACTGGAGAATTCACAAACTGGGGAAAACACAAGCTGAGAATTGACAAACTGGGGAACACACAACCTGAGAATTCAAAAGCTGGGGAACACACAATCTGGAGAACTCACAAACTGGGGAAATCACAAACTTCGAATTCTCAAACGGGCAAGACACAACCCGAGAACTCACAAACTTGGGATCATACAACCTGAGAATTCTCAAACGGGGAACACACAACCTGAGAATTCTCTAACTGGGGATCACACTACCTGAGAATTCTCAAACGGGGAACGCACAAACTGCAGAACTGACAAACTGTGGAACACACAACCTGAGATCTCTCAAATTGGGAACACACAACCTGGAGAAATCAGAAACTGGGGAACACACAAAAACAGAACTCTCAAACGGGGAACACACAAACTGAGAACTCACAAACGGGGAATGCACAAACTGGAGAATTCACAAACTGGGGAAAACACAAGCTGAGAATTGACAAACTGGGGAACACACAACCTGAGAATTTAAAAGCTGGGGAACACACAATCTGGAGAACTCACAAACTGGGGAAAACACAAACTTCGAATTCTCAAACGGGCAAGACACAACCCGAGAACTCACAAACTTGGGATCATACAACCTGAGAATTCTCAAACGGGGAACACACAACCTGAGAATTCTCTAACTGGAGATCACACTACCTGAGAATTCTCAAACGGGGAACGCACAAACTGCAGAACTGACAAACTGTGGAACACACAACCTGAGATCTCTCAAATTGGGAACTCACAACCTGGAGAAATCAGAAACTGGGGAACACACAACCTGAGAATTCTCAAACTGGGGAACACACAACCTCAGAATTCTCAAACGGGGTACGCACAACCTGGAGAACTCCCAAACTGGGGAACCCACAGCATGAGTACTCTCAAACTGGGGAACACACAACCTGAAAATTCTCAAATTGGGAAACACACACGCTGAGAATTCTCAAACAGGGGAACACACAAACTGGAGAACCCCCAAACTGGAGAACTCACAAACTGGGCAACACACAACCTGGGAAACTCACAACCTGGAAAACTCACAACCTGGGAAACGAACAACCTGGAAAACTCACAACCTGGGGAACACACAACCTGGGGAACTCACAAACTGGGGAACACACAACCTGGAGAACTCACAAAATGGGGAACACACTACCTGGGAATTCTCAAACTGGGGAACACACAACCTGGAGAACACACAAACTGGCGAACACACAAACACAGAATTCTCAAACGGGCAAACCCACAAACTGAGAACTCACAAACGGGGAACGCACAAACCGAGAACTCACAAATGGGGAATGCACAAACTGGAAAACTGACAAACTGAGGAACACACAACCTGAGAATTCTCAAACGGGGAACGCACAAACTGTACAACAAACAAACTGAGGAAGACACAACCTGAGATCTCTAAAACTGGAGAACACAAAAACTGGAAAACACACAAACTGGGGAACACACAAACTGAGAATTCACAAACTGGGGAACACACAAACTGAGAATTTCCAAACTGGTTAACACACAACCCGTGAATTCTCTAACTGGGGAAAACACAAGCTGAGAATTGACAAACTGGGGTACACACAACCTGAGAACTCACAAACTGGGGAAGACACAACCTGAGATCTATCAAACTGGGGAAAACACAACCTGGAGAACTCACAAACTGGGGAACACACAGCCTCAGAACTCACAAACTGGGGAACCCACAGTCTGAGAACTCTCAAACTGGGGAACACAGACTGAGAACTCACAATCTGGAGAACACACAAACTGAGAATTCTCACACTGGGGAACACACAAACTGAGAATTTTCAAACTGCGTAACTCACAAACTGGGGAAAACATAAACTGAGAATTCTCAAACTGGGGAACACACAAACTGAGAAATCACAAACTGGGGAACACACAATCTGGAGTACTCTCAAACTGGGTAACACACAACCCGTGAATTCTCTAACTGGGGAAAACACAAGCTGAGAATTGACAAACTGGGGAACACGCAACCTGAGAATTCAAAAGCTGTGGAACACACAATCTGGAGAACTCACAAACTGGGGAAAACACAAACTTCGAATTCTCAAACGGGCAAGACACAACCCGAGAACTCACAAACTTGGGATCATACAACCTGAGAATTCTCAAACGGGGAACACACAACCTGAGAATTCTCTAACTGGGGATCACACTACCTGAGAATTCTCAAACGGGGAACGCACAAACTGCAGAACTGACAAACTGTGGAACACACAACCTGAGATCTCTCAAATTGGGAACACACAACCTGGAGAAATCAGAAACTGGGGAACACACAAAAACAGAACTCTCAAACGGGGAACACACAAACTGAGAACTCACAAACGGGGAATGCACAAACTGGAGAATTCACAAACTGGGGAAAACACAAGCTGAGAATTGACAAACTGGGGAACACACAACCTGAGAATTTAAAAGCTGGGGAACACACAATCTGGAGAACTCACAAACTGGGGAAAACACAAACTTCGAATTCTCAAACGGGCAAGACACAACCCGAGAACTCACAAACTTGGGATCATACAACTTGAGAATTCTCAAACGGGGAACACACAACCTGAGAATTCTCTAACTGGAGATCACACTACCTGAGAATTCTCAAACGGGGAACGCACAAACTGCAGAACTGACAAACTGTGGAACACACAACCTGAGATCTCTCAAATTGGGAACTCACAACCTGGAGAAATCAGAAACTGGGGAACACACAACCTGAGAATTCTCAAACTGGGGAACACACAACCTCAGAATTCTCAAACGGGGTACGCACAACCTGGAGAACTCCCAAACTGGGGAACCCACAGCATGAGTACTCTCAAACTGGGGAACACACAACCTGAAAATTCTCAAATTGGGAAACACACACGCTGAGAATTCTCAAACAGGGGAACACACAAACTGGAGAACCCCCAAACTGGAGAACTCACAAACTGGGCAACACACAACCTGGAAAACTCACAACCTGGAAAACTCACAACCTGGAAAACTCACAACCTGATGAACACACAACCTGGAGAACACACAAACTGGAGAACACACAAACTGAGAACTCACAAACTGGGGAACACACAACCTGGAGAACTCACAAACTGGAGAACACACAAACTGAGAACTCACAAACTGGGGAACACACAAACTGGAGAACTCACAAACTGGGGAACACACAACCTGGAGAACTCACAAAATGGGGAACACACTACCTGGGAATTCTCAAACTGGGGAACACACAACCTGGAGAACACACAAACTGGCGAACACACAAACACAGAATTCTCAAACGGGCAAACCCACAAACTGAGAACTCACAAACGGGGAACGCACAAACCGAGAACTCACAAATGGGGAATGCACAAACTGGAAAACTGACAAACTGAGGAACACACAACCTGAGAATTCTCAAACGGGGAACGCACAAACTGTACAACAAACAAACTGAGGAAGACACAACCTGAGATCTCTAAAACTGGAGAACACAAAAACTGGAAAACACACAAACTGGGGAACACACAAACTGAGAATTCACAAACTGGGGAACACACAAACTGAGAATTTCCAAACTGGTTAACACACAACCTGAGAACTCACAAACTGGGGAAGACACAACCTGAGATCTATCAAACTGGGGAAAACACAACCTGGAGAACTCACAAACTGGGGAACACACAGCCTCAGAACTCACAAACTGGGGAACCCACAGTCTGAGAACTCTCAAACTGGGGAACACAGACTGAGAACTCACAATCTGGAGAACACACAAACTGAGAATTCTCACACTGGGGAACACACAAACTGAGAATTTTCAAACTGCGTAACTCACAAACTGGGGAAAACATAAACTGAGAATTCTCAAACTGGGGAACACACAAACTGAGAAATCACAAACTGGGGAACACACAATCTGGAGTACTCTCAAACTGGGTAACACACAACCCGTGAATTCTCTAACTGGGGAAAACACAAGCTGAGAATTGACAAACTGGGGAACACGCAACCTGAGAATTCAAAAGCTGTGGAACACACAATCTGGAGAACTCACAAACTGGGGAAAACACAAACTTCGAATTCTCAAACGGGCAAGACACAACCCGAGAACTCACAAACTTGGGATCATACAACCTGAGAATTCTCAAACGGGGAACACACAACCTGAGAATTCTCTAACTGGGGATCACACTACCTGAGAATTCTCAAACGGGGAACGCACAAACTGCAGAACTGACAAACTGTGGAACACACAACCTGAGATCTCTCAAATTGGGAACACACAACCTGGAGAAATCAGAAACTGGGGAACACACAAAAACAGAACTCTCAAACGGGGAACACACAAACTGAGAACTCACAAACGGGGAATGCACAAACTGGAGAATTCACAAACTGGGGAAAACACAAGCTGAGAATTGACAAACTGGGGAACACACAACCTGAGAATTTAAAAGCTGGGGAACACACAATCTGGAGAACTCACAAACTGGGGAAAACACAAACTTCGAATTCTCAAACGGGCAAGACACAACCCGAGAACTCACAAACTTGGGATCATACAACTTGAGAATTCTCAAACGGGGAACACACAACCTGAGAATTCTCTAACTGGAGATCACACTACCTGAGAATTCTCAAACGGGGAACGCACAAACTGCAGAACTGACAAACTGTGGAACACACAACCTGAGATCTCTCAAATTGGGAACTCACAACCTGGAGAAATCAGAAACTGGGGAACACACAACCTGAGAATTCTCAAACTGGGGAACACACAACCTCAGAATTCTCAAACGGGGTACGCACAACCTGGAGAACTCCCAAACTGGGGAACCCACAGCATGAGTACTCTCAAACTGGGGAACACACAACCTGAAAATTCTCAAATTGGGAAACACACACGCTGAGAATTCTCAAACAGGGGAACACACAAACTGGAGAACCCCCAAACTGGAGAACTCACAAACTGGGCAACACACAACCTGGAAAACTCACAACCTGGAAAACTCACAACCTGGAAAACTCACAACCTGATGAACACACAACCTGGAGAACACACAAACTGGAGAACACACAAACTGAGAACTCACAAACTGGGGAACACACAACCTGGAGAACTCACAAACTGGAGAACACACAAACTGAGAACTCACAAACTGGGGAACACACAAACTGGAGAACTCACAAACTGGGGAACACACAACCTGGAGAACTCACAAAATGGGGAACACACTACCTGGGAATTCTCAAACTGGGGAACACACAACCTGGAGAACACACAAACTGGCGAACACACAAACACAGAATTCTCAAACGGGCAAACCCACAAACTGAGAACTCACAAACGGGGAACGCACAAACCGAGAACTCACAAATGGGGAATGCACAAACTGGAAAACTGACAAACTGAGGAACACACAACCTGAGAATTCTCAAACGGGGAACGCACAAACTGTACAACAAACAAACTGAGGAAGACACAACCTGAGATCTCTAAAACTGGAGAACACAAAAACTGGAAAACACACAAACTGGGGAACACACAAACTGAGAATTCACAAACTGGGGAACACACAAACTGAGAATTTCCAAACTGGTTAACACACAACCTGAGAACTCACAAACTGGGGAAGACACAACCTGAGATCTATCAAACTGGGGAAAACACAACCTGGAGAACTCACAAACTGGGGAACACACAGCCTCAGAACTCACAAACTGGGGAACCCACAGTCTGAGAACTCTCAAACTGGGGAACACAGACTGAGAACTCACAATCTGGAGAACACACAAACTGAGAATTCTCACACTGGGGAACACACAAACTGAGAATTTTCAAACTGCGTAACTCACAAACTGGGGAAAACATAAACTGAGAATTCTCAAACTGGGGAACACACAAACTGAGAAATCACAAACTGGGGAACACACAATCTGGAGTACTCTCAAACTGGGTAACACACAACCCGTGAATTCTCTAACTGGGGAAAACACAAGCTGAGAATTGACAAACTGGGGAACACGCAACCTGAGAATTCAAAAGCTGGGGAACACACAATCTGGAGAACTCACAAACTGGGGAAAACACAAACTTCGAATTCTCAAACGGGCAAGACACAACCCGAGAACTCACAAACTTGGGATCATACAACCTGAGAATTCTCAAACGGGGAACACACAACCTGAGAATTCTCTAACTGGGGATCACACTACCTGAGAATTCTCAAACGGGGAACGCACAAACTGCAGAACTGACAAACTGTGGAACACACAACCTGAGATCTCTCAAATTGGGAACACACAACCTGGAGAAATCAGAAACTGGGGAACACACAAAAACAGAACTCTCAAACGGGGAACACACAAACTGAGAACTCACAAACGGGGAATGCACAAACTGGAGAATTCACAAACTGGGGAAAACACAAGCTGAGAATTGACAAACTGGGGAACACACAACCTGAGAATTCAAAAGCTGGGGAACACACAATCTGGAGAACTCACAAACTGGGGAAATCACAAACTTCGAATTCTCAAACGGGCAAGACACAACCCGAGAACTCACAAACTTGGGATCATACAACCTGAGAATTCTCAAACGGGGAACACACAACCTGAGAATTCTCTAACTGGGGATCACACTACCTGAGAATTCTCAAACGGGGAACGCACAAACTGCAGAACTGACAAACTGTGGAACACACAACCTGAGATCTCTCAAATTGGGAACACACAACCTGGAGAAATCAGAAACTGGGGAACACACAAAAACAGAACTCTCAAACGGGGAACACACAAACTGAGAACTCACAAACGGGGAATGCACAAACTGGAGAATTCACAAACTGGGGAAAGCACAAGCTGAGAATTGACAAACTGGGGAACACACAACCTGAGAATTTAAAAGCTGGGGAACACACAATCTGGAGAACTCACAAACTGGGGAAAACACAAACTTCGAATTCTCAAACGGGCAAGACACAACCCGAGAACTCACAAACTTGGGATCATACAACCTGAGAATTCTCAAACGGGGAACACACAACCTGAGAATTCTCTAACTGGGGATCACACTACCTGAGAATTCTCAAACGGGGAACGCACAAACTGCAGAACTGACAAACTGTGGAACACACAACCTGAGATCTCTCAAATTGGGAACACACAACCTGGAGAAATCAGAAACTGGGGAACACACAAAAACAGAACTCTCAAACGGGGAACACACAAACTGAGAACTCACAAACGGGGAATGCACAAACTGGAGAATTCACAAACTGGGGAAAACACAAGCTGAGAATTGACAAACTGGGGAACACACAACCTGAGAATTTAAAAGCTGGGGAACACACAATCTGGAGAACTCACAAACTGGGGAAAACACAAACTTCGAATTCTCAAACGGGCAAGACACAACCCGAGAACTCACAAACTTGGGATCATACAACCTGAGAATTCTCAAACGGGGAACACACAACCTGAGAATTCTCTAACTGGAGATCACACTACCTGAGAATTCTCAAACGGGGAACGCACAAACTGCAGAACTGACAAACTGTGGAACACACAACCTGAGATCTCTCAAATTGGGAACTCACAACCTGGAGAAATCACAAACTGGGGAGCACACAACCTGAGAATTCTCAAACTGGGGAACACACAACCTCAGAATTCTAAAACGGGGTACGCACAACCTGGAGAACTCCCAAACTGGGGAACCCACAGCATGAGTACTCTCAAACTGGGGAACACGCAACCTGAAAATTCTCAAATTGGGAAACACACACGCTGAGAATTCTCAAACAGGGGAACACACAAACTGGAGAACCCCCAAACTGGAGAACTCACAAACTGGGCAACACACAACCTGGAAAACTCACAACCTGGAAAACTCACAACCTGGAAAACGCACAACCTGGAAAACTCACAACCTGGGGAACACACAACCTGGAGAACTCACAACCTGGAGAACTCACAACCTGGAGAACTCACAACCTGGAGAACTCACAACCTGGAGAACTCACAACCTGGAGAACACACAAACTGGAGAACACACAAACTAAGAACTCACAAACTGGGGAACACACAACCTGGAGAACTCACAAACTGGAGAACACACAAACTGAGAACTCACAAACTGGGGAACACACAACCTGGAGAACTCACAAACTGGGGAACACACTACCTGAGAATTCTCAAAACGGGGAACACACAAACTGGAGAACTCCCAAACTGGGCAACACACAACCTGGAGAACTCACAACCTGGAGAACACACAAACTGCGGAACACACAAACTGAGAACTCACAAACTGAGAACTCACAAACTGGAGAACACACAAACTGGGGAACATACAACCTGAGCATTCGGAAACTGGGGAACACACAAACTGGGGAACACACAACCTGAGAACTCAGAAACTGGGGAACACACAAACTGAGAACTCACAAACTGGGGATCATACAAGCTGAGAACTCAAACTGGGGAACACACAGCCTGGAGAACTCAAAAAACTGGGGAACACAAAAACTGGTAAACACACAAACTGGGGAACACACAAACTTAGAATTCACAAACTGGGGAACACACAAACTGAGAATTTCCAAACTGGTTAACACACAACCCGTGAATTCTCTAACTGGGGAAAACACAAGCTGAGAATTGACAAACTGGGGTACACACAACCTGAGAACTCACAAACTGGGGAAGACACAACCTGAGATCTATCAAACTGGGGAAAACACAACCTGGAGAACTCACAAACTGGGGAACACACAGCCGCAGAACTCACAAACTGGGGAACCCACAGTCTGAGAACTCTCAAACTGGGGAACACAGACTGAGAACTCACAATCTGGAGATCACACAAACTGGAGAACACACAAACTGAGAATTCTCACACTGGGGAACACACAAACTGAGAATTTTAAAACTGCGTAACTCACAAACTGGGGAAAACACAAACTGAGAAATCACAAACTGGGGAACACACAATCTGGAGTACTCTCAAACTGGGTAACACACAACCCGTGAATTCTCTAACTGGGGAAAACACAAGCTGAGAATTGACAAACTGGGGAACACACAATCTGGAGAACTGGGGAAAACACAAACATCGAATTCTCAAACGGGCAAGACACAACCCGAGAACTCACAAACTTGGGATCATACAACCTGAGAATTCTCAAACGGGGAACACACAAACTGCAGAACTGACAAACTGTGGAACACACAACCTGTGATCTCTCAAATTGGGAACTCACAACCTGGAGAACTCAGAAACTGGGGAACACACAAAAACAGAACACTCAAACGGGGAACACACAAACTGAGAACTCACAAACGGGGAATGCACAAACTGCAGAATTCACAAACTGGGGAACCCACAGTCTGAGAACTCTCAAACTGGGGAACACAGACTGAGAACTCACAATCTGGAGAACACACAAACTGGAGAACACACAAACTGAGAATTCTCACACTGGGGAACACACAAACTGAGAATTTTCAAACTGCGTAACTCACAAACTGGGGAAAACATAAACTGAGAATTCTCAAACTGGGGAACACACAAACTGAGAAATCACAAACTGGGGAACACACAATCTGGAGTACTCTCAAACTGTGTAACACACAACCCGTGAATTCTCTAACTGGGGAAAACACAAGCTGAGAATTGACAAACTGGGGAACACGCAACCTAAGAATTCAAAAGCTGGGGAACACACAATCTGGAGAACTCACAAACTGGGGAACACACAGCCTCAGAACTCACAAACTGGGGAACCCACAGCCTGAGAACTCACAAACTGGGGAACACAGACTGAGAACTCACAATCTGGAGAACACACAAACTGGAGAACACACAAACTTGAGAACACACAAATTGGAGAACACATAAAATGGAGAACACACAAACTGAGAATTCTCACACTGGGGAACACACCAACTGAGAATTTTCAAACTGCGTAACTCACAAACTGGGGAAAACATAAACTGAGAATTCTCAAACTGGGGAACACACAAACTGAGAAATCACAAACTGGGGAACACACAATCTGGAATACTCTCAAACTGGGGAACACGCAACCTGAGAATTCAAAAGCTGGGGAACTCACAACCTGGAGAACTCACAACCTGGAGAACTCACAACCTGGAGAACACACAAACTGGAGAACACACAACCTGGAGAACTCACAACCTGGAGAACTCACAACCTGGAGAACTCACAACCTGGAGAACTCACAACCTGGAGAACTCACAACCTGGAGAACACACAAACTGGAGAACACACAACCTGGAGAACTCACAACCTGGAGAACTCACAACCTGGAGAACACACAAACTGGAGAACACACAAACTAAGAACTCACAAACTGGGGAACACACAACCTGGAAAACTCACAAACTGGAGAACACACAAACTGAGAACTCACAAACTGGGGAACACACTACCTGAGAATTCTCAAAATGAGGAACACACAAACTGGAGAACTCCCAAACTGGGCAACACACAACCTGGAGAACTCACAACCTGGAGAACACACAAACTGCGGAACACACAAACTGAGAACTCACAAACTGAGAACTCACAAACTGGAGAACACACAAACTGGGGAACATACAACCTGAGCATTCGCAAACTGGGGAACACACAAACTGGGGAACACACAACCTGAGAACTCAGAAACTGGGGAACACACAAACTGAGAACTCACAAACTGGAGATCATACAAGCTGAGAACTCAAACTGGGGAACACACAGCCTTGGGAACTCAAAAAACTGGGGAACACAAAAACTGGAAAACACACAAACTGGGGAACACACAAACTGAGAATTCACAAACTGGGGAACACACAAACTGAGAATTTCCAAACTGGTTAACACACAACCCGTGAATTCTCTAACTGGGGAAAACACAAGCTGAGAATTGACAAACTGGGGTACACACAACCTGAGAACTCACAAACTGGGGAAGACACAACCTGAGATCTATCAAACTGGGGAAAACACAACCTGGAGAACTCACAAACTGGGGAACACACAGCCTCAGAACTCACAAACTGGGGAACCCACAGTCTGAGAACTCTCAAACTGGGGAAAACAGACTGAGAACTCACAATCTGGAGAACACACAAACTGGAGAACACACAAACTGAGAATTCTCACACTGGGGAACACACAAACTGAGAATTTTCAAACTGCGTAACTCACAAACTGGGGAAAACATAAACTGAGAATTCTCAAACTGGGGAACACACAAACTGAGAAATCACAAACTGGGGAACACACAATCTGGAGTACTCTCAAACTGGGTAACACACAACCCGTGAATTCTTTAACTGGGGAAAACACAAGCTGAGAATTGACAAACTGGGGAACACGCAACCTGAGAATTCAAAAGCTGGGGAACACACAATCTGGAGAACTGGGGAAAACACAAACTTCGAATTCTCAAACGGGCAAGACACAACACGAGAACTCACAAACTTGGGATCATACAACCTGAGAATTCTCAAACGGGGAACACACAAAGTGAGAATTCTCAAACTGGAGAACTCAAAAACTGGGCAACACACAACCTGGAGAACTCACAACCTGGTGAACACACAAACTGGGGAACACACCAACTGAGAATTCTCAAACTGCGTAACTCACAAACAGGGGAATACACAAACAGATAATTCTCAAACTGGGGAACACAGAGACTAAGAACTCACAAACTGGGGAACACACAGCCTGAGAACTCTCAAACTGGGGAACACACAGACTGAGAACACACAATCTGGAGAACACAAAAACTGGAGAACACAAAAACTGGAAAACACACAAACTGGGGAACACATAAACTGGGGAACACACAAACTGGGGAACACACAAACTGGGGAACATACAACCTGAGCATTCGAAAACTGGGGAACACACAAGCTGAGAATTTTCAAACTGAGTAACACACATCCCGTGAATTCTCTAACTGGGGAAAACACAAGCTGAGAATTGACAAACTGGGGTACACACAACCTGAGAACACACAAACTGGGGAACACACAACCTGAGATCTCTCAAACTGGGGAAAACACAACCTGAGAACTCACAAACTGGGGAACACTCAACCTGGAGAACTCAGAAACTGGAGAACTCACAACCTGGAGAACCCCCAAACTGGAGAACCCCCAAACTGGGCAACACACAACCTGGAAAACTCACAACCTGGAAAACTCACAACCTGGAAAACTCACAACCGGGGGAACACTCAACCTGGAGAACTCACAACCTGGAGAACTCACAACCTGGAGAACTCACAACCTGGAGAACACACAAACTGGAGAACACACAAACTGAGAACTCACAAACTGGGGAACACACAACCTGGAGAACTCACAAACTGGAGAACACACAAACTGGAGAACACACAACCTGGAGAACTCACAACCTGGAGAACTCACAACTTGGAGAACACACAAACTGGAGAACACACAAACTGGGGAACACACAACCTGGAAAACTCACAAACTGGAGAACACACAAACTGAGAACTCACAAACTGGGGAACACACAACCTGGAGAACTCACAAACTGGGGAACACACTACCTGAGAATTCTCAAAATGAGGAACACACAAACTGGAGAACTCCCAAACTGGGCAACACACAACCTGGAGAACACACAAACTGCGGAACACACAAACTGAGAACTCACAAACTGAGAACTCACAAACTGGAGAACACACAAACTGGGGAACATACAACCTGAGCATTCGCAAACTGGGGAACACACAAACTGGGGAACACACAACCTGAGAACTCAGAAACTGGGGAACACACAAACTGAGAACTCACAAACTGGAGATCATACAAGCTGAGAACTCAAACTGGGGAACACACAGCCTGGAGAACTCAAAAAACTGGGGAACACAAAAACTGGAAAACACACAAACTGGGGAACACACAAACTGAGAATTTCCAAACTGGTTAACACACAACCCGTGAATTCTCTAACTGGGGAAAACACAAGCTGAGAATTGACAAACTGGGGTACACACAACCTGAGAACTCACAAACTGGGGAAGACACAACCTGAGATCTATCAAACTGGGGAAAACACAACCTGGAGAACTCACAAACTGGGGAACACACAGCCTCAGAACTCACAAACTGGGGAACCCACAGTCTGAGAACTCTCAAACTGGGGAAAACAGACTGAGAACTCACAATCTGGAGAACACACAAACTGAGAATTCTCACACTGGGGAACACACAAACTGAGAATTTTCAAACTGCGTAACTCACAAACTGGGGAAAACATAAACTGAGAATTCTCAAACTGGGGAACACACAAACTGAGAATTCTCAAACAGGGGAACACACAAACTGGAGAACCCCCAAACTGGAGAACTCACAAACTGGGCAACACACAACCTGGGAAACTCACAACCTGGAAAACGAACAACCTGGAAAACTCACAACCTGGGGAACACACAACCTGGAGAACTCACAACCTGGAGAACTCACAACCTGGAGAACTCACAACCTGGAGAACTCACAACCTGGAGAACTCACAACCTGGAGAACACACAAACTGGAGAACACACAACCTGGAGAACTCACAACCTGGAGAACTCACAACCTGGAGAACACACAAACTGGAGAACACACAAACTAAGAACTCACAAACTGGGGAACACACAACCTGGAAAACTCACAAACTGGAGAACACACAAACTGAGAACTCACAAACTGGGGAACACACTACCTGAGAATTCTCAAAATGAGGAACACACAAACTGGAGAACTCCCAAACTGGGCAACACACAACCTGGAGAACTCACAACCTGGAGAACACACAAACTGCGGAACACACAAACTGAGAACTCACAAACTGAGAACTCACAAACTGGAGAACACACAAACTGGGGAACATACAACCTGAGCATTCGCAAACTGGGGAACACACAAACTGGGGAACACACAACCTGAGAACTCAGAAACTGGGGAACACACAAACTGAGAACTCACAAACTGGAGATCATACAAGCTGAGAACTCAAACTGGGGAACACACAGCCTGGAGAACTCAAAAAACTGGGGAACACAAAAACTGGAAAACACACAAACTGGGGAACACACAAACTGAGAATTTCCAAACTGGTTAACACACAACCCATGAATTCTCTAACTGGGGAAAACACAAGCTGAGAATTGACAAACTGGGGTACACACAACCTGAGAACTCACAAACTGGGGAAGACACAACCTGAGATCTATCAAACTGGGGAAAACACAACCTGGAGAACTCACAAACTGGGGAACACACAGCCTCAGAACTCACAAACTGGGGAACCCACAGTCTGAGAACTCTCAAACTGGGGATCACAGACTGAGAACTCACAATCTGGAGAACACACAAACTGGAGAACACACAAACTGAGAATTCTCACACTGGGGAACACACAAACTGAGAATTCTCAAACAGGGGAACACACAAACTGGAGAACCCCCAAACTGGAGAACTCACAAACTGGGCAACACACAACCTGGGAAACTCACAACCTGGAAAACGAACAACCTGGAAAACTCACAACCTGGGGAACACACAACCTGGAGAACTCACAACCTGGAGAACTCACAACCTGGAGAACTCACAACCTGGAGAACTCACAACCTGGAGAACACACAAACTGGAGAACACACAACCTGGAGAACTCACAACCTGGAGAACTCACAACCTGGAGAACACACAAACTGGAGAACACACAAACTAAGAACTCACAAACTGGGGAACACACAACCTGGAAAACTCACAAACTGGAGAACACACAAAC
Organism: Hypanus sabinus; assembly: GCF_030144855.1. Classification (NCBI taxonomy): domain Eukaryota; kingdom Metazoa; phylum Chordata; class Chondrichthyes; order Myliobatiformes; family Dasyatidae; genus Hypanus; species Hypanus sabinus. Next base: position 370,111 of record NW_026781352.1, read on the forward strand.
TGAGAACTCACAAACTGGGGAACACACTACCTGAGAATTCTCAAAATGAGGAACACACAAACTGGAGAACTCCCAAACTGGGCAACACACAACCTGGAGAACTCACAACCTGGAGAACACACAAACTGCGGAACACACAAACTGAGAACTCACAAACTGAGAACTCACAAACTGGAGAACACACAAACTGGGGAACATACAACCTGAGCATTCGCAAACTGGGGAACACACAAACTGGGGAACACACAACCTGAGAACTCAGAAACTGGGGAACACACAAACTGAGAACTCACAAACTGGAGATCATACAAGCTGAGAACTCAAACTGGGGAACACACAGCCTGGAGAACTCAAAAAACTGGGGAACACAAAAACTGGAAAACACACAAACTGGGGAACACACAAACTGAGAATTTCCAAACTGGTTAACACACAACCCATGAATTCTCTAACTGGGGAAAACACAAGCTGAGAATTGACAAACTGGGGTACACACAACCTGAGAACTCACAAACTGGGGAAGACACAACCTGAGATCTATCAAACTGGGGAAAACACAACCTGGAGAACTCACAAACTGGGGAACACACAGCCTCAGAACTCACAAACTGGGGAACCCACAGTCTGAGAACTCTCAAACTGGGGAAAACAGACTGAGAACTCACAATCTGGAGAACACACAAACTGGAGAACACACAAACTGAGAATTCTCACACTGGGGAACACACAAACTGAGAATTTTCAAACTGCGTAACTCACAAACTGGGGAAAACATAAACTGAGAATTCTCAAACTGGGGAACACACAACCCGTGAATTCTTTAACTGGGGAAAACACAAGCTGAGAATTGACAAACTGGGGAACACGCAACCTGAGAATTCAAAAGCTGGGGAACACACAATCTGGAGAACTGGGGAAAACACAAACTTCGAATTCTCAAACGGGCAAGACACAACCCGAGAACTCACAAACTTGGATCATACAACCTGAGAATTCTCAAACGGGGAACACACAAACTGCAGAACTGACAAACTGTGGAACACACAACCTGTGATCTCTCAAATTGGGAACTCACAACCTGGAGAACTCAGAAACTGGAGAACTCACAACCTGGAGAACCCCCAAACTGGAGAACCCCCAAACTGGGCAACACACAACCTGGAAAACTCACAACCTGGAAAACTCACAACCTGGAAAACTCACAACCTGGGGAACACTCAACCTGGAGAACTCACAACCTGGAGAACTCACAACCTGGAGAACTCACAACCTGGAGAACACACAAACTGGAGAACACACAAACTGAGAACTCACAAACTGGGGAACACACAACCTGGAGAACTCACAAACTGGAGAACACACAAACTGGAGAACACACAACCTGGAGAACTCACAAACTGGAGAACACACAAACTGGAGAACACACAAACTGGAGAACACACAAACTGAGAATTCTCACACTGGGGAACACACAAACTGAGAATTTTCAAACTGCGTAACTCACAAACTGGGGAAAACATAAACTGAGAATTCTCAAACTGGGGAACACACAAACTGAGAAATCACAAACTGGGGAACACACAATCTGGAGTACTCTCAAACTGTGTAACACACAACCCGTGAATTCTCTAACTGGGGAAAACACAAGCTGAGAATTGACAAACTGGGGAACACGCAACCTAAGAATTCAAAAGCTGGGGAACACACAATCTGGAGAACTCACAAACTGGGGAACACACAGCCTCAGAACTCACAAACTGGGGAACCCACAGCCTGAGAACTCACAAACTGGGGAACACAGACTGAGAACTCACAATCTGGAGAACACACAAACTGGAGAACACACAAACTTGAGAACACACAAATTGGAGAACACATAAAATGGAGAACACACAAACTGAGAATTCTCACACTGGGGAACACACCAACTGAGAATTTTCAAACTGCGTAACTCACAAACTGGGGAAAACATAAACTGAGAATTCTCAAACTGGGGAACACACAAACTGAGAAATCACAAACTGGGGAACACACAATCTGGAATACTCTCAAACTGGGGAACACGCAACCTGAGAATTCAAAAGCTGGGGAACTCACAACCTGGAGAACTCACAACCTGGAGAACTCACAACCTGGAGAACACACAAACTGGAGAACACACAACCTGGAGAACTCACAACCTGGAGAACTCACAACCTGGAGAACTCACAACCTGGAGAACTCACAACCTGGAGAACTCACAACCTGGAGAACACACAAACTGGAGAACACACAACCTGGAGAACTCACAACCTGGAGAACTCACAACCTGGAGAACACACAAACTGGAGAACACACAAACTAAGAACTCACAAACTGGGGAACACACAACCTGGAAAACTCACAAACTGGAGAACACACAAACTGAGAACTCACAAACTGGGGAACACACTACCTGAGAATTCTCAAAATGAGGAACACACAAACTGGAGAACTCCCAAACTGGGCAACACACAACCTGGAGAACTCACAACCTGGAGAACACACAAACTGCGGAACACACAAACTGAGAACTCACAAACTGAGAACTCACAAACTGGAGAACACACAAACTGGGGAACATACAACCTGAGCATTCGCAAACTGGGGAACACACAAACTGGGGAACACACAACCTGAGAACTCAGAAACTGGGGAACACACAAACTGAGAACTCACAAACTGGAGATCATACAAGCTGAGAACTCAAACTGGGGAACACACAGCCTTGGGAACTCAAAAAACTGGGGAACACAAAAACTGGAAAACACACAAACTGGGGAACACACAAACTGAGAATTCACAAACTGGGGAACACACAAACTGAGAATTTCCAAACTGGTTAACACACAACCCGTGAATTCTCTAACTGGGGAAAACACAAGCTGAGAATTGACAAACTGGGGTACACACAACCTGAGAACTCACAAACTGGGGAAGACACAACCTGAGATCTATCAAACTGGGGAAAACACAACCTGGAGAACTCACAAACTGGGGAACACACAGCCTCAGAACTCACAAACTGGGGAACCCACAGTCTGAGAACTCTCAAACTGGGAAAACAGACTGAGAACTCACAATCTGGAGAACACACAAACTGGAGAACACACAAACTGAGAATTCTCACACTGGGGAACACACAAACTGAGAATTTTCAAACTGCGTAACTCACAAACTGGGGAAAACATAAACTGAGAATTCTCAAACTGGGGAACACACAAACTGAGAAATCACAAACTGGGGAACACACAATCTGGAGTACTCTCAAACTGGGTAACACACAACCCGTGAATTCTTTAACTGGGGAAAACACAAGCTGAGAATTGACAAACTGGGG